>NW_006295261.1:77919-87645 GCF_000327345.1 Myotis davidii | reverse complement strand
TCTTGGGAACTGCAGACAGCAAAGGTGTTGGAACAGGCCTTCGGCTTCCATATCCCATACGATGCAGTGTACAGCTAATTTGCCTACAAACATCAGCTGGTCATAATAATCTGGCCACTCAGTGTATATGAAGAAACCCAAAACACTAATGCAAAAGAATATATGCACTCTTATGTTTATTGCAGCACTTTGATGGACACTTGGGTTGTTTGCCAAATCATTGCCAATATCCCTGTCAAGGAGCTTTTCCCTGTGCACTCCACCGTAGGAGTTTTATGGTTTCAGATCTTACATTTAACTCTTTAATCCATTTTAAATTAATATTTGTGAGTGGTGTAGGATAGAGGTTCAGTTTTATTCTTTTGCATGTGAATATCCAGTTTTCTCAACATTCTTTATTGAACAGACTATTTTTTCCCCATTGAGTATTCTCGCCCTCATCAAATACTAGTTGACCATATATGCATAGATTTATTTTTGGGCTCTCCATTGGTCTATGTGTCTGTTTTTATGCCAGTAATATGCTGCTTTTACTATTCTAGCTTTGTTGAATATTGTCATATATACCTTATAAGGGTCATATAGCATGAGCACATATCAGTTCTATGTTCCTATATGTCTGCAACCCAAGGGAAAATGTTAAGCTCTCCCAGGAATGCTTTCCTCAAACTCCATTATAATTGATATACTCAGGTTGGGTTTGCATTTTCTGCAACTCAACAAGGAGTGGCCAACATAATGATGATGATAATGATAGTTATAATGGTTAATAATCACTAGTACTTATATAGCATTTACTATATGCCAAGATCTGCTCTAACTTCTTTATATGCAGTAATACATGTTAAGCCTCACACCAATCCTATGTAATATGTATTGTTATTGTCCCCATTTTACAGATATGGGAATTGAAACATGGAGGTTAGTTTTTCCAAGGCTTGCTCAATGTCACACAGCTAGTAAGGTGGATTGGGAGATAAACCCGAGCAATCAAACTCAGAATCCCTTCCCTTAACTATTATGCTATAATAGAGGCCCAGTGCACGAATATTATGCACTTGCCTGGGGGGTGGGGTCCCTCAGCTCGGCCTTATGCCCTCTGGCAGTCCGGGAGCCCTCGGGGGGATGTCCAACTGCCGACTGCCGTTGAGGTAGGAGAGGCTCCCGCCACCACCACTGCGCTCGCCAGCCGTGAGCCTGGCTTCTGGCCAAGCGACGCTCCCCCTGTGGGAGTGCACTGACCACCAGGAGACAGCTCCTGCATTGAGTGGAATTGGGCCGAAACCATCTCCCTGACATTCCCCAAGGGGTCCCGGATTGCAAGAGGGTGCAGTCCAGACCGAGGGACTGTACAGTGCACTATTGGGATTGAGACGCAGGAGGTTGGCCAGCTGTGGAGGGACTGCGGAAAGGCTCCAAGGAGTGTCTTGCCTGTTTTGCTCAGTCCTGATCAGACAGACTCCAACAGCAAGCTAGCCTACCGGTCGGAGTATCTGCCCCCAGGTGGTCAGTGCACATCATAGTGACTGGTTGACCGGTCGACTGTCTGCCCCCAGGTGGTCAGTGCACATCATAGCAAGAGGTTGAGCAATCTTAGCATATCATTAGCATATTACGCTTTGATTGGTTGAATGGACAACCAGACACTTAGCATATTAGACTTTTATTATATAGGATTGCTTTTCAATTTCCCATTTTTGCAGGGTCCCTGATCTCTTTGAGTTATTTTCTTGAATCTCTGCCTCACTTGACTTTGAGAAGGGCACCCTGTCCTTCCCTCTCCCAAGAGTAAAGAGGTGGACTTCTCTTACCACAAGCACTACAATTTCCACAAATTCAATAGCTCCTATGATGGCATTCTCCTTTTTTCTCCTAAATTGTCTAAACCAGGGGTGGGGAACATCTGGTCTAAGAGCCATATAAGGCCCAAGAAATCATTTGGTCTGGCCCTGCCCAGGCATTAGGGGTGAATTAATTAAATGTTTGACCAAATATAGCAGGCTAATTTTTAAGTTAATTTTGTATGGCCCATGAATGATGTCATAAATATCCAAATGGCCCTTAGTAGAAAAAAGATTCCCCACTCCTGCTCTAAAGACTGGAGAAGGGCGAGGAGGCTTGGTGGTCGATGGCACTAAGTTGAGTTCTGTTGCCTTTTGTTAAGCCTTGGAGGAAACTGAGCTAGAATTTGGGGTATTTAGCCCTTATTGTTAGTCAGCTATGAGTACTAGTTGCCAATGCTGGGGCAAAGGAGAGATCACTTTTTATTGCTGAGGCTATTGTAGTAGTTTGAAAAAGAGGATGGGACATGGACTAGGGTGGCAGTGAAAATGGAGAGAATCAGATGTGTTTGGGATAGATTTTGGAAATAAAATCAGCAGGACATGATAGCAATTGAATGTGGGGGAGAGGAAAAAAGGGTATCAAAGAAGAAGGTTTTGGCTTGAGCAACCAGGTGGATATAGGTACCACTGACTGAGGAAGATTGAAAACAAAGAGATTGGAATGATAGGTAGTGTGAGGGAGGCTTGGTCATCAAGAGTACTGTTTTGCCTGGTTACATATTAGGCAGCCAAGTGGAGATATGAAACAGAAAATTGGATATAGGAGTTTGGAGCTCAACGGGCAAGGTAAAGTCTAGAGTTATCAATTTGAAAGTCACAGCATGTCCTATATTCATAGCCATGGGGTCAGCTAAAATTAATTAGGGAGAGGCTGACAGAAAAGAGAAGGCTGAGGATGGAGGAAAATTCAGCAAGAGACTGAGGATCACCAACAAGAGGAGGAAAACAAGGAGAGTGTATTCTCTATTTCCCAAGGGAATAAAGTCTCTGTCATGATTTCAGTATCCCAAATATAATAGGCTGTGCCTGAGGAAGTGAAGCATTGGCCTATTTCAGGCGGTTCTTAAACAAGTGCTGAACTCAGACTGTCTGCTGCATAGGAAATGGAAATAAAACTTGAGTGGAAGTAAAGAAGGTGAGACTAAATTACCTTAAGATCTGTTCCAGATAAGTCTATCACTGAACCTCTTACTGTAAGAATCTTTTGTATGAATGTAAAAATAAACCATGCCCAACAGCATGGCTCAGAGGTCACGGTTCGAATCCCAGTCAGGGCACATGCCTGGGTTGTGGACTCAATACCCAGTGTGGGGCATGCAGGAGACAGCCGATCAATGATTCTCTCTCATCATTGATGTTTCTCTCTCTTTCTCCCTCTCCCTTCCTCTCTGAAATCAATAAAAATACTTAAGAAAAAAGAAAAATAAACCATTTTGGTGAAACATTTAGAACATGTAGCCAAGTTTCCAATTACTTAGCTCCCTTGCTTAGAAAGGGTTCTACTATTCAGATTTTACATTTTTTATGGGAAGAAAAAAATCTGGAGATGAACTTGTTTAAAAATTAGACTGGGGTCTAATATATATCTCCAATAAATATATATAGCCAATATATAGATATATTTTGGTTATAATATATTTATGTTCTATATAATAAAACTGCAATATGCAAATCGATCAAATGGCAGAATGGTTGGCGGGGGTGGGAGGACGGGCTGGGGAGCAGGCGGCACCAGGCCAGCCAAAGCATGTGTCAGTGGGCAGAGGGAGGGGCTGGCGATGGGGGGGAAATGGCAGCAACCAGCGGCAGCGTGATGGGGAGGGGGCAAAGCCATGCCAGCTGGCCGATGCCGTCCCCTGATTGGCCGCCTGGTTGCCTCCTGCAGAGGAGGCTGGCAGTGGAGGTAGAGGCAGGGTGATGGGGGCAGCGCCTTCCCCTGATCAGCCTGGTCGCCTCCCACAGAGTGAGGCCAGTGGCAGCAGCAGTCGGGTGATGGGGGCGGTGCCATCACATGATCAGCCTGCCTGGTTGCCTCCCACAGAGGGAGGCCAGACTTTGGCTTAGGCCTGCTCCTATGGGAGCGGGCCTAAGCCATCAGTAGGACATCCCCTGAGGGCTCCTGGACTGTGAGAGGGCAGAGGCTGGGCTGAGGGACCGGGCCTCTAGTAACTATATAATAGCCATTATATAGGTATATTTGGTTAGTGCTAAAAAGATGGAACAATTTGCCTGTATCACAGAAGTGTAAAAATAAATTTAACAAATTGCCTTTATTAGCTTCTTGCTCTTCTATAGCTAATGATGCCAGTTATTCTCCCTTTCCCAGGCTTTTAGTCTACCAATTTTCAAATATTAGTGTACATAAAGTAAGAATCAACTGGAAGGCTTTCTAATGAGACATATTTCAAGGTTACATCTCCAGAAATTCTGATTGGGTGTAGCTAGGAAATACATATTTTTACCAGTAGTACAAGTGATGCCAGGGACAATGATCTCTGGAACACATTTGGCAAAACACTGGTCCTGATACTATATTGCAAGTCTAGGTAACTCTTCTGGTGGCACTTTGCCACTTGGATCTCACACCTTATTTTTATTAAAACAATGTTTTATTTTTATTTTATTTTTAATTGCTTAAAGTATTACAAAGGGTAAAACAACTTTTTAGATGCATAGTTTACCTAGTAGAAAGATCCTATGTAATAAAGAGGTAATATGCAAATTGACCCTCACACCCTCACAAGATAGAAACCGACCAATCAGAACCAAATCCGGGTGAACTGCGAGGAGCTAATGGCTGCCTAGGAAGCGGAGCTTTTGATGCTGACTGACATAGAAACTGACCAATCAGAACCTAATCTAAGTGAACTACAAAGGCAGAACCTAAGGTGGGGGCTGAGGAGGGGTTTTAAGGGCAACAACTGTTTGGTGTAAGATGTAAGAAAGTGGTTCAATTTTTTAATAACTGGTTTGGCAGTATAGTGCATATGGCTGGATATCATCCAGATGTAGTGATTATGTATTTTTGTCAGCCAAGAGCATCTCCTCCTGCTGACCCCCCCGCGCCCATTTAAGCAATCCTATCCTATATAATCTATCTATACTTATAAAAGGGTAATATGCTAATTAGACTGGGTCAATTGGCCATCTTTTGGACATCCGACTTCCTTCTGGACCAAGCCATGATGGTAGGGGCTGAGGCAGAAGCAGTCAGGGGCAATCAGGCAGGCAGGCAGAGGCAGTTAGGGGTGATCAGGCAGGCAGGGAGCTGAGTGGTTAGGAGCCAGTGGTCCCAGATTGCAAGAGGGATGTCAACTTGCCAGTTTAGGCCCAATTCCTATGGGGTCCCAGATTGGAGAGGGTGCACAAATTTCATGCACCAGGCCGCAGGCTGGGCTGAGGGAACCCTCCTCCCCCTGTGCACGAATTTCCTGCACCGGGCCACTAGTAAAACTATAAAGCTGAAAGAATATAAACACAAAATATAGTATACTTATGAATCAAGTAATCTTTGCTTAAAAAAAAAAAAGCTTTTGTGAAGCTTTAATTTATCCCCACAAATTTATCCAATTGTTTTGGGGAGCTAGTCTAGTTTTGAGTTTATTTTTAAGGAAGTAATAATTTGCAAAAAATATCAAGCTAACTTCTAATTACTCTTTTTTGGAGTGATGGAATAAATCAATTATTTAGAAACTACAGTTAGAGATGCGGAGCTCTTAAGTGGTTAATATTTGTTTTGACACCCTGACCACATTACTAAAATGTGCTTTCAGATGTTTCTTTTTCTACTAGATATAACTGTTCATGTGAATCCAGTATATTTTCTTAACCCCACATAGTTTCTAAATGCTATGATAGTGGAAATTGAAATGAAAGTAAAGTTTGACAGCATAGCAATATCGTGTGCTCTAGAGCATGACACTTTGTTCTTGCTAGACTTTCAATACATGTTGATTGAAGGAGAACAATTATGTGCTAGACTTTATAGCTTTCATTCTGCTGTTTTCTGCTGCCAGCTATGAAATCTGCTTGCCTACTTATGACCCTGAAGTATTATTTTAGTGCCTCTCAAAATTCTAGGAGACTCTTAAAAAATGAGAGAACTCAGAACCCAAAGTAACATAGATATGATGTTGCATGTAAAAGTAACCAACATGCTCATTTATCCTCCTTTATTTATTGTTCCAAGCCCAACAAATATCATCTATATTTGAAAACTTTATTGTTTAGGGAATAACATTAAACATCCCTACTTAACATTCTTAATGGACTCTTGCCTTGAAATTATTATTAGTCTTCTGCATTAATTAGATAGAGTAAATGTAAAATAAAAAGTGATTACATCAAGATGGCTTTGGGGGAATGCTTTGGAAGGAAACAGGTAAATCTAAACCATATATTTCTTTGCAGTGCAGCATTAAAATTTCAGACTTTAGCCACAGTTGTGATTGGTTTTAGTTTGTTAGCTGTCTGGAGTGTTATTTTAAGAAAGCAGAAGCAACATCATTTGCACACTCCTTATAGCACACACACCTTAACCCTGACTGGTTTTAGGTCCAGTTTTCAAAAGAAGTGAAGGCAAGATGAAGAAGCATTTGCTTTTCTGGGGAGTCCTGGCCATTTTTGTTAAGGCTGTTCTTGTGACAGGTATGTAATATTTTGAAAATAAACCCAGATGAAAGGAAAAATATAGCACAAATCTGTTCTTCAGATCTAAACATTAATGTTTGTGCTTTGATTGGCCAGCTAGCTGGCTACTTTTCTCTAATATGCCTTAATCTTTATGCAGACAAGACTCATTATAATTCTTTTTCTCATCTATTTGAGTACTATAAACTAGAGAATAAGAAAATATGTATTTCTGAATAAGTACTGATAGCTGTACTTATATGAATATCCATATTGATTCTTAAAAATCGGTAGTCCTCTTCTTGAGTGTCTTAAATTCGTTTTCAGGGAAATTAAGTAATAATTACTTTAAATACAACATAGACTCCATTGGAATTTTATTTTCCGAAACAGACTAGTATTAGTTCTAAGAACTTTTCTGGATCTGGGCCTACAGATTTATTAATAATGTTCAATGTTCTACAGGGCCTATAATTTGATAACCGAACTTTGGCTATTTTATTTATTAACCCTTCAAAGTATTATAGAAAATAAAGTACATTCTAAATATAGAAGTACAGTTTTTAATAATTTTCATCTAGAAGGGCACATGATTAGTGTGATATAACTTGGCTGGATTGTTTCTGAAACTGAGTTTATTCTTATTTCAAGACTGACTATGATA
This sequence comes from Myotis davidii, assembly GCF_000327345.1. Classification (NCBI taxonomy): domain Eukaryota; kingdom Metazoa; phylum Chordata; class Mammalia; order Chiroptera; family Vespertilionidae; genus Myotis; species Myotis davidii. The sequence continues at coordinate 80,508 of NW_006295261.1, read as the reverse complement.
TAATTAAGAATAATCCTTTAAAATATATTTCATACTAATTTAGCATTAAAATAATGAATTTCTAATTATATTTACAATATAAAGATAGCAGTAAAATATGTACAGTACATGTATCTATACATATGTATAAATACACACATACATATACACATATGAGCTGTCATTTATTGAGCACATATTAGGTTCTAGGCATTATGCTAACTGCTTTACATATACGATTCTATTTATTTATTTTTTAAAATATATTTTATTGATTTTTTACAGAGAGGAAGGGAGAGGGGTAGAGAGTTAGAAACATCGATGAGAGAGAAATATTGATCAGCTGCCTCCTGCACACCCACCACTGGGGATGTACCTGCAACCAAGGTACATGCCCTTGACTAGAATCGAACCTGGGACCCTTCAGTCCGCAGGCTGACGCTTTATCCACTGAGCCAAATCGGTCAGGGCTATACTATTCTATTTAATTCTCACACAACCATTTGAGGATAGGTGCTGTTATAATTTCTACATATAGTTGAGCCCATTGAGATTTAGAGAGGCCAAATATCTTACCTAAGCTCACAGAGCAAGCATGTAGTAGACAAAACCCAGGCCCTCTGACCCTCTGACCCATACTCCTACTATCCTATTTTTCCTGTATAAGAGAATCGCCTTTTAGTAAATTAATTATGCTCATATGTAGAATATGTTGTTAAGTCTATTTTCTTATTTGTTTGAACTGAATTAAATTAAATTTAACAAATTTTATTGAGCACCTACTATATCTCAGTTGCTCTTTGAATAAAGTAAGGCACAATCCTTAATAATAGATTTGTTAGAGAAAATGCTGCCTGTCAGTGAGAGGGAATGTTGAATCTATAAGTCTTGGTGAATTGAAAGTATTTGTACATTTTCTAGCAGGTATGTAGGCTGCCTGATATTTTTATATAACAACTGTAATGTTAGTTTTTTCCTAAGTTTCAGGTAAGAAAATAAACTATATGCCATAAATAAAATATAGACATTTTCTATTTAAGACTTAATTGTCAACTCACATATTTGATTCAATTTTTATTTTTGTCAGGTATTTCTGGCTCATTTGTACTTTATTGAGAAAGCATTTAAGAGTCATGGATACAGCAGCAGGGAAAGGACCTGCTTAATTCCTCTTACTCTTCAAAATGTTAAGAAAGTTATATGATCTTGAATTGACTTCATACTGTTTCTTCTCCAGTGCTGTACAGACTTTTACCCGAAGGTTTATTAAGAAGTTATGAATAATAACATTATAAAATACTTCTAACAATTATAAGTACAATAACAATGATCTGAAAATATTTTTGTAACAATTATCACCAAGACTGAAATATGCAATTAGGTCCTCTCAGCTCTGAGACCATTTCTGGAACAATTAGGCTTTCAGTAACAGTGATATCTATCCCAGTCATTAACCTTTATAACTTTATGTGCTAAATTTTTGTGTTGTTGCTTTTTTTCAGTTGAGGCTTGATGTGAGAGAATTTTAAAGGTTACTTAGCTAAAATTATAGGAACAAAATATATTTAACATTATTTTTACTTAATTAGCACTATTAAATAAAGCTATTTACTCTTCAAACATCTGTTAACTGACCTAAATCCATATATTAACACATTTCTTTCTTTATTCTTTGCAACACCTACCAGACCTCTTTGTCTAATATTCAGATTAAGGCTTTAATGGTCATCTGTGAATTTATTAATTTATTAATTTTTTCTGCATTCGGGCACATTAAATTAAATATATATTTACTCGGTATTTTCTGAATTCTTTTTGCAAATTTGTAACATTTTATATCTATATATACTGAAACTTTAAAAATAATTCTTATGAGAAATATTAATACAGCACCTGTTACTTTGATTGGATCATTATATCATAATAACCTGATTGTTACTACACAAAAGAAGAATAAATTTAAGTTTAGGAAGACTGTAGTGGAGAATATTTAAAATCGTAGGAAGGAAGGTTATTTTGGGGGAAGGGTATCTGTGCTCAGCTCTAATGCAATGTAACAAACTATGTATATAAAGGGGAGTATAGTGAAGGACGTGGCATTTCAGACTGGGTTTACAAAGGCTAATGTTAGTTTTTGTTCACTTTTGAATGGAATGCTTTGGTTTGAGAGAAATCCAGTCTAGATTTTTGTTTTCTCTCTTATTTTGGCATCTGGTACTCACGTTCACAAGGCTGCGTCACTCAGACCTGTACTCCATTAAAAGCATTGGCTTAAAACCAGAATTCTTTCAGCTCAGGTGCCCATATACTGGTCCAAGGGAAGAAGAAAATCCTTTTGGAGTACATTTGGATGTCCTTCACTGCGCTGTGAGATTCTACTCAGCTATTTTAGATTAGGAAGGAGAACAAATGGAGAAAGCTGAAATTGATCAACCATAAAACTGATTTTTTCTGCAGGAAATAAGATTAACTCAATACAAAGTTGATAAGTAGATTTTCATCCCCGTTTCTTCTTCTTTTAAAATATATATATATTTTATGGTTGATAGTATTACAGATATCTCCCATTTTCCCCCCTTCTATCTCCCTCCTCCCAGCTCTTACCACCCT
>NW_006295261.1:76312-77249 GCF_000327345.1 Myotis davidii | reverse complement strand
CCAGTTTAGGCCTGATCCCTGGACCAGGCCTAAAGCGGCAGCCGGACATCCCCCAAGGGGTCCCAAATTGGAGGGGGTGCAGGCTGGGCTGAGGGAACCCTCCTCCCCCTGTGCACGAATTTCCTGCACCGGGCCACTAGTAAAACTATAAAGCTGAAAGAATATAAACACAAAATATAGTATACTTATGAATCAAGTAATCTTTGCTTAAAAAAAAAAAAGCTTTTGTGAAGCTTTAATTTATCCCCACAAATTTATCCAATTGTTTTGGGGAGCTAGTCTAGTTTTGTTTATTTTTTTAAGGAAGTAATAATTTGCAAAAAATATCAAGCTAACTTCTAATTACTCTTTTTTGGAGTGATGGAATAAATCAATTATTTAGAAACTACAGTTAGAGATGCGGAGCTCTTAAGTGGTTAATATTTGTTTTGACACCCTGACCACATTACTAAAATGTGCTTTCAGATGTTTCTTTTTCTACTAGATATAACTGTTCATGTGAATCCAGTATATTTTCTTAACCCCACATAGTTTCTAAATGCTATGATAGTGGAAATTGAAATGAAAGTAAAGTTTGACAGTATAGCAATATCGTGTGCTCTAGAGCATGACACTTTGTTCTTGCTAGACTTTCAATACATGTTGATTGAAGGAGAACAATTATGTGCTAGACTTTATAGCTTTCATTCTGCTGTTTTCTGCTGCCAGCTATGAAATCTGCTTGCCTACTTATGACCCTGAAGTATTATTTTAGTGCCTCTCAAAATTCTAGGAGACTCTTAAAAAATGAGAGAACTCAGAACCCAAAGTAACATAGATATGATGTTGCATGTAAAAGTAACCAACATGCTCATTTATCCTCCTTTATTTATTGTTCCAAGCCCAACAAATATCATCTATATTTGAAAACTTTATTGTTTAGGGAATAACATTAAAA
>NW_006295261.1:56460-72762 GCF_000327345.1 Myotis davidii | reverse complement strand
TAAAACCAGAATTCTTTCAGCTCAGGTGCCCATATCCTGGTCCAAGGGAAGAAGAAAATCCTTTTGGAGTACATTTGGATGTCCTTCACTGCGCTGTGAGATTCTACTCAGCTATTTTAGATTAGGAAGGAGAACAAATGGAGAAAGCTGAAATTGATCAACCATAAAACTGATTTTTTCTGCAGGAAATAAGATTAACTCAATACAAAGTTGATAAGTAGATTTTCATCCCCGTTTCTTCTTCTTTTAAAATATATATATATTTTATGGTTGATAGTATTACAGATATCTCCCATTTTCCCCCCTTCTATCTCCCTCCTCCCAGCTCTTACCACCCCATCCCACCCCAAGTCCATTTCTTCTTAATACATTGTATTTTTCCAGCCCAAGACGAAGATGAAAGGACTGTTCTTGCGGACAACAAATGCACGTGTGCCCGGGTTACTTCTAGGGTCATCCCTTCTCCCGATGATCCTACTCAAGACATTGTGGAGAGGAATATCAGGATTATGTATGTGGTATTTTATATTTCATTTTTTCATGTTGTAAGCAGAGATACTCTGTCATATCAGTCATTGTTTGAAGGTAATACCTATGTCTTGCTCCTCTTTGTGATATGTAGCACTTGACAGGAGATTGAATCTAGTTAATGGACCTGAGTCAATTATGCACAAGCTGGGAGCAGGAACAAGGTTTCCACACAGTCTAAAACCAGTCAGCTAGGTCAGCTGATTATAACTGAAGGTTCAGATCTAGTCATCAACATGCCCTGTTTGTATGGAGTTATTTCCGTTTGAATCTGAACTTTTAGTTGCTCTTGATCAGTTAAAAATGAAACGACATAACACTAAAAGCTTTATTTTGTACCACATCTGAACTACAGAGTATTTTACATAGTACTCAAGTGGCGGCATAAGAGGTAAGGCAGACTAATCAAATTGACTAATTTGGTTTAGTTTTCACTTGTCCATTGGGCTCCAGATATTCATTTCATTTCACATGTAGTCCAAGTTATAAGTTATGAGTCTTAATATTTAATTGCCAAAATGCTAATAATATTTAAGAAATGAGATTCCTATTGGATCCAATCAGTAAAGCCTTCCTTGTGAACACTTCTGCCTTGAATAGTTTCCTAACAATTGGGTACCTCTTTCTGAAATAACATAGCATTCAATTCCATCTAATCAATGGAAGAAGTATAGTGTTTTTAAAATTTTGTTTCAAGTTCTGGTTGGGTCACTGGTTGTGCTCTTGTATGCAAGTTACTTAACTATAAACTTCAACTTGCTTATCTTTTTAAAAAATATATATTTTTATTGATTTCAGATAGGAAGAGAGAGGGAGAGAGATAGAAACATCAATAATGAGTCATCGATCAGCTTCCTCCTGCACACCCCCAACTGGGGATCGAGCCCACAACCCAGGCGTGTACCCTGACCAAGAACCGAACCTGGGACCCTGCAGGCCAATGCTCTATCCATTGAGTCTAACTGGTCAGGGCAACTTGCTCATCTTTAAATAGGGGGAAATAGTATATATCTCATGGGGCTAATATAAAGATAAATTGAGATCTATTAGAAAATACTAAAAAAAGTATTTGCTGTTATTCATCCACCTAACCTACATGCCAATTATCTTTATGTTACTATACTTACTTATTTATTTTTTGTCTAAAATTTTACATATGTCTCCTTTTTCCCCGATTGTTACTATACTTCTTAAAATACCTTGGTTTACCCAACATTACAAATGCCATGGCCTAACCTACAACACGAGCATAACGCTCAAGCTCTTCCATTGACACTTTTTTTCACCTCATGTTTGAAAATCCAGAAATATTGTAGTGCCCTTATTTTTCCCCACTCACAGTGCTTTCTTCCTCTTCTATTTTTGCATGTTGTTCCTCTGCTTGAAGAACCCTTTCTCCCACTCCTCTTAGCCTGGTTAACTTCTTCTCAACCTGCATGTCTTAGGTTAGACATCATTTCTTCTGGCAGGTTTTCTCGGACCATTCAGACTCTATACCACTGAGCTCCCTGTTAGAGAGAGAACAGTTGGAGAAGCATGCGACTGGAAGGGATGGATGGCATTCATGACATTAAACATCTTATGTTTAAATCTTCAGATTTTTAAATGGCACTCTATAATTCTCTAATTCATCTTTTTTTTCTATGACCATTCTTTTTATGATATATTTTTTTCTGAATTCAGATAATTCAGTTACTTCATCCACTTTGCCTGATGTGTATTAATGGTTCTCTGATTTCATTTCTAAAAGTTCTATTATTATTGCCATGTCATTATGGCATTATTCCCAACTCCATCACTTCCTAGCGATATGACTTTGGGTAAATTACTCAACTAATTTGAGCCTGTTTCCAAAACTATAAAAAAGGGATACAATATATGTATGTAGATATACACGTATACTTTATAGGGTTGTGAGAATTAAATGTGATAATGTGTAAAAGTGTCTAGAACACTGTTTGACCCAAAGTAGACATTCATACATGTTTATTCCCTTATCTCTATCAATATTTAAAACCTTTTCTGATATTACTAGAGCCTTTCAAACTAATAAAAAATAAGTAAGTCCATTCATTCATTCAACAAACATTTATTAAGCGCTACTGAATGCCACTGAGGGTTGGAGTTGGGGACTGTTGGAGAATTTACAGTTGAGTAGGGAACTGTAAACAGTTAAAAAGCCAATTACAATACAGTAGATGCTATGATGACAGGAATAGGCATAGGATGTTAGAGGGCACCCAGTCCAATCCTTGTGGGCTGGTGCAGAGTGGCAGTGGAGGCAGGAAGAATTTGGAGAAAGTAGTGGAAGTGAATGATGGCTGTTAGCTGGCTGAATGGGAATTAATTTTTGAATGTGTGGGGAACGTCAGGGTTGATAAGTGAGGAAGATCATTCTAAAGGAAAAGGAATAAGGGTTGCTATAAGGATTATATGAGATCATCATGTAATATATTTAGCATAGTACCAGGTACACTGTAAGCGCTTAGTAAATGTTAGAACTTTTTTTATTTTTATTAAAACTTGGAGACGAGAAAAGCCTGGTAAGTTTGTGGAATTGCCAGCTGTTGTTTAGAGCTGGCATGTAGTGTAAAGAGGGTGGCATGGTGAGAGATGAGGCTGGAGAGTGACAGGCATGTCATTAAAGATACCCTGGTATTTCTGGAGAGACACTGTAGGTTTTAAGCAGAGAAGGAAATTAGGCTCGTATTTTAGAAAGGCCATTTTGGCAATAATGTAGCCAATGCATTGTAGGGGTCAAGACTGAAGGAAGGCATTGCTAGGAGAGAAGAGGCAGTGTCCTGAACCAAGTGGATGGATTTCACAGATGCAAAGAGAATCAATTGAACTGTGACATGGGATTAAATATAGGTCATGATAGAAAGGGAAGACTCAGGGATAGTATCCAGGTTTTTGCTTGGATATTTATATGAATATTATTGCTAAACACTGAGTTAGGAAACACAAGTTTTTCTTTGTATCTTTTGGTAGGGATGAGTGCATATGAGGAGAAAAATGACATAGATGAAAAAATGTACAAGGTAATAAGATCACCTGAACTATCTGATTTTTCTAATTTTTCATGGAAATCACCAAATCAAGAGATTTGGATTCCAGCTACAGCTTTACTACTTAGTAGTTGTGTGATCTTGGATAGGTTGCTAACCTCTCTGATGTATAATTTATGCATTTCAAAATTGTGGGTACTAATAACTGTCCATTCATTCCACAAATATTGAACATATTCCACATACTACACAAGTAGTGAGGCACTGGGAATACATAACTGTTTTTGCCTCAAGGAACTATGTAGTCTAGGGAAGTTATGCCTCAAGCAACTATGATATGGTGTTTGTTATAATAAAGATAGATGAGCTTAATAAGACTACAGAGGAAGGAGTTTATAGAGGGGTGGAGATGGTATCTAAGTTATCATAGAGACCATAGAGAGGGTAAAACTTGAGCTGATTGTTAAAGGGAAAAATGGATTTGCCAAGTAAGCAAACATCACTGACAGAGGAGCTGTTGTGAGGTTTATTTTGAATGGGAAATGCTTAAATTATAGCAAATTACTGTGAAATCTGAGTATGAGCATCACCATAGATTCTTTTACTAGTAGAATGCTAAATTCACTAGATGCCCTCATGAAAAAGTACTGCCCTAGCAATATACCTATTACCAAAAAATAGCAATATCTGTTAATTTCATCATTTTGACTTGTTTTTCTCTTTTTTAGTGTTCCTGTTAACAACAGGGAGAATATCTCTGATCCCACCTCGCCAATGAGAACCAAATTTGTGTACCATTTGTCTGACATGTAAGAGATTTTCTTTCAGCTACTACTGATATATATATATATATATATGTATATATATATATATATGCAAGTTAATAACTTTAAAAAAATTAACTTGTTAGTAAGAATGTTTTGGAAAATATGTTGGGGTCTAAACATTTATTAATATAATTTTAACTTTTGAATACATTAATTCTCATGTTAATTATTAGGTACCATAAATTCATAAAATGTAATCACAGATAAAAGTTAGCTATAAGTTTATTCTAACAAAGAAATACTTGCCATTAGTACAGGAAGGGCTGATTTGTCTTAATAGCTCAGTAATTGGATTTCAGGCATATTAACATGTAGGTGTTTTTTTGGAAACTACAGAATTCAGTATCAAACAATTTCTTTAAAAATATTCTTCCTTCTTTGTCACTATAAATAACTTAATTCCAATACACAATTGACAATTAATCTAACAGAGTAGAAGTTGCTATATGGTGAAGGGAAAACAATATTGTTTTGTCTACACCATATAGCAACTTCTACTTATATTACTTACTTTCTTTCAGTTAATTTTTATATTAAAGGTTGAAAAACATCCTATAAACCATTATACATTGTAGAGCACTGCAAAGAATGAATTTATTTTGGATACAACATTTGATGGGGATTGTCTAATGCATAGATTTGTTTTATTTGTTTTTCAGGTGTAAAAAATGTGAATCTACACAAGTGGAACTGGGAAACCAAGTGGTTACTGCCACCCAGAGCAATATCTGTGATGAAGACAATGAAACCTGCTACACCTATGACAGAAATAAGTGCTATACAAATAAGGTCCCATTTTCATATGGTGGTAAGACCGTAATGGTGGAAACTGCCTTGACCCCGGAGTCCTGCTATCCTGACTAATTAAGTCATTGTTGACTGCACAGCTTATCTTGAAAGGCTCTCCATTTTGATCCAGAAAGTTAATATATTTATTACCAATGAATTTGAAGCCACAATATTTTGATAATGTAAAACTCCATCCTCCAAGTAATTAAAATAGTAACATTGTTATTTTTATTAGGTAATTACTTCTCAACTCTTAAGTATTGTATGTTCACATTTAAAGTGTTGAATCTCTTATTGCCCTTGCCTGAAGGGATCTATGTTAATAATATAATTTCTAACATTTAAAAAAATAGACAATGAGAGAGAACAAAACTTAAGTTTAAAAATCAGGATACAGAATTAAATTTTGTGGGTGTTTTTTGTACTTTCTTTTCTTTTCTTTTTTTTTTTTTTTGCTTTGCCTTGGAGAGCCAGAGCTTTTGCACACTCCATGCTATTCTCTTTGACAAAAAGTAAAATGTGTAGAGAAAAGTGATATGCAAACACGTCAATTATAGATCTTCATTAAAAAAGTGATTAGAAAACATGTTTTAAAAATATTTAAAAATAATTAAAATTGAATCTGTAATATTTATGAAACCAGTGAGCTGAAAGTTACATAATTAAATGCAGAATTACAAAATTTGTTTTGACATAACACAGATTTGGTAGCAGATGATACATTTTTTTGGATAAAATTAAAAAAAAATCAGGGTCATGTAAGAAATTCCCATTGGAAGTAATCAATGTTGTAACTGAATCTAATGAAATATGTATTCCACAATATGTATTCTCTAGCACAGTCTGAACAATTAAATAGATTTTTAAGCATATACCTGTGTGAAATAATTTATTGGGAAAAAGTTTGTGTTAACTTTGTTGTATGTAAGTTAAATATAATTGATTACTTATGAATAGTTTGTAAGTATGATGTGGTTATGCATTATTCACTGAATTCATACATGTGCTTATCTGAGATAGCTTTGGGACTTAAAACTAAAATTAAATAAAAAGGCAAGGTCCCTCAGGACAAACATAGTGTTCCTAAGTTTAGTTAACATCTCTCACCTCATACAATTACAAGCAATTCTGTTTCTTGTGATAAGAACTTTTGCGGGGAGATAGTTTCTGGAGAGGCTCCTCTCTGTCTCCTCATCTTTGCCTTGGTTTTTTTTGCCTACCTAATAGGAAAAGGTTTTGTGACCACATTGCCTCATTAAATGCCAGCTAGAAGAGCACCTCAGACTTATAGTCCTGGGGCCTTCCTTCTTTTAGAAGTTCAGTTAAACTCAAAGATCCTCATATTAGTAACAGTTTATTACTCACCATTAGCTAGGCATCAATCAATGGTTTAAGTATTAACTCATTCAATACAAATCCAAAGTAGCTGGTGGCTCTTAAATGAGAGTTACTGAAGAAAGATGAAAGCGTTCCTGTTAGTTTTACTCATATGTTTGCTTGTATTAGTCAACAATTAGCAAGGAAACACCAAGGAAGCAACGAGGAGGCAGCTCTGAAAGGAGCCTCTCGATTGTTTGCAGGGAGCGCATTTGACCAATGGCTCTGGTATCCACCACTGTGTTTGTATGAGGTACATGGGCTGCCTGCGAGGGTAAGGATTCTAATACAGACCAGTGCCTGGGAGACACAGGACTCCTCTGATGGGTCACTGACTTGAGGACTCCCCATCAGCTTCACTGAAAATTTCTTAGCACCATACGTTCATTATATATTACTTATGCAATCTTCCTTACCACTTTCTTTCCTCCACACAGGTCAGGCCTGAGTCAGAGTCTGATGGCTTGCCCAGCCTTCTTGGGCTCCTGCCCCATTTTCTTTCACAGGTGTTTTTCCTAATAAATATCTTGTACCTTTAATTTCATCTTGGATTCTGCTTCTGTGGGGCCTGAATGAATATAGTAGCCAATTATGAGGTATCTGATTTAATGATGATGATGTTGATACTGAACATTATTCACATCCATGTGATTCACCTATGTCATCTAATTTTATCCTCAGAATGACTCTTGGGCTTACCTTTATGTTGTTATTGAGAAAATGAACTCAGTGCATAATTAATAGTCTGGTTCACTGGTCTCTTAAATGGCAATGAAAACTCAATCACTGCCATAGCCTCAACAAATATCAATAGAAGCCCTCTGATAATCATTTTGCCCACTATAACATTTTTTACAGTTACTGTGACATTTTGAGGTTAATGTGACCAATTTACTGATCTGTTATAAGTCAATTATTTCTGTCCTTTTAAAATGTGAATTAAATGGATGCTGTTTTTAAAGGACAGGTATAAGTGGGTATTAGTGGTGAGAATGTTTTTCTTCTGCATAGTGCTTAGCTATTACTTACTAGTAAGTGAGCACACTCAGCACCAGCCAGAGAAAATTACATTAATTAACAATTAATGTAATGTTAATTGAGTGATGTAATAAGAGTAATGTTCCTTTGCGCCAGGCCCTTGAAAACCAGTAGACACAAGTCAAGTATTCACTTTAAGACTATAGATAGGAATGATCTTTAATGATATTTCCAGGTCTTGGCTTTGGGTGGCTGTGTAGCTTAGTGGGTAAATTCATGGCCTAGATTCTATACTTAGTGTCTAAATGACATCACTAAGGCAAGTTCATTCAATCTGATTAAAAACGAGTAAAAACGACTTTCTCATAGCTTGTAAAAATAAGGATTCATGCCATAATTTTTGTACACCACTCATTACAGCTATTATAGCACTCAGTAACCCTCTGTAAATTGCAGTTGTCATTGTGTGTTAATTGACTTCTGGCTCTTCTCTTTACCCAGGAAACAAATCAGAAAACAATGTGATCATATAGGATCACTGATTCTCAGTTTTTAGCATGCATGAGACTCACCCCAGGACTCATTGCAACAGATTCCTCCCTCCCAACCCCCATGATGACTAAGTAGTTCCGGGATACAGCAGGAGCAAGTACATTTTTCAAAAAATTTCCAGCAGCTGCTTGGAATCCTGTGAGAACTACAGCTTTAGAATTCTAAGCTTCCATCTCCTCCTGGTGGTTGATTTATGAAGTACAATGCATATTCATTTTTAACATGTTTCGTTTAATCCTCAACTGCCCTATGAAATAAGTACTATCTTCATTTTACAAATGATGAAACTGAGATGCAAAGAGATGAAGTAATATTCATAGGTTGTACAGAGAGTGTATGGAGAAGTGGTAATTGAATCCAAGACTGTCCATTTTGTGATGAAGCACAGAAAAGAAGGTGCTGGGTCTTAGGCAGATGAAATGGTCACTGAGTGCAGAGGACCGTGATTGGGGAAGTGATGGGCTCTGAGAGCCGCGTCATCTGTTTCACAATCATATCTGTGCCCAATTACAGCTCAGCCTTCTCCTTTATTTGAAGAATTCTGCTCTGTCAAATGGAATTTTGTTTGTTACCCGCTAAATCCTGTTTCTAAATCTTATTGGCCATGATTTCAAAATGAGAGATAAAGGTCTAGCGGCTGCTGTTAAAGGGCTAAGGGTGAGAGGCAAGGAAGAACGGGTGGGCCAACCCAAAAGCTTTGATTCCGTTGTGAAGTGGTGATTACCTATTTCCCCAAAGTGCAGTTTTCTGAGTTTTAATGGGGCAGTTGGTCTGAGTCACAGTGAAACCTCTGAGGTTTTGTGAAGGAGGGTCACAGTTGTTGATTTGAATCCAACATTTTAGTTCCCTTTTTGGCTTTTAGACATGAAGTTTGGCTTCCTGAGGGCAAGCTGAATCTTCTTTAGGGTCCTTCGGGTCATGACTGAAGCAGCCTGGGATATGTCAAAGCAAGCAATAAAAGTAACTCAAAGGTCATGTCTTGTGAATTTCCTTTGAAGGTGTATAAAGTTAAGACTCTGATGTGAATGATTAAAGTGAAATATGTTCAGGGCATTCAAAAAGCCAGAGGAAGAATCTTCATGATGATGGCTGCTAGACTAAGTGTTCCGAGGTGGCTGGACCCTACATTCATTATCCTACTTCACTTTCTGCTTAAAGTGGAAAAGTTCAAGATTTTACCCAGCCAATTGGATCAATGGCCAACTACCCTTTAAAGAAGTCTATTTCAGGCTGTGAGACAGAAACACTTATAAGTCAGTTGTATTAGCCTTGCTGGATTATCTCCTATTTGCCATCCTCGGGTGTTATTTTCTTTCTCGTTTATTTACGTTATCATCTAAATATATGGCTGGATATATCCAGCCATTTAAAAATCAGCAAGTGATAGCCACAAGATGTAGGAACTTGCCATGGAAATGGAGAAATGGCAGTGGGCTGGGAGTGCTAGACACAAGAGGGGGTCACCTCGGAGCCTGCCATCCTACTCCATGCACCTTTAACGTTAGAGCTGACTTTAAAAGCTTTAATCAATAACTTAACAAGGGCACACAGAATAATTCCTTTACTGCAGGGAACTCAGGCCTGGTATCCAGGTTTGCAGAAGGATACCTGTGCTAATGAGTCATTTTCTACAGGGACATTTTCTCTTTTTGTTTTCTCACTGTAGTCTCAAATTTAATAGATGTTTTTGTCCTCATTGTTTATATTTTGCATTACAGAGGTCTCAGATGATAATTAAGTTCCAGTGACTCATAGATGAGGATTGTCAGCATATCTGCCAAGACAAGTGTTTGATCCATACATTTTGATGAAATAGTGAAATGGAAGAGTATTTTTACAATGAAAGGCATTCATATCTAGATTAAAAAGTCATTTGAAAAAAGTAGTGAAACATAAAATGTAATTTTATTTTGATGAAGATAATTCTTAAGAGACAGTTTATTTAGAATAAGTTAATGATTTTGCAATGAATGATTCAAATATAAAACTGGTGGTGCATTTATTAAGGAACTAATAAATGGCCTAGACAGTCTACCTCTAAGATCCCTTCTTACCCTGAGATTCTATAATGCAAATGTTGCCGAGTACATTAAGCTAGAGTGTGGTGGCTCATTCAGCACCCTCAGTGGTTTAATGGGCAGGAAAAGCACACTGTGGTATTTTCATGGGAGCTTTAAAAGCTGTTTTAAAAAACAGTCAACCAATAAATATTTATCAGATATCTACTATGTGCAAAAGACACAGAGCCAGGAACATTAGAAGACTCAAAGGACAAGATTCATTTCCTCAGGAAGTTTTCAACACTCTATTTTCTCATATTTCAGAGGTTTTATGAAATCTGTCTTGATGGTCAAACCTCAGAAGGAGGGCAAGGGAGGGTGAGAGAGGGGCAGTATGAGATCAACCAAAAGACTTGTATGCATGCATATAAGCATAACCAATGGACACAGACAGTGGGGTGAGGAGCCTGTGCTGGGGGTAGCAGGGGGTGGGGAGCAGGCTGGGAGAGGTCAATGGAGGAAAAAGGAAACATATGTAATACTTTCAATAATAAAAAATGAAAAGAAAAAAGGAGTATGACCTAAGAAGAAGAAAAAAATACAAAGAAATCTTTCCCAGGAAATTTCTCCTAAGAATTCCTTAGAGTTAGAAGGTAACTTTCTAGGTAATTCTGAGAATTCTTTTTCTCTAGGAAAGAATATATAGATAGTGGGCCAAATGCCATTAATAAAAACAAAATACCTAGATGTATTCTAAGCAAGGCGATATAAAAATGTCCACTTTACAAAATAATTTACACTATTTAATCAAGGTATGAAGAAAGTGTGTCTGCAAATATTTCTACTAGGACATGAAGAATGAAAATATTTATGTTGCCCTGGCCCATGCTTCTCAGCAGTTAGAGCATCAGCCCACACACTGAAAGGTTATGGGTTCGAATCCTGGTCAAGGACACATATTTGGGTTGCAGATTTGATCCCTGGCCCTAGTCAGGGTGCATGAGAGAAGCAACGAATTGATGTGTCAATCATCAATAGTCCAACAGAGCCACCAGCACAGCAAGGGCCTCTCTCACATTGATCTTTCTTCTCTGTCTCTCTCTGTTTCTCTCTGTTTCTCTCTCTCTCTCTCTCTCTCTCTCTCTCTCTCTCTCTCTCTCTCCTCTCTCCTCTCTCCCTCTCCCCCTCTCTTTCTCCCCACCTCCCTTCCACTCTCTGCAAACAATGGAAAAAATATCCTCATGTGAGGATTAACAACAACAAAAGTCTTAATGTTTCTAGTAGCACACATTGCTAGAACCACTTATACTGTACTATGAAAGAAAACTAACTGTTGAGTGTTTCCTTTATTTGATTTAGGACAGTGTTTCCCAGATGATGAGTTGGTGATGGGATATAACAAGTCCTTGTCTTTTTTGTCTAAGTGCTCAGTCACAGAGTGGCAGTCTGTCCCTATCTACTTTCCTAAGCCTTATTCCCCTGCTGCTTGTTCTGGGTAACAAGCCTGTTTCCTCCCATACTTCTCCTTGAATGTGTTCCTTTGACTGAGTTGTGTTTACCTAGTAAGACCGTAAGAATATAAAAAATGAAAGTATGTACCAGTGTCTACTATTTCTGAAATATATTCTACAAAAATGTTTAGGCTAGGCCAAGAAAAAAAGTAAGATAGAGTTTAGAGAGTAGATATAATAAAGGGAGAGAGATATACAGTCTTAAGATGGAAAATCGGACAGTAGGGAGAAAGATAAAGGGAAGAAAGGAGTCAGAAGGGATTGGTTGACAAGTGACATGTTAGGAGACAGAACAAAGGGGGAAGAGAGGAAGACAAAAATGAAAAAGGTAGATGTAAAGACTAGTGATGGTTAAAGATAGCTTACTATGTAAGAAGTGATAGAAAGATGGAAAAGAAAGAAAGCTAAACATGGAATAGTTTAGATCGAATTAAAAGAAGGAAGATAATAAAGTAAATAATAAAGGTAGAGAAAAAAAGAGGTAGTGGAAGAAAAAAGTGCCAAAAGAGAACATTACCTAGGTTAAAAACAAAAACAAAAACGGACAAAGACCAACACAAGAAAAAAATGTACAATCATCAGGATTATACTGACTCCATACACAAAATGGAAAGTTCATCTGCTTTTCTGTTTTGCAAAACCAGAGCATTTTGCAAGTATGGGACTTTGAGAGAAAAAAGAAGAATCAGCAAGCAAAGGGAAACTAACCCAGACAAGTGACTTCCAAGTTTCAAGGTGGTGGGGTCATAATCTTCCTGCCTTTTTGTTTGCTTGTTTTTTAAGGTATGCACTAATAGTGGTAGCACTGGTTGTAGTGACTCCAAGAAACCCAACCTCATCAGCACCACCTGGGTCACTCTCCTATTGTTGGAATGGGGGAAAACATAAGGATCACCAAGCGGGACACATTTAATCAAGTCTTCAGGGGAAAACTTTGAGAACCACTGTAAAATATCAGGTATTTTTCTTCTTCAAAGAATGCTCAGTTGATATACAGTAATTCCTAGGCCTGAAGTAGTAAGCAGTCTTGTGGATTGGTCCCTATTTGAAGGGAATCAAATGGAATGTGTTCATCTACATTATATGGGTCTACAATTATACTCTGAAACTGGGTCCCAGTAGCTAACCCAGCCAATGAGTCAGGAATTTCAGTAGGCATTATTGAATCTCCATTGAATGGGCTTTGCCTTCCAATACTAGATGGAGTTCCAGGACTGGAGGAGTGATACTTTGCTAATTTGGAGCCAAAGCATGGTAACTGTAGAATGCTCGATGGTCTTTGTTGCTGCCTTTCACCCTCATTTCCTTGCACTTCACTTTGGATTTCTTCTGGCTTGGGGCCTTCATCTGGTGTGCTGATAACAAGCTGCTCGGGAGTAAGGTCAACAGTCCTTTCATTAAGCTGGTTGCCTTCAAATATTGGTTCCAAAGCATTGTTTCCATCTCCTCCAAGGTCATTTTTGAGACAAGGTGTATTCTTTGATTGAAGGGAACTGGCTTCAGAAAAAGGCATAATTCCCCTTTGGCCCAGTTGATTCTTTATAGAACACGGTGCGTTCCTCCTCAAAGTGGACACATCATCTCTAAAAGGACTTGGGTTTTGACTTTCTCCAGGCTGTCTTTTCTCTGAGCTGTTTCTTTGGCTAGGTAGGCTGCTTGTCGGGGAGATGGTTTGTCTTGCATGCTTAGTGTGGCTATCTTTTGTATACAGGGAACTGGTGTCTTGGTTCTCCCCTGGTGCAAGACCAAAGGATGGAGTGTAGTCTTGTAGAGCGAGTGGATTGTCCTTGTGTCCAACAGAGCCACCAGCACAGCAAGGGCTTCTTTGGCGTTGGTGAAATAAATGTGCTTCTTTTTGGCCTGCTGAATAACTTGGAGGAATTAAGTCCTGGAAAGCCAAGTGTTCATTGTCTGGTGAATTTAACCTAGTATTCTGCATTCCATAATTCAAATTCTCACCTTCACGCCATATTGGACTTTTCTGAAGCCCAGCTGGGGAGTTACTGGAATAGTGTGGGCTCTCTTTCTGGTGTGGTGGACTAGCAGGGGCTTTGTGTAAATTGGTTGGCCGATCCCAGAAATTTCTGTTAAAGTATGGTCTTCTTTCTTTCTGCCCTTGGGTTTCTATCCTATGGTCCCAGGAGTTCCAAGAAGGAAACAGAGAGCTTTCTTCTTGTCCAACAGGCCTGTTGGCATAATAGCCCCTGTTCTCCACAGGCGGTGGTACAGTGGGAATTGTATTATATGATGGGAAATTCTCATCTGCGTTCCAGGGGTAAAATTCACCATAAGGAAAATCCTCCCTGGGTTTCGATGGATTATCTAAGGAATAGGGAAGGTACTCCTTTGGTCGATTTGAGGTATACTGTTCATCTTTGTAGTGCCTACCTGGGGCGCCTTCTTTAAAGCGCGACTCCTCCACACCCCATCTACTTTGTCCTGGAAAAGGTTCGTCTCCAGTTGGATCAATTGGGTCCTCTTCATTATAAGGTACTGTCTCTTTTGGGTCTGGAGTATTCATGGGGTATAGCGGATCTTCCGGTAGTCCCATATTATTGGGAGAATCATCTCTTTCATCCCATGTATTGCTTCTAATGTATGGTGAGTTTTCCCTGGGATCATAGGGGTTATAGTCAGGGTAGTACCCATCTGCCCTAGAGCCATGGGAAGGATGAGGTAAGTGTTCTTCCTGCCTGGCGGGGTCTTCCTTAAAAGGTGGAGAGATGTCTTGGTGGTTCCAAGTATTTCTTCCAGCAGGAAAACGTTCTCCTGCTTGGGAAGGGATGTCCTCAGGGTATGCAGGCTGATATGTACTGTGCTTCAATTCTGGTTGATTAGTTTCTGATTCATATGGGATCCTTCTTGGCTCTAAAATAATCCCTTTGGGCAAATTCTGGCTCTGGGCTTGTCCATCAGCATTTGGGGCTCTTCTGGAATCTCCTCTTGGGTAATAAGAATTTTCACGCTGATCAATAGAATTAAAATTTGGGAGTTGCTTGTTACTCTCGGGAGGAGGCAGTTTATAGTTTGATTTATTAGCTCCATTATCTTGAGAGTTTCTCCAGGGGCCAGTTGGATCTCTTGTAGGAATGACTACTCGTTCTTTTTGACCTAATGGCTTTTCTCTTGGATTTTGAATTTTTTCATTGCGAACAACAGTACCATGTTTGGGACCCAAAGGGGCAACATTGGTTCCCATAGGGTGTTTATTTGGCCCCTGAGGTTTTCTTCTGAAATTTGCTGGATTTCCTGCAAGATTGGGAGAATTGCCTCTTGCAGTAGAAGCATACGGTCTGCGATAAATTGGATATCCAGGACGAACAGCTTGCTTGCCTTCCCAAGCATAGGAGTTCCACCGAGGACCCCTTTGGACTGGATTTCGGTAAAAAGGCCCATTCTGTCTGTGTCCCATGGTGGTACCAGTGGGACGCCATTGTCTTCCCACAGGAAAACTTGGAAAGTTGGAATTTGGGTAATTTTCACGAATATTTGTCTGACCCGAGCCCCATGGGATTTGACTTCTTGGTGCCCCCTGGCCTGAAACATTAACTGCAGGGTGTGGATTGACCCCATTTTGAGCTGTAGGGTTGCCCCCAGTGTTGGGCCCATGGCCACTGTTTCCTGTTGGGCTGGTGTCATTTCCACCCGGACGCCCTCCAGGATTGGGTGCATTTGGTTGGGTAGAATTAGTCTCAGGAACTGTTGAATTAGACGAGGGCTCGGTGGCTGGGCTTTCCGTTTTAGGAGGGTCTTTTTCTTTGGGTTTTTCAAAATCTTGTTCAAACATTTCTTCTGAATAATAGGGAGGACGACCCCCAAATCCCTGATATCCAAAATATCCAAAGTAAGGATTCTGTAGGGAAGAAGATAGACATTGATAATTACTCTCTGCTTCCCACCAGGTGGTGCTCAGAATTTTTTAATGTGATAGGGAAATCTTATCAGCCACATGCTTCTTTTAACACTAATGACTTAAGCTTTCTTTCTTGACATTTGATTCCTCCTTGGGTTCTATGACCCTTTTACCTTCTGGTTTTTGTACTTGCTGACCATTACTTCTCAGATTTCTTTTTCTTGTCCTGTATTCTAAACCTATTTTTTTTAAAGGTTTCCATCTCTATCCTCATTCTCCTGTTCTCATTTTACACAGTTGCCTTGAGCAAGCTATTGCAGTGGAATTCTTTTACTACAAATACATGCCAATGACTCCCAAAGCCACAACTCTGGCCCATCCCATTCTCTCCTGAGGTTAAGACAGTAAGACAGCTTCACTGAAGATCTCATGAGTCCCTCCAACAGAATATACCCAGATTAGACTCATCTTTCCCCAAACCCCCTTCTCCAATATTCTATATCTAAGTAGTATTCACAATGATTTACTCAGTTTCCAAGTTGTTTCTGTTTGTCTCCTTTATCTACCTAGTGATTAATGACCACATCCTATAAACTCTAAATTTTTATTCTCCTTCTTTTGTTCCCTCTTCCTTTATCCCCCAAACCCCTGAACTATTGCAATAGTTTTCTTACTGGTTACTCTGGATGTAATATTACCTACCTCTAACCTTGCCTTTCCATTGCCACCAGAGTAGTGGAGGTTAGGGGTTGGGTGTGTGGGAAAGTTCTGTCACTTTCCTGTTTATTTATTTATTTTTTAAAATATATTTTATTGATTTTTTACAGAGAGGAAGGGAGAGAGATAGAGAGTTAGAAACATCGATGAGAGAGAAACATC
>NW_006295261.1:37486-56445 GCF_000327345.1 Myotis davidii | reverse complement strand
ATCCACTGAGCCAAACCGGTTTCGGCTCCTGTTTATTTTTTAATTTAAAAATATTTTTATTGATTTCTGGGAGAGAAAGGGAGAGGGAGAAAGAGGAACATCAACAATGAGAGAGAACCATTGATTGGCTGCCTCCTGCACACCCCCTACTGGGGATCAAGCCTGCAACCTGGGCATGTGCAATGACTGGGAATTGAACCCTGACTCCTGGTTCATGGGCCCATGTGTAACCACAGAGGCATACTGGCTGGGCTAAATATAACTTAAGGTTGCCCTTGCCTTACAGGATAAAATCTAAACATTTGGCTAACATACAAAGCAGTACAGTGTCATGCTGAAGAGTGGGTCTCTAGACAGATATGGATTAAAATCCCAGTTCACCAGAATTAGTAGTATGGCTCTCAATGCACTTATTTGAAAAATGGAGATAACAAAAACAATCGACCTCATAGGTTTTCATGAGAGTCAAATGAAATAATATATGTAAAGCTCAGTGCCTGATACTGGTGAGGGCCTAACAAGAGTTATAATTGAATAATAATGAATAATAATTTTAAATAATCACCTGGCCCATAACTATTGCATTCAGCCTCATTTCCTCCTCCTTGTACTTTATGTGGTTGTAAATCACAGCTGCTACTTGCAGCATTATTCACAATAGCCAAGACATGGAAACAACCTAAATGTCCATTAACAGATGAATGGATGAGGAAAATCTTATATATATACATATGAATATTATTCAGCCTAGAAAATTGCAATATATGCTGACATAAATTAACTTTGAGGGTATTATATATTAAGTGAAATAAGTCAGTCACAGAAAGACAAATACAGCATGATTCCATTTATATAAGGTAATTGAAATAAATACATAGAACCAAAGAGTGGAATGGTGATTGCTCAGGGCTTGGTGAGGGGGAAATGAGGAGTGACTAATTAATAGGCATAAAGTTTCAGTTAAGCAAGATGAATAAGCTCTAGAAATCTGCCAACATTGTACTTATAGTCAACAATACTGTAGTGTATACTTCAAAATTTGTTAAGAGGGTAACAAATGTGAAGTGTTCTTATCACAATACATAAAATAAAAGAAAATTACAACTAGTTCTCTGAATGCTCTATTCTCTCTGTCTTTCAGTGCCTCTGCACGTAGCTTCTTCATAGCAAACCTTCTCACTGACACATCTGTACCTCCTGGCTCATTCTCAGGATTCAGTCTGAATGCTCCCTTCTCTGTCCTGACTTCCATGGGCAGAAGTAGCTCTACTTGGGGTGTCCCCAGCAGCATAGACTTCTGCTATAACATTACCCCACTGAACTGCAATGGCCCATTTTCCTGGGATTCTCCCATGTGAAGGTTTTGAGTGAAAACAATCTTTTCACCTTTGTTTTCTAGGTACCTAGCACAGGGGAAGTGTTTAATAAACTTTTCATGAGTGATGCAATCATCATGAGCTCTGTTAGTGTGTTTGTCAGACATTTGTGTGGCATTTAGGTCATTTAGTTTTTCTTTTAAAAACAAACACACTCTAGGGGAAAAGTATTTTTAATCTCTATTTGTGGATGGAGATGATGAGACAAGTGGCTGTGGCGATGTCTCTGACATGTAGGAAATCAGACAAAGTCTCCGGAGTTGGAATACAGATTTCTTAATACCTACGCCAACTGCCTGGGTCATTCAGCCTCACTCTCTCATGTTATAGTTGTGAAAATGTGAAGTGTTAGTTTTTAGGCTGCATACAATTATCTGACTCAATTTTATTTGGGATTATTTCACAATGATTTTTTTTAAACCACCTTATGCCATTACTAATAGTAGTTTTTTAGAAAAAATGTTTTTATTGATTTTAGAGAAAAAGGAGAGAGAGAGAGAGAGAGAGAGAGAGAGAGAGAGAGAGAGAGAGAGAGAGAGAGAGAGAGAGAGAGAGAGAGAGAGAGAGAGAGAGAGAGAGAGAGAGAGAGAGAGAGAGAGAGAGAGAGAGAGAGAGAGAAACATCGGTCAGCTACCTCCTGTGCACCCCCTACTGAGGATGGAGCTCAAAACCTGAGTGTGTGCCCTGTCCGGGAATCAAACCAACCACCAACCAACTGAGCCACATCGACCAGGGCTAACAAAGAATTTTTAATGTCACTGTTTTAACTCCCCACTTCCCAGACCTATCAGGTTTCTGCATTTCACTGCGGACATAGCACATATCTAGGAAAAAAGAGGTGGCATGCTGTGCCACCATCACTGCAAGGACTTTCTGATGACACAGTGCTGGAATACATTAACAGCATATCCCTCTGTGACATGCATTTGGCTCTTCTCCTAGTGTGGTATCATAAAAAACTCATTGAACTTGTGTCAGAAGACATAGATTCTGGGTCCAGTTTATCCACTAAATCAGTAGGTGAAATTAATTAGTAATTTATCTTCTCTGGGATTTGATATATTTGTACAATGAGGGAGTTAGATGATTACTTCTCTTGTGGGGATAACATTTTAAGATGCTTTCACTTCTTTTTCTGTTTACTAGCTGCTCCATCACTGGAGCATAGGTTATTAGGTTAGCCCTCTTTGACAGAGAGGAGAGTAAGAGAGAGGGAGGGAGGGTTGGAGGAAGATTCCAATACATGTAGAAGAGAAATGATGTATCACATTTATTGTATATTTACTGGCTTGATTTATTTCACTTTTTCTCCCTTGTATGATGGGCACTTGAGCCATAGGTTCATGTGTTGGATTTAGTTTTCTTATTAGGCAGGGATAAAAAAAGTAGAGACTGAAAGGTTGTAATTGCTAATGGGGAATGTAGCTTTACTTGTACTTACCCCCCCTTCTTCATTGCTGACTGGTGGACGTCCATAACCTGGTGGTACCCTCTGAAAGGTGAAAAACACAATGAACACAAGAGAAAACCACTTCCTATGCTGCTATTTGTTTGTTAGACTTGAGGTGTCTTAAAATAGTTCGTATCAGTGATTGGGTGTCAGCACTATTAGCTTTTAGCATCTGAGTCATTAGTTCTCACAATCCAGCTTTTAATACTTACAACTATAATTATAATCTGACAGTGAATACTGGTAAATACAATTGCTTCAGAAGTATCCTAGCTCACCCTACTGAAAATATCATTTCCTAGCATTCACCTGGCCCTGTCACCTCAACACACACACACACACACACACACACACACACACACACACCCAGATGGGAGGGGTGAGGGGGAGGAAGAAAGTGGGTTGAGTGCCATTAGGGTCCAAACATGTAATAATGAAGATTAAATAATGATGCTATTTTTAAATCATCTACTTCACATTTAGGGCGACAAATTGACAATCCTTCCTGGATTATTACTATAATGTTTTTATTTGACCAAAGTTTATTTTTCTACTCAAATTTGGAGGCTGGGTTTCTACTCAGAGGAGGTTTAGAAAAGCAGTTCAACTTCCACATATCCTCCAGAATTTTATGGTTAATAGCTACTTCAGCATGAGACTCATGCTCATCTGCTTTTTAACTATTCACCCTTCATTTCCTTACTTCAGTATGCCCAGTAAAAGGAAGTAACTTTCTTAAGGCAAAAAAGTAAGTAACTCTTATTGAAATGAATTGTTCCATGTTAACAAGAAACTTTCTTGGTTATAAGGGTGATAAATAAGAAAAAACAATGAATGAAGTCATCAAATATTTATTTATGTTACTTTAACAGCAACTGGTCTTTACTATTTCTTTAGTTTAAATAGTTTATTTTGCAATTCATTTTTTTAAATGCCTGTGATGCAATTTCAATATTATATTTTATTTGATTGACTTTAAACTTTAAAGGATTCTTGTAAAGATTATTTTGTATGTTTTTTATAATAAAATAGCTGTGGCTAGGAATCAGATATGATGGAAAAATCTTTGTCTAATCATAGCTTATCTTGTGATTTTCAAATTCCATTTTGTTCAAATTTCCCCATTACATTAAATGAGGATAATCTTTGTGTTGTCAAATCTCTTGAGGAAGCAGAAAATGGTAATAAAGTAGTACAACCTTTTAAAATTAACTCATTAACTAAGTTACTAGCAGTTGTTTGATGATTTAGGGGCTGTGTTCATGCCACCAATTTGAGTAAAAAGTTCACTTAAAAATTCTTTTTTCCTACATGATCACTGATGTAATGATTTTGTTCCATACTCTCTAGGATTGGCACATAGCATTCCTTTTAGAACAGGGGTCCTCAAACTATGGCTCGCGGGCCACATGCAAATACAAATATTGTATTTGTTTCCGTTTTGCTTTTTTTACTTCAAAATAAGATATGTGCTGTGTGCATAGGAATTTGTTCATACTTTTTTTTTTTTTTAACTATAGTCTGGCCCTCCAACGGTCTGAGGGACAGTGAACTGGCCCCCTGTTTAAAAAGTTTGAGGACCCCTATTTTAGAGTGTATAAACTTATATTAGTTTGAGATATAACATGCTAATATTATTTTTCACTTCTAATACTGAGAAGAAAAACTCACATGTGGAACTTGCCATGGTGGCTGTTGATAGTGAAAGATCCCATTGCCGAATGGTGGGAATGCCTAGAGAGAAAGAAAGAGTTATCATGATGTGGAAGTGAGAATATATGAAAAATAAAACAAAACTGGTAAATACAATTATTTGAAACTTGGGAGTCTACATCTCCCTTTGCACTAAACTGTGCTTTTTAATTGTAGGGCAGAGATGATAATAATTACAATTAGTATTAATATTATTGAACACATGTCCTAGGTATTGTTTTGAGTATTTTATATTGGTAAGCTTACTTAATCCTCACATAACCAAAGAAAATATGTGCTATTATTATTCCCATTTCACTTAAGATTCTGAGGTTCAGAGAAGTTATGCACTTGTCCCAAATCTCATAGCTGATAAGTGATTGAAGCCAGGGGAGTCTTTTCATTTAATTTTCTCTACATCTCTAAGAGTGTCTAATAATAATGCTAACTGACTAAAAGACAATCGTATAGAAGCTCCACATGAGATGAGATCTTGAGAAACCATGTATCAGTTTTTGTGCTTTAAGTCAGGACCATCCTGAAGTACTGGAGCAGTACTGCCTTTCAGGGCAACATTTTAGATAATCAAAAGGTAGAACTTGGAAGGGGCTTAGACATCATTTAGCTTATTTATGGGGAACCTGGAGTCTAGAAAGGTGCAGTGACTCGCTCAAGCTCATACGACTACCATCCAGTTCTACTACTGAAGGTAGAACTTGAATCTCTGTGTCCAGACTCTTCCATTAATGCTCAGATTCCTATCTCACGTTACCTCTGTATTTTAAAAGGACCTTTTTAAGATGAGAGTTTTTGAGTAATTTTAACTCAAACAAGAACTGAAATGGGCTCACCAGGCAGTTTTGAATAGGAGGTGACAGCATCGCCTTGGAAGAAAATGTCAAGACTAAAGATTCTGTTTTGCTCATAGCAGTGCCTGTGCTGAGCAGCAGCACCAAAGGAAGAGTGTATGTGTGGGCAGCAAGGCCCTCCGAATCACTTTGAGGCCCTATGACTTGGTTTGAAATTTTGCTGGGCAAGCCTCACCTGAGGTGGCTGGGCTTCCTCTTGGGGCGGAGTTGGGGCAGGCGTTGGCTGCTTTAAAGGTCGCTTTGGTGGGGACTTTTTTGGTTGAGGCTGGCTGGGCTTCGGGGTCTCTGGGGCTAGATCCGTCTTGCCCTGGCGTTTGGATGCTGGAGGAGATGAGGGTTTCTTTGGGCGCCCGGTGTTGGGTGGTGGCTGGGGCCACATGGGCATCTGGTACTGTGGGAAGAGCTGAGGGGGTTGCATACCATAACCATATGAGGGGCCCAATTGTGTCATCTGCAAGGGAGCAAATAGCAGTAAGGTCACACAAGGGCTGAGATTCCGGCTCTCCCCACCCTCTTGTGTCAGTCTCCAGTCAGGAATCTTAAAAATCCCATCTAACGGAACAATGGAAGTGTCAAGATCTTTAGCTAGCATTCCCTTGCATGTTATCTTACAGAAATGAATTTCATTCAGTCTTCTAGAAAACCAACCAACCAACCAACCAACTGTGGGAAGAGCTGAGGGGGTTGCATACCATAACCATATGAGGGGCCCAATTGTGTCATCTGCAAGGGAGCAAATAGCAGTAAGGTCACACAAGGGCTGAGATTCCGGCTCTCCCCACCCTCTTGTGTCAGTCTCCAGTCAGGAATCTTAAAAATCCCATCTAACGGAACAATGGAAGTGTCAAGATCTTTAGCTAGCATTCCCTTGCATGTTATCTTACAGAAATGAATTTCATTCAGTCTTCTAGAAAACCAACCAACCAACCAACCAACCAAACAAACAAACAAACAAAGCAAAGGACAAATCGGGTGAGAAATTTCAGTTTAAGAATAAAGCCCTTACAGTTAGGAACTGTAGAAGTCAGGTTATAGAGGAGTTGATGTCAAATTCAAAACCCCTGTGGTGTGTTAAGAGGCTGGAAGAGGAGGAGAAAAAGCAAAAGGAATAAAGTGAGAGTGTTAAAAAAGCAAATGATGAGAGAGAGAGAGAGAGAGAGAGAGAGAGAGAGAATAAAAATTCTGTGTAAACACCCTTAATGGTGCCTGTACTTCTTGATTGTAGGTGAATCCTCATTAATTTCATTTTCATTATCAGAATCTCCACAATTTCAAAGTTGATGGGGAAGCAAGAGTAGCAATAATCTGAAAATGCTAATCTAGAGATTGACCTCTTACAACATCAGTTCCCATTCAAATGCTCCTTCTCTGTTTTCACACCAGTTTCTATCTCCAGTCTTCAGTAAGTAGTCTCTTGCTGTCTATTGGATGATGTACACACACATAGTACAAATGCCATGTGAACTGATGGAAGATAAAATTGCAACTCTTGCATTAAGATGTAGTATTTTATGACAATTAAATTGGTGAACACATCAAATTAAGGCAAAGTCACTAAAACCAAGAATGAGAGTTTAAAAGAATTAGGTCAATCAATAGTCAAAAGTGAGAAAATTGACAATGATGATAATTTTAAGTGAGGGGCTTTAAAAGAGAATGACTTGTTTTTAAAAAAATGTGTCTGTATTGTTGAAAGTATTACAGATATCCCTCCTTTTTCCCCATTGACCCCCTCTACCCTGCACCCATCTCCCACACCCCAGATCTTCACACTATTGTCTGTGTCATGGGTTATGCATATCCTATATAATAAAAGCCTAATATGCTAAATGTCTGGTGGGCTGGTTGGCCATTTAACCAATCAAAGCATAATATGTTAATGATATGCTAAGGCTGCTCAACCACTCACTATGATGTGCACTGACCACCAGAGGGCAGACACTTCGACCAGTGGGTTAGCTTGCTGCTGGGGTCCGGCTGATCTGGACTGAGCGAGATGGGCTGGATATGCCCTGGCCAGCCTCCCACGTCCCTCCCTGGCCCTGATCATGCACCAGTAGAGTCCCTCAGCCTGGCCTGCGCCCTCTTACAATCTGGGCTGAGGGAAAACCCCCCACCCCCAACCCCGAGTGCACAGATTTTGTGCACTGGGCCTCTAGTATGCATATAACTTCTTTGGTTAAAAGGATTAAGGGAAAGCAGATGAAGTCCTTGATTTTCCTCTAAAATGGTTTTTATAATCGTGCCACAAGTCAAAAGTGATAAATGATATTATTGTACTAACACACAATTTTGTCTGAAAAATTATGCCAAAAGACTCAACAGATGCTTGATTTATTATTAGTCAGTTCTAAGAATTAACACACAGTGATAAGTATAATTAAATTTATTTAAATAAAATGATAATTTATTTCATAATTTTGGTGTTATTTTTCAAGAGAATCCAAATAAAATTCACACTGCCCCCCTTACCCCTGAGTATTTACTATGCTATTTTTTTGTTCTCATTATTTGTGAATATATCTTGTGCTATCTTTTCTCAGAACAAATTTATTTTGGACTTAAAGAGCCCTTGTAATTATTTACTTGAAACAACAATAATAATGAATAATAAGAAAATTTGTTGTAAGAGGACAGGTGAAATTATTACCCCCCTCCCTTGAAACTCTAATAATTAAAATGTGTGTATAGTTACAATGTAATTATCTTTATGTAAACAAGAAATCATCAGAAAGCATATATCATAGACATAATAACTTACATGTGGCGAGTTCATGAAGTTGAATTGGCCATACCGCATCATCTGTGACCAAAGGAACCCATTAATGTGGCACAAGTGAAACACTGTCATTCAATCAATCCACAAATCATAATAAACAAATTGAATTTCTGATTTTAAGGTATAAGAGCCATAATATATTTTACTGGTTATTAATAAAGTTAAATGCAATAAAAACTTCTATGGCATTTTAATTTTTTACTCAGAATTTTATTTTGAGAATAATAGAGAATAAAAATCTTTGCCTACTTTGAAGCTGATAAATGTTCAATTCCACTTTTTTGGAATTCAGGATCTGAAAGTGTGATAATTCTATAAAAAGATGATTCTCCTTTCTGATGAGTAATGAGTTTGGCTAATGATCCTGGGTATACGTTTATATACTTAAATGTCTAACAACCCTTGGTAAAAATGGCTACCTTTGCGGCTTGAAAACTTAGCAAAAAAAGCTATCTAATGTAATACGCTTAATTTGAGAAGGAATATTGAAATACATAGGTAGGAGGGTGCTGAGGAGAATATTACTTTGCCTTAATTTGAGAGTTTAAGTCTTTCAAATCTCACTCCTTCTACCTCTTTCTTAAGACATTTTATATCAGAAAGTTTTCCAACATTTTCCTTTTTTTTAAATGAACTCTCAGGACAGGCCTCTGGAAAACTTCTCCCCAGGCACTGCACATACATACCTCCTCACTTTTACTGCTAAATCCAGGCATCCGGGGCATGTGCATCTGAAAGTGAAAGGATACCAATGACAAATTCAGAATGTCAGTTGAAATAAGCCCAATAATTTTCTTCAAGCTATGTAACAATAGAGCACACAAAAAGTCCTAAATTTTAAAAATATACTCACTGGCATAGCAATAGAATTACCAAGCAGACCTAGGAAGACCAGGAAAATCCTCATTTTTCCACTTGGTACCTGAAATAAAAAACTGGATTTTATTTTTGGACTATGAAATAATTGTGCTTGGGGTACTCTGCACTTATTTAGGCACTAGCCTGCTTGTCTGTCAAGGAGAGTGCAGAAAAAGACCGTGAGAGGGGCCTCTGCTGCCATTTTAATTTTACATTAAGAAACTATTAGGTAGTTATTACCTGGTACTGTTCTAAGCTGCCCAAAGGGTCACAGTATAAAGGAGAGATGAGAGGGAGGAAGTGTGGGAGGGGAGGGAGGGAGAGAGAGAAATGAGAGAGAGAAAGAGAGAGAGAGAGAGATGATGATGATGATGATGATGCTTGAGAATAGAGAAGATGGCTCATAGCACTGGAATGTGGAAATAAGAAATTAGGAGTTTTCCTGAAAATATGAATACTGCTGGTTTTGAATGCCTAGTTGCTAGGCTGGTTTAGAAAGGCATAGTTATGTCTGACTATATTCACGGTTCAGAATATCTCAGTTTCAATGAGGGCACACTCCAAAATCAGTACTTTAAACTACTTTCTGAGGTGCTATAGACAACATTCCAAAATATAAAGGCTAACTAAAGAAGCTGGAATACCCCAGAATCCTATCCTTTTCTTCTATTATTTTTTCTTTATTATTATTATTATTTTATCTTAAAAAATCATTGCTGCTCAAGGGCTGGTCAGAAAAATAGAAAAAACATAGTCAAAACCATAAATGTATTTCTGTTAGATACTTTGATTAAACATATGGAGGGAAATATTGAAACTGAAGGCATATATGAAGCTTGGAGATTGTTTTTATTTATCTTACTTTAGTTAATTATGAAAGTCGTGCATAATTAGAACTTGTACTTTACATATTTGAACAAGATTTATTCCGAAGCATTTCCTTAGCTAATTCCTTAAAAAAAAAAACACCCTGTTCTATTTGCATATACAATAGAGTAAAATAAAGGATTTAGTCAGAATGATTTATTTTCATGGTATATCAGGTACAACACAATTCCTAGCATAGTTACCAGCATAAAGACACCGTTTTTATTCCTTGTGTGCCTGCTTCTTTCTAGGCATGAAATGCATCTAGTAGTGATTTGAGCCAAAGCTCAGCCTTCTTCTTGCTTCCCCAAAATATAATTAAATGACATTTTCCTAAATTTTAAGTGTAATCAATTACCTTTAATATACATCAGAGAAGTTGGGAGAGTGTAATTAAACAAAGGAAGTAGTAATATGCAAATACCTTTTCTCCTAATTAAAGATTTTCAGAATCATAACATTGTGGAGAATTAAAAATTACAACTGAAACTAGTGAGTTTAGTATAGGAAGCTAATAAAGAGAATATTAATGAATGCTTTCCCCCCACTAAACATACTTTCTAAGATTATGGCCTAAGATTTGGGGAACTTTTGGATGTTTAATTTCTTGCTTGCTTAGTCATCCATTCAATCTCTATAGTAGCTGTCACTTAGATTTTTGATGTTATACACTCATGTAGGAATATGTGGCCTTATGTTTTATAAGTATAAAATGCCACTCATTTTCTCTTTTGTAAAATTGATATATTATGTTGGATGACTTTTAAGATTCCTTCCATCTCTAAAAAGTTTATGATTGGGTGAAAGTCTCTGATTAGTTATTTTTTGAGCTGAAAATAATACTCATAATGATTGCTATGGAATACAATGACTGCATAAGTTCTTACTTCTTCCATCCCATCTGTCAACTCAAAAATCTTTGTTTCTTCTGACATATTTAAAGTGTTTTATCCCCTCAAGTATATTTCTGACAAGACTTAGTTTGATATGAAACCTGTGTGTATAAGGAAAAATAAATGATAATACTCACCAGGTTATCTAGCTTAGGAAAAGAGGTTCCATGTCTGCACTGAAGCAGCAACATTTTTTCACCAAAATTTTCATAAGCCTTTAAGAAAAATACACATTTGGCATGAGAAAAACTCAATATAGAAATGAAACAAGCAAATGAAATGAATAGTAAAGCTTCAGTTCTAAGGCTCAGATGCAATGTTAATTATTTTGCCCAATCATGTCCTCATTAGGGGTCTTCAAAAATCAAGCTTAGTGTGTTGTTCTAAGGGAATGTGAAAACTAAATCAGAGAGAAAATAACCCAGGCATTGTACTTGGGATACTTCTAGTGCAGTGTTGACAAAACTTTACTGCTTTATTGGAAAAATGTATAAAATCACAGTGTTAAATGAGATTAAGTAGGTTGGTAGAAAACTTATAAAAAAAACAAATACATCCAATAAGCCAACGAGTTTCAAGTTTTATCAGAAGATCAGTCTGCAAAACATGGTTATACAATGAATATCAAAGAATGCAATAAGGAAGTCAACCAATATCTCTGACCTAAGTTCCTTTTTTGGCTCTATATTATTTGTGTTGATAATCTCTAATACATACTCACCCAATTAGAAGCTCCAATATTTAAAAAATAACTTGTACTTTGTTAGTTAGTCTTTAAAATTGTCTGCAGTGGAAATGACTACAAATTGCTGAAGCCAGAGAGATTTGAAGAAGCAAGACACATTTATTTCTTAATAATAAAACAAATTCTTCATGAAGATGTCATGTTCTGTACCAAAAGGCTCCTCCTTCTCAGAAGAGCTTGGGATAGCAAGGTCACATTTAAGCCCTGCTGCAGACCTGCACAACCAATCAGCTTTGAGGAAAATGGTCTTGCCGCCACAAGAGTTTAAGGTAAAAAAACACATCCAATGTAAAATCTGTAATGTGTTATTATAGGAGCTGTCAAATCAAGTCTCTTATTATGTATAATAACAGTCTAGGAAAATGAGCTTGTAGCAGTAAGTTTTAGACGATGCTTTCCTTGATGAATTTGGGGATTTTCAGGTATAGAAACTTTGTTTATACAAAGACATCTAAGAAACAAAGATGAATATTGACTATATGCTATGGTCATATATCACTGAACATCATTAAAAGGCAGGTCAATATATGTATTTAATGTTTAATTAATGTACATTTAATATATAATTAAAATGAACTGGAATGTCATGGACAACTCAGTGGGTTGATTTTATTCAAATTACATAAGGTTACACAGTGTTCTTTCTGAACTCCAATATAATTCAGCCACTGGGGATTCAGAGTTTTAGAGGCGCTGGGCAAAACAGCAAACGGACTCTCAGCTTTTCATAACAATACAACTTCTTTAAACTATGAGCTAAGAAACTCACTGAAGGGGTTATGTTATGGATTTTTTTGGAAACCTGACTTATCATAATAAAGATTTTATTTCTAAATAAATGGGACAATGATACTTTTCATTGACAAGAACAAGCTTTGCTGTCTTTGCTGAACTTGGATTCTGCTGTTCTCTTATGGCTCCACAAGAGAAAACATTTCCAGTGGTGATGTTTGCTTATTATAATGTTTGCATTTGAAAAGTAAGAATGTTGAAATTTGATGCCACAAGCTGGTTCCTACTTTGTTTGATTGTGCATATCAGTTCATCCAGTGGTTGCCCAGGCCACTGTTCTCCCAAGGCACGGGAGGTGCCATGTCCTTTCTCTTGAGCCAACTAACAACTGTATTTCTTTCTTTAAAAAAATATATTTTTATTAATGTCAGAGGGGAAGGGAAAGGGAGCGAGAGATAGAAACATCAATGATGAGAGAGAATCATTGATCGCTGCCTCCTGCACGCCCCACACTGGGAATCGAGCCAGCAACCTGGGTACGTGCCCCGACCAGGAAGCAAACAGCCACCTCCTAGTTCATAGTTTGATGCTCAACTACTGAGCCATGCCGGCCAGGCTAAAACTGCATTTCTTAGCCCCACTCCCACACCCTGAATTTAATACCACAAATTAAAATTGCTCCAGAGCATTTGACCTTATTTTTATTATTATTTTTTCAATTAATAATAATCTTGCCTCGGGTAAACCTCATTGGCTATGATACTGCCACTGCGCAAAGCTGAGAGTATTTGACTTTAAATTAAGCTTTAAATATCTTTTAAGTCTGTATGTTTCCAAGATGTGCAAAGGTATATCTGCTCCAAGTGCCTGGCTCTTTTTGTTGGATTTTGTAGAAACTGAGTAGAAATTATGATACTGTACATACTGTATGTACATTAAGATGAATTTTCAAGTGGCAGGATGCTCAGAGTACATACAGTGTATTCATGGAGGTGAAATGTCTGCTGACCCTGGCCTCTGCTTGTACCCTTCACACAGAAGCTGGAGTTTTTATTTTGGCCTTAGCCAGGTAGGTTATTGGGAGATGTCACTAAACCTCACTTTTTACCCTCTTCTCTGTCTATCCTGTTCCCTCTGCCCCAGGATGGTTAGTGGTTATGAAACAATCTGTTTTAAAAATCTAGCCAAGCTATTGAATGGGTAAACTCTTAGTAGTGGTAGCTTGAATTGAGACAACAACCAAGTCTCTTTTTTCTTTAAAAACTTGATATAATATCTTGAAACCAGTCCTTTGTAACCTTTTCCTTTCTACACCAGTTATCTCTACTTATTTTATAAATTCTTCCCCCTCCAAACCATTACAACTGTTTGTGAACATGTTTATGATTTGGCTTTTTAAAACGTTTGTGTATCTGTTCCCTGCCCCTTCTCTCTATTTGTTATCTTGTCCATAAAACAAGTCTTCCTAACTGGGATCTGTAATCCATGACATTGTATATAAGTATTCGTGTGTGTGTGTGTGTATGTGTGTGTGTGTGTGTGTGTGTGTGTGTGTAAAAGCACTTTTATTTTTCCCTGAAAGAGAACTCATATCCTCTAAGAATCTGTGACCTCCCCACTTTTCTTTTCCTCCAATTATTAAGATTTTCTCATTGTCCCTAGAGTTTAAGCCACTGGGAGCAGCAGTCTTCTGATTTTTTAATTCTAGGTGTGGTAGAAAGGGGCCAGACTTTGGCATTGCCAGACCCTAGTTGAAACTTTTTGCAGATTATCCAACTATTCAATTTTCTGTTCAGTAAATTATGGAGTAATAAGTTTATTCTAAGAAAGAAATGAAATAATGTATATAAAGTGTCTGGTACCTAGCAGGCGCTGAGTGATGAACAAGGACGAATGGATCAATACATGGGTTACTTGTATGGTTCCACATTACATCTTATAATGATTTACTAAGGACTAAGAGTAATAAAAACAGTCATAATTCTTAGAGCAAATAAATCCTCTCTTCTAAGCACTAATGTCGAGCTGAAGGTCTTGTATTATTTTTAGCAAAATACTCCAACACTGCAGACTGACTGAGATAAAGTTGTCTTAGGAATTCATTTTTGGTGACCAAATAGTGTCTAAGAATTCACAAACTTGACTTCTGTCTGGAACCATTCATATAGCATATCCTCAGGCCCTAAATTTGAGAAACTCTTCCAGCCTAAAAG
The DNA here is from genome assembly GCF_000327345.1 of Myotis davidii. Lineage (NCBI taxonomy): Eukaryota > Metazoa > Chordata > Mammalia > Chiroptera > Vespertilionidae > Myotis > Myotis davidii. The sequence continues at coordinate 41,971 of NW_006295261.1, read as the reverse complement.
AGAGGGGTGTGATTTAGTTTCTCACATATTAAATGGTTAATAATGTTTTATTCCATAAACATTTCCAGAGTGACCTCTCATGCAAAGCCCCAGCTTAGCTGTCCACCCAATCTGCACAAGGTAGGAAATTTTCGGAGTCAGAACTCAGAATTGGGCTTCAATTCTGGCTTCATACAATGATTTACTTGTTTTCAAATCTTGGTCAGGTGAATTAATCCCATTAATCTCAGTTTCTTCACTTGTAAAGTGGAAGATAACAATAGTCTTCTCTTCATTGGTTTGTTGAGAATTTAATGGATAATATTTAAAGTTCTTAGCACATAGTGCAAATAAGTATTATAAATAAATAGGTATATAAAGGTTACTTACCTGTGATTATGATTAGGGCTTGCTTAATAGTTGCTTTAACACTGACCAGTGATATATTTCCTAAAGATTCTTGAGGACTGTTTCACCTTATTATGCATATTCATTAAACAAAACAAAAGAAAAAAACACCAAAACAATAAAAATAAGAAACAAAAACCATCCAAGGAGCAATAAAACATACATAATTAGAACCTAGAAAAAATTAAATCATGGAATATATCAGATTTCTCTAGTTTAAGTCCAGTTTTCAGTCTACAAATGCAAATGTTACTCTGTGGTGTCGGTGAGTTACAGCTGGTGGGTGCTAATTTATTTGGACCACCCTCTGAGGTAGTGTTTACTTCTTGGAGCTCTGAGTAATCACTCTCATATATGTACTCAAGATCATCTTTAAAATGATTTAGAATTGAAGAAGACTGTCTTATTCTCCATTTTCTCTCTTCATTCTGAGAAGAAAATGTAACCCAATGGTTAAGAACACAGATCTTGAGGCTTGAAATACTGAGTAATGGTGTTTACTGTGCTTAGAACAGTACCCAATGCATGCAGGTGCTTCATATGGGTTAGATGTTTTTAAACTTCTAATACTTCATATAAGCTGGTTGTAATGTCATTTTATCATGGAGACAATATATTTATTGGCCATTTGCTACAAGGATGCTGCTCTAAGCATCCGCTTATCATGGATTTTAACAACCCCATGAGGTAAATTCTATTATTATCTATATTTTATTATAAGAAAATCCAGATAAAAAAATTAAGTAGCTTGTTCAGGGTTACACAGCCAGTAAATGGCTAACATCAGCTTGCTTGGCTCCAGAATGCCCATTCTGTTCTTCCTCTACTCCATGCTGCCTTGACTTGCATTGAAGCAAAGAGATTAACACACAGCTTACCTAGCTTTTCCTTTCATAACAATGCTTGCTATTGTCTTGATTTTAACTGTGGAGAAAAAAAATCACAGACTCAGAATATCTAGTTTCTAGTTCTTGTTTGATCACTCATCCGCCCTGGGACTTTGGGAAAAATCTTTAGACTTCACTGTGTTTCCCCTTTCTTAACAAGAACCTGTGTTTATGTTTTCCAAAGCATATGATATTGTGCATCAGCAGAGCAGAATACTAATATTTTGGACTTTTGGTCTAAGAGAACCTTAAAATAGCTACAGTTCAGTTCTGATGACATGCCAGATTGAGAGAAGTGGTTTTAGGAAAGAAGCTATTCAACCACTCCCCTGGGAACTCCAAGATCTGCCCGTGGATTAAGTCATACTATCAGGAGCCCATCCATTTAGATTAATTTAGCTCCTTTAAAAAATTACCTTCTCTAAGTTACATTTACTAAAGCTCCCAAATGAGTGATAGACATAGGAAATCTGCTCCTATTAAGTGCCCTGTGTGTTCCAGGCACAGTTTGCATGAATGGTGTTAATTATGGTGGACACTGTAGATAGAGTCTGTGCCTTCATGGAGACATTTATCCAATAGTGGATCTAGACATTGTAATATTACATGTAATATCGGTCATAGGAGGGATTTTATAGAAGGCATCCCAGAGGAAGTGAGATATCAGCCATAACCTCATGTCTGAGTTCAAGGTGGCCAAAAGAGCATAGAAAAGTGTTCAAGGCACAACACAGTATTGATGAAGTCTGGAGGAAGAATGAGCAATGTTAATTTGAACAACTCTGGAAGCCCAAATGGCTGGAAAAGTACTTCAGGACTGAGAGTAGTGAAAGATGAGGCTAACAGCATCTCAAGCCTAATGAAGGATATTTCCATAAAATAAAGTTGAAAACTGCACTATATCAGCATTCTATTCATCATATAAAATGCTACAGAGGAAATTATTTCTAGAATTTTATGTTATAAAAGACCTTGCTATCTTTGACACTTATTAATTTATTTTTCTGGAGTCACATCGCTAGTGGGGGAATCCAGACAATATGATTTCTGGCCTTGTATCGTTGGGTCACTTGTAGAATGAGTAGGTATTGAGAGCTAGGCATGGGAAGTAGGAGTATTTCTAGGAGCCATTCCTACAAGAGAATGGCTAGTAATATTTTAACTATTCACAGAAGTTGACTGTGAATCACATAAATATATTGCGCTACTCCCAAATGAAATGTCTCCCTATTTCAACTTCCTCAAAATGCCCATGGCTATTTCAACACCATAGGCATTTAGGAGAAGCAGGATGGAGGGACTTGGGGGGTGGTAAGAGACAGCAGTCTTAGCCAATTGTGGGCAAATTTTACCAAAACTCATGGCCATGTGAACACTGAGGGTGCGGATGGGGCCTGCGCTTCATTAGTTTCATTGTGACTCTACCTTGGACTCCACATTGAGCCTGTGTGTGAACTTCCTCTCTGCTGTGCCTACCTTCTGATTTTATCCGTGTTACTACTATTTCTTATGTGAACTGTCTAAAAATACTTTTTTGAAAAGAGATAGATATAAAATATTTAATTAATGAAATAAAATGGTGACAACAAACCTTGTCATTATTGTTTTCTTGTAGTAATAGCACCGTGAAATGGGTAACAGCAATACCTTCATTTACTATGTGCTGGGCACTGTGCTATGTGCTTTAGATGACTTACCTTATTTAATATTCGCAAAAAACCTATAAGGTAGGTGTGATAATTCCCCTCACCAACATTTTACCTTTGAAAAAAAACGGAATCTTAATGAAGATAACTTGCTGAAGGCTAAAAAGTAGAATGGGGATTTGAAACTAGGTCTGCCTGTGGTCAACCATTTCACTCTAAATAGTGCAGCCATATACAAAATGTTTTTTGCCAGGGGTGTCAGGTCACCAGGACAAAGATTCTATAAAGGACTTCTCTGTAAGTACGAAGCGGGTTGTGAACTTAAAGGAGATTGCTTTGTGGAACTTCAACTCCAAATACTAACACGGGTTATAATTTTTAAAGTTTAATGGAAAGTTAAAGAAAAAGTCTTCCTCCTCTTGAAAACAAGAGGCTCTCTTGGTATTGGGAGTAGAGTGCATGCTGGGCAAGATGAATCAACTTTAAATAAACAGTTACAGCAGACTAGATAATTGAGTAAGTTGAAGCTTGGTGAGTCTATCACGTCACTTCTTACCAGACATCGTCTAATCACTTTTTCAGAATTGCTAACATCTACATGGACACATAGACGGTGAAATGACGCACACATTTTGTTCAAGCTCCTCTTCCTAAACTGGCCCATCCTCATGGAGTGCAGCCCTCTGTTGTGTGTGTTCCCTTTCCCACCCGTCACCACCCAAATTCACCCATCCCTGCACAGGTAATGGATCTCATAAGCCCACCCTTGGATGTTAGACAAATGTGTCCTTGGATTCTGATACCCACTTGTACAGAATGTGACCTAAGCAAAGAGTTGTGTACTTCACAGATGTTTTTTTTTTTTCTTTCAGAATTCTGAATAGTAGATAGTTTGAAGAGATCTGACTTGGCATATTTGGGCTTTAGGTGGATATGATAGAAAGCTTTAGAGATTCATAACAGAGAGACAATCTCTAACAGGATTTCTTTCTTTCTAAATTTTCATTAATTTTTAGAGAGAGGGAAGAGAGAGAGAGAGAGAGAGAGAGAGAGAGAGAGAGAGAGGGAGAAACAGAGAGAGAGACATCAGTTTGTTGTTCACTTATTTATGCATTCATTGGTTGATTTTTGTATGTGCCCTGACCAAAGATAGAGCCGGCAAACTTGACCTGTTGGGATGACACTCTAACCAACTGAGTTTCCCAGCCAGGGCTGAGTTCTTTTGTTTTTTTCTTCCATTTTTTTTTGACAAGATTGCAGAAATGCTGTAGTTTCTGCCATCTGGGACTCAGTCCTCCTTGTTTCATGGAGGTAGCATAGCCCAGACAGTCAGATAGAAATGACGTTCAAAATGTGCTAGACACATAACCTCAGGTTGACCTTTTCTATGTCAGATTTTCAAGCACGTCTTTAACACCTAGACAGTTCTAGTTTGTAAATAAATTAGAATGTAAATCCCCATCCACTCTGAAAAACTCACAGTCATTTCCTTCACTGGGCTCACTACAGCTTATTTTTAAGTCATTATCAAACCGGTTGTTAAGTGGGTCTCTTGGTAGAAAGCT
>NW_006295261.1:36003-37441 GCF_000327345.1 Myotis davidii | reverse complement strand
GGGAAAGATGAAAGTGCAGGAAGAGAGCTGAAGGCATCAGCAAAAGGTATTATGACAGCTTCATAATGATCATTTCTCAAAGTTAGGGCTTGTGCTTCTAATGTCTGGCCTCTGCGGAGTGTGGTTGTTGGTACGTGGACTTCCCCCTAGTCTCTAATGTTCATGGGAGAAAGGAATGATTTAAACAGCTGGTTTGATCTCCCTCTTTGGAAAAATGCAGCACAGTCTGTCTGTTGATGTTGCTTGCTAGTCACATGTTGTCTATATGCATCAGTCCGTCCCTGCTGAGCATTTTTTTGGTTTTATTTTTGAGAGAGAGAGAGAGAGAGAGAGAGAGAGAGAGAGAGAGAGAGAGAGAGAGAGTTGTGGTTCCATTTACTTATGCATTCATTGGTGATTCTTGTGTATGTCCTGACTTGTGCCCTGACTGGGGATCAAACCCTCAACCTTGGAGTATTGGGAGGATGCATTAACCAAGTGAACTGCATGAACCAACTGGCCAGGACTCATGCTGAACAGTTTGGATGAAAGAGGAACACACTTAGAAAATCAGAGCTTTTATGTGTTTGAGACTTATTTTCCTAAAGAGAGTGTTTTCAAGTTCCAAAAAAATTCAGACTGTGAGTCTTGGTCACTTTGAATATTTGCTTCAACTTGTACAATACCACATACTGGTGGGTATTTGAATGATTAAACTTCAGCCATTCTGAGTAAACACTGATATTGTTGGCAGAATTTTACATGTTCTTTCCATTTACTTTTAAAAAAGAGATTATTCATAGCTTTAATTAAACCCGTGAAAGAGTGCTTGACAGCTGTGATGGTTCTGTGTAGGGCAGTATGCTGAACAGGAAATCCAAAGGCCTGGGTTTTTCACCTTCTAATAACAATCAGAACTTGAAAAAAGACAGTACTCTTCTGAGCACTAGCCTCCTTACTCATAGTGAAAAGATTGAATTAAGTCAAATTTTCTCAAACTTTGTTCATGTTCATAATCATTTATGTACTGCCTTTATGATAGCTGTCATTCCCCACTATAACCTGTACTATTCACTTAATATTGTTGAAACAATTCAGTTTAAATGGACCTCATTTTTGCTTGGCTGGCGTGGCTCTGTGGTTGAACATCTTCCTATGAACAAAGAGGTCATGGTTTGTTTCCCAGTCAGAGTACATGACCTGGTTGCGGGCTTGACCCAGTGTGGGTCATGCAGAAGGCCACTAATCAATGATTCTCTCTCAACCTTGATATTTCTTTTTTAAATTTTTTTCTTTTTTCTTTATTTATTTTTGTTGATTAAGGTATTACATGTGTCCTTATCCTCCCATTGCCCGCCCCCCCCCTCCTCATGCCCTCAAACTCCGGTGTCTGTATCCATTTGGTTAGGCTTACCTGCATGCATACAAGTCCTTTGGTTGATCTCTTCCCCCTACCCCC
>NW_006295261.1:33853-34355 GCF_000327345.1 Myotis davidii | reverse complement strand
CTTTCTGTTTCAATCAGTAAGAAAAATCAGGACAAACACAAACTTAAGCTATCTTGCCTCAGAATTGTGTAACCTCTTCTGCGATTTTTTATATTGTCCTAAGGATCCTTGGTCATCTTTATATTCTACAGGATACCACAATGGCCCATTACACTGAAGACAGATGCAGTAGGTTTTGAAACAGCAAGCCAGAGGGCGAAAGATAAATGTTGCAAAAATTCCTTGGGCTGCTAACACTTCTATGGGTCTAGTACTCTGGACACATGAGGATAGCTAACGGGAAAGGAGGTATCAGAAGAGAGAACCACAATGCTTTTAGGACTTTTATGTTTTGAAGGCAACATATACTACATACTGTATAATTTGAAAGGCTGGCAGTTTTGAGTAGAACTTAGGGGAAAAAAGGGGTTTGCATAGTAGCATATGCTTCCCTGTCACTTGGGCATTATGACACAGGGACCAAAATATATTGGAACTATCTATGGCTGTGTTGAACCTCTGG
>NW_006295261.1:31982-32844 GCF_000327345.1 Myotis davidii | reverse complement strand
TTGTCCTCTGGCAAGCCCTGATAGAATAACATCACAGAACCTTAAGGTTTTCTTTGTGAGAGGCAGTTTTTGCCTTGCTATTGAACCCTGATGCAGACCGTGTGCTGGATTATGGGATGTCTACTGATTATGCTGTTTGAGTTGTCCATGTTGAACTAGGTGATAGATGATTCACTGAGCCATAATTGTGAATATAAACAGCAGCATTGCATTTTAAATTAAAATGATCCCCATGAAACCAGTCTAGAAGGCTCTAGTAAATTGCACAAACAAGTGGTTCAGATTTTAATGTACTTCCTCTTTATAACTTTGATGCCTCCCTCCTTCTACTTTGATGCCTTTCCCTCCTTCTACACATTTGGCTTCATGGGGAATTCCATATGACTAGAATAATCATATGTCCAGCTTTTCCTTAGGTATCACTGGTTTATACCTGTTCAACATTCACTCATCATTCACGATACCACTTCTCTTTGGCAAAAGTGTCCCACTTCGGAGAATCAATTATATGGCTACCCTACCTTTGATCATTTAATGGAGAGGAAAGACTGTGTGCCTAGTTCATGGGTTTCTGTATGGTATTCTGGCATTAGCTGGAAGTGGACAGTTAATGTACCACACTTCACTCGATGGCAAAGCCTTAAATGACATGTCCGGTTGTCTACTTTGTGTGCAAGAAGAGATGGCTTGAGATGCATATTTACACTAACTCAGTCAGTACCAGATTGGTTAGCCATACAGGGACTTTGAAAGAATAAAATTGATAGATTAGTAATAAGGAGGTTCAAAAGGCAGGCTATTTGCATAGACCTCTCTGAATGGGATATGATATGAAGATATTTGTTTTTCATATAAATGCCTG
>NW_006295261.1:24301-30275 GCF_000327345.1 Myotis davidii | reverse complement strand
GGTCGCTATGATGTGTGCTGACCACCAGGGGGAATATGATGGGCATTGGCCACGGCAGGATGGTGGAGCAGACCAAGACCAAGGGGCGCCAGACCAAGGCGGGGCTCCTGTCACTGTCATCGGGGCGAGCCTTTGGTGGTTACTGAAAATTCTTTGCTCCCTCACGCGTGGTCCTGCATGGTGCTCACACCTGCTGCCGACGCCCCGCTGCTGGTGCCTGGCATCAGTCCCGATCACTTGGTGCTATCAGCTGGTGCGAGCAGCAGCCCTGATCACCCCTGAGGGCTTCTCTACCTTGCTCGTGGGGAGCAATTGGGGCAGCAGCCACTGCTTGCACCAGCTGATAGCGCAGCCCTGATCACCCCTGAGGGCTTCTCCACCTTGCTCCTGGGGAGCAATTGGGGCAGCAGCCGCCGCTTGCACCAGCTGATGGTGCTGGCCCCAGTCGCTCTGCGTGTGGGAGTGGTGGTGGCGGCAGAAGTGGGGCTGCTGGCAGATGGACCGGGGCTATGGAGGGAGGGACCGGGAGTGGGCGCAGATGGGCCGAGACCTGCCCCTGAGCCTTGCGACCCACAGTTCCTTTCAAGGTGCATGGATTCATGCACTGGGGCCCTAGTATATAAATAATAAACATATACTTCTTGATTTTTTCAGTGACTAAATTCTTTATTTAAAATAGGCTAGATGTTTTTACTAGATTAAATAAAATACTCTACAAATGAGAATTTAAAATCCAACATACCAAACCCAGTAATACCAGTCAGGGATTGTCCACTGATCCCCATTTAATAACATTTGAATGAAATAGCTTACAATTCTAAGAATATGTGCCTTTGCTTAGAGAAAGATATCTAAAGCAGTGTCACATTTTCTGGTTACAACGGTGTCACACTAGTAAGAGACATCCTATAATGCCTAAGACAGCGAAGAAACAGTGACTTTCAAATGCAGCGAAGAATAGTATTTCTAAGTCACGGAGACAGTCAACACCTTTTATTTCAACAAGAGAATGAAAGCAAGAAGGGAACCTACACTATTTCTAGCCACTTGTATTTATTAATATGAGTTTGCTGCAGAAGGGTAAAACATGTTTTAGGAAAAAGATAGGCCATGGTACAAAGCTGGGGAGCTTATGCATACACAAAGTAGCTGATATCTCAAGGCCCTCAGGGCTCTTGGAAATGCCACCCATTATGCATGATATGGGGCTGCTGGACCTTGTTTCCTGGCATCGATGTTTGCTCTGTGTCAGGGGTCACTGTGGTATCCAAGGTCGTTTCTCCTAAGGGTGTGGTCGTATCAGCAGCGTAGGGCTCATAACCATCAGCCAATCCAGGGGTCATCAGTGGGTCAGCGGCTGCTGGGGTAACCCTGGGGGATCCCTTGCTGTGCCCTGCAGGGCCCCTGGCCAGGCTGGGAATATTGCCCTTCGGGAGAGCAAGTAGCCCTCCAAGGGCACTAGGCATTACTACCTCTGGAAGGAGAGCTGGGTTTTCTGGATTGGCTAGGTTGGCCTCCGGCACGGGGGAGCCTTGCACAACTCCTTCTCCCTTCTCTGGGCCTTTGGTTGCAGCGACTGGGGAGTCAAATTCCAGAGTAAAGTCCCCACCCTTGCCTAGGTTGGGAGGCATCCCTCCAAGGCTTGGCCTCATGCCTCCAAATCCTGGGAAAATGGCTCCATAGGCCATGGGGCCTCCTCTGCCTCCCTGGAAAAAAACCATTTACCAAAGACACCGTTACCACATATTATTACTATTCCATACTATTATACCTGGTCAGATTCACTGAGAAACCACAAAAAAACGGACAGGGGTAATAAAGTCCTTGAGAACAGGACACTTACTTATTTTGCCTCTATGGTATCTTTCAATGTTTCTAGCCCACAGAAGGCACTCAATGTTGAAATGCAATTTTTCTTTCAGTGATAGCACATGGGTATATTTATTAATTTGACAAGATCTGTAGTAATTTGTGAGCTGTTGAATTTGTTTTGAGGGGTTAAATGTACAGAGAAGGAACAGGAACTTTGTGTGAACTGTACGTATTGTTTTTGGTTGGAAGCATTTGCTCTTCATTGAAGTCTTTTCAAGAGAGATTTCTCCTCTCCTCATTGTCAAGAAATGGAGCAAAACCCTATGCTCAAGAAAGGCCATCTCTCAGAAATGTCTGTTTGGGAAATATGATGAAATCTTTGCACACTGCTTCAGGATCAAGCTTTGGTTTTGGAGCGTAACAATCTGAGTCACATGCTGTCTATTTGGCTGCATTCACAGCCAATGCCTCTTGCAGCCAGCCATCTGTGACTGTTCTCCCTGGATATTATTTTAAGAAGAGTTTGAAGATATTACTCACCGCCATTTCTTCTGAGCTCATGATGCCAAGTGTGGTAGGAGCATTCTGTTAAAAAGGAAACACTGCTGACCCCTATTGTAGCAACTCAGTACTAAATTAAAGGTCATTTGGTTTTTCCTTAAATCTCAATATTAATGCTGTGTCCAGAGGCAGAGTACAGTGGAGAGATGAGGATAATTGAAGAAATGTAGCCAATTTGGAAAATTCAGATAGCAAATTTACTTTTTCTTTAATGTGTTGTGTGTGTGTGTGTATGTCCAGAATTATCCAGATAGAAAATGTGTCTCTTTGCCATTTCAGTTACTAATTTAGGCGTTCAGAGAATATGGAATCCATTGTGTGAAGACAGGATTTTATAATTTTAGCTCTTAAGGTAACTTACTTATTTATTTATTTATCTAATATGTGTTTTTATTGATCTCAGAGAGGAAGAGAGCGGGAGAGAGAGAAGCATCAACGATGAGAGAGAATCATTGGTTGGTTGCCTCCTAGTTGGGACTGAGCCTGCAATGAGGGCACGTGCCCTTGACCAGAATCGAACCTGAGATCCTTCAGTCTGCAGCCTGATGCTCTATCCACTTAGCACACCGGCCAGGGCATTAAAGTAACATTTAATTAAAAATTATACTTTTCATAAAATATAGACTTACCAATTGGTTTGCTCCATAGGACATGTAAAACATTCCTGGATAAAGCTAAATATAAATACAATAATAATCACAAAATGCATTTTCCCAGGGAAAAACTTTGAAATAAAAGTGGCATTTAACAAAACTTACTGAAGATGGTTTATTTTGGGCCAGCGGTCCCTGAGATATCAAACGGGCTATTGAGAATATCTTTAAGTGGTAGAAAACAGGATAAGTAATTCAGATTTGCTACAACAACACGGGCAAACCTCCCATCACAGCCATTTCTAACACTTACGTGAAAAACATTTTCAGATGTATTCATATGACAATAAAGTATTTAATATTTAAGAAAACAAAGGAACTCATACTTCATATTCATAATAAATGGAACAGTTTAAAATTTTTACTCTTCTTTCTTAAATAAAGGATAGAGATATTTTTTTCCAGGAAAATCTCATTGAGATGTATACTTACGGATGGACCTTGGGGACCAGCAAAATCCATTCCTGGTAACTGCATCACAGATAAACAGTAAAATTACTAAACTATCAAAATAAACAAACCGAACACACTCTTACTTATGAATATGATAAAACAATCTCAAATAAGTTTCCTGATTTTTATTTTCATCAATCTCAGGGGCTACAGACTAAGAGACTGCAATTGCCTTTTACTGACACGACTCAAGTACAAGGCCAGAGATGCAGATGTATTTATGTGACAATGACGTATATAATATTTAAGAAAACAAGAAACTCATACTTCATATTCATAATAAATGGGGCAATTTAAAATTTTTACTCTTCTTTCTTAAATAAAGGGTAGAGATAATTTTCCCAAGAAAGTCTCATTGAGATCTGTACTTACGGATGGACCTTGGGGATCAGCAAAATCCATTCCTGGTAGCTGCATCACAGATAAACAGTAAAATTACTAAACTACCAATTACTAAACAAACCGAACACACTTTTATTTATGAATATGATAAAAACAATCTCAAATAAGTTTCCCGATTTTTACTTTCATCCATCTCACGGGCTACAGACTAAGAGACTGCAATTGCCTTTTACTGACACGACTCAAGTGCACAGCAGAGATGCAGATGTATTTATATGACAAGGAAGTATTTCATATTTAAGAAAACAAAGGAATTTATACTTCATATTCATAACAAATGGGACAATTTAAAATTTTACTCCTCTTTCTTAAAGGATAAAGATATTTTTCTCAAGAAAGTCTCATTGAGATGTATACTTACGGATGGACCTTGTGGACCAGCAAAATCCATTCCTGGTAGCTGCATCACAGATAAACAGTAAGATTACTAAACTATCAAAATAGACAAACTGAGCACACTCTTACTTATGAATATGATGAAACAATCTCAAAGAAGTGTCCAGATTTTTTACTTTCATTAGCTTGGGGCAACAGACTAAGAGACTGCAACTGGCTTTTACTGACACGGCTCAAGTGCACAGGCAGAGACGCAGCGTGTCTCTAGTGGGTTTGCCTTGTCTTGCACAGTAGAAAGCAATGAGTTTAGGAATTGGAGCATACCAGGTTAGTTTGAATCCTGACTCTGCCACTTAAATTTCATGTTATGCTGGGAAAATAGTATAACTTCTGAAAGTCTGTCTTTTCCTTTTAAAAAAAGATAGTAATATTGATCTTTATAGGACTGTAATCAGGATGGTATGGGAAATGTTAAATGCCTGCAGCATGTCAGTTACATGGTGCCTTCCTTTTCTGTCCATCCCTCTTTCCTCTTCATTACTGTGAGATACTTTCCCAGGGCTGTCTTCTCTACTACCAGGTAGAGAAATAAGAATGCAACATACTATTTGCCATGCTGAGGGATCCATCACTCTTCTCCGTCCTTCCAACAGTGAAAAGGACCCCGATGATGGGAAGCCTGGACTTCTCTGGGCTTCCCTATTTTCTCTAAAAGCTTACATTTCTTCAACTAAGAAACCACATTTTAGAGACACAGACTCTTTTAGAATCCATGCCCCACCCCTGGTGGCAAATGACAGGAGTGAATATTTGTGTTCTACTTTCAGATATGTCAACTGCTCAAAACTATATTTGTATCTTCATGCATTATTCCCTGAAGCTCTGACTATTTAAATGTGTCTCAAATAGGGTTTCTTTCATTAAGTTAGTGGGTGACCCTGATCTAAATTCAGGGGAAGGATTTACCTCGGCCTTTGGTGGCTTCTCTGATGGTGCCACCTGCTGTTGAATCATTGGCCCCTCTGCCTGCTGCAAGGGTGGCTGTCCGTGGTAAACCGGAGGCTGAGGTCCTCCCTTCTGGACTGTGTCCTGGATGGCGGTGATCACGCTGGGCTGGTGGAAAGGTTTCTGTCCCGGCTGCTGAGGCTGCAGGGATGGCTGCGATGGGAGAGGTGGGGGGTGCACAGGCAAAGAATATTCATACTGCAGAGAAATTTGAAAGGAGTGTCAGGATGCGATGGCTCACTGAACTGTGGTGTCTAGAATTTCTAAAGCAAAAGAGCTGGGGAATTTTCTGCTCATGAAGGTAAGAAGCTATGTGAACGTCCTTGTAGAACGAGTCGTTTCCTCCTCTAGGTTCTCACAGTGGCCCCTGTGCATCTCTATTTTACCCCTTTCTCCCTGGATTACAATTTTTTTTGTTACCAATCTTTGTCCCCAGTCAACTGAGGGAGGATATGTCTTATTTATTTTTATAGCCCCAGGACTTAACATAGCTCCTAACAAGTGCCTGGAACATGACAGATGCTTAATATAGTTTTGAGTTAATGAAAGGAGAAAGAGTAATTAAACAAAACGCCAATCAAATTGCTGCACTACCGAGTCCATTTTGGAAACAATCAAGAGGAGAAACAGTCACCATGAACATAACTGACTGTCCCACTAACTGTAGCTTGGTGGGCAATGCTACCTGTTGTGGGAGGCCATCTGGACTTATAAGTTCTTGTTAACACAACCATGTTTTATTGATCTTTCAA
>NW_006295261.1:12167-24115 GCF_000327345.1 Myotis davidii | reverse complement strand
TGTGAGTCTATATTTTCCTATGTGAAATAAATGTTCAAATGGGTTGAAAATTTTGACCATTTTATTTTAAATATTCCAAAGTACTAAAACTAGTTTTGTTGTATTCGGTGTCTGGATAATTACTATAGTATGTTTGTTTATTACTCTGTAGGTATTATATGACAACTTAGAGAATGTAAGTAGGGGAAGATTTTAAGGCTTGGTGTTTCAAACAATTGATGTAACTAACTTACCTGTTGAGTTTCATGTTCCCTTGGTCTCATCCATGGGAAGGAGGAATGTGGTGGGAGGAGACCGTGCATCCACAAAGAATTAAGTGATTTCCCAAAGCCAAATCTTGAATACTAAAGTCATGGGGAGAAAAGATAGATAGAGAGAAATTTACTTATATTTCAATATTGGCTTAAACTTGTTTTTTATTTGCCGAAAGATCCACAGAAAATGTAGAGACAGCAAAAGTAAGAGTGAGATTACTTAATTTAACATGGATAGGCAAACACTCTCTTGCAACAGACTTACAGCCATTCTAAGCCAGACTGCAGTATCCTCATATACTTGTCTTGGATTTAGCTTTGTAAATACTCATAATAAAATTGATAATGCATTTTTTTTTTTACTAAAGAAAATTCAGTACTGCTTTTATTTCCCCCTGCCAACCCATCTTCGAATCTTATTGTGTTTTAGGTTATCTCAGTTATTCATTAGTTCTTCCAAAATTTAGGCTATCTCCTGTTCACAAATATATTCTATAAGTGACAATGTTGCTGCTAAGATCACTACCATCACCATTAATACAGTCCTTGCAATAAGAAATATTTGAAAATAAACTTACCTGAGAAAGCATGTTTAATCCCTGCAAAGTACCCAATTGTCTCATTGTCTTTAAAGAAAAAAAAGTGGGTTACTGTTTACCACACATGTTCCTTTTCTGTATGACACAACAGATTTGGAAACATATACCATTAACACAAAGTTTGGAGTGGGTCAATTTGAATAAAATAGAAGCAGACATTAATTATCCCTGAAAAATGGAAATGTTGAATGTTTTTTTCACTGTTGTTATTATTGTTATTAGAGTATTTAGCTTGCTTTCTATTATTAGTAGAGAAAAAGCACCATTTAATTGAGGTCACAGCGAAATATGGAGAAATAGCTCATTCAACTGAAATATAAATGTAATTATCAGGACTTTCCTTCGCTGACTCTTTTACCATACTTTGCCTTTTTAAAATTCAACTTGAAGAGGAATTTGAAAAAAAAAACAGACGAACAAAACAAAATAAGACCACCTCCATCTCCTTCCCAAACAAAAAGGCCTCAAAATAAAAAATATAAAAGATGTTAGGAAAAATGGTATCTGGAGAGATTGTAAAAAAAATACCAGCAAATCAATAGAAAGTCAATTTCAATGCATTAGGAAGAAGTTTAGAGTGCTTTGGTTGCATTTAAGCTAGAAAGTGAAAAAAAAAATAACTCAGTGAAATTAGCTTGCATGTGAAATGGGCATCCAGCCAATATAGATACTGATTGCCCCAGATTGTTATAATATGAATAAATATTGAAAGGTTCTTGTGATACATTTATAATTTCATAAATATTCTTCTATTTGTAACTGTAAATATATTTTATTAATATGGTCAAACAGTACTATTTTGCTGGGATTTTCTAAGCAGAGTATATATTAGTTATGAGAAGTGCAATGAGACTACCACAGATTACACAGCAGGTACAATGTTAGTGTTATTTACAGGAGTTCTTATAAACAACTGAATTTTGTAAGGTAAATTTTCTTCATCTGAACTTTATAATAGAAGATACTATAAGGAGAAGGAACTAAATATAAACCATTTATGACTCAGACCAATGTGTTTGAATTAATATAGTAATTACATTAATGTAGTAAGAATGTTAACGTATATATAGTAGGTATTAAATAATGTATATATGGTAGGTATTAAAATATTGCTTTGATTCACATACAGATGATGTTATAAGGAGTAAAGCACCTGAGAATTGAAAATGAGGTAAAATTATAAAACAAGGCTCTCAGAGATGCCATAACCTTCTCCAGAACCACACAGGAGGACGGCTACTGCAGTCCCACACACTGGGAAGACCGGAAACAGCCCATCACCTTTCTCCCCTCCCAGGAACAAACAAACGTAAAAAGTAAACGTCAGTGCTCTGAGATACGTACCTCCAGGCTCAAACTAGCCATGCCTGGTGTCCCCGGCTGCCGAGGAAACACCTACATGAAAATAAGAATAATTCTGAGTGTTCTTCGGTGAGAAACTTTCTTAACCACCGGAAATAGAAAGTACAGTCAAGAGACCAACATTTAGTTTATTACCTAAATAACTTGAACTTTTGGGAAGAAAGAAGAATAATTTAAATTATTGGGAAATTAACGTATTATTTTCAGAAATCATCTACCCTTTGTCTGCATCATAGTGCTATGTTGCTTTAAAAGCAAAATTTGATTTGTTTGAAAGTGGTATAATAAGTACATTAAAGCAACAAAGAAAAATACTGTAAAAGTAACTTCTATTCTTAAGTGTTATCATATAGAAGAGCAAAGGGGACAAACTTGAGGTCATTTTTCTTGTGTGTTTGACAAACCTACACGCTTCTGGTTGATGGAATGTGGCATGTGATCATGACTTTCAGCAAAACCCAACTTGCCTCCTATTCAAACAGCTTCAACAAGTCCTCCATCATCTTTAGTGAAAGGTTACTTTTTGTATAAAGCAGTTAATCTGTGTTTATATTTGAGGGATCATATCAAAGGTATTTTTTCTTAAATAAAAAAAGTTCTAGCTCTAAGCCATGAATTAAATAACAATAATTACATGAATGTAAATAGACAGGGGATACATTTCCCATGTGGCAGTGAAAGGAGAAGAACATGTAATTTGGCAGGCAGTCTGCTGGTGATCCCAAACAATTGTCTTGCTCCTATGACAAAGTGGATCTGTCATAAGTGTGGAGTAGAATAGGTTCCAATAGTGTCAAGGTATTAGACTGATGACGGAGTCTGACCTCACCATCAGTATCAGACAAAGGTGAATTAGAATGGCAGCTTCCATTTTCTTCCATTTAAAATTCATGTTGAGCAATAGAATAGAAACTTTTTATTTGCAGACTTTGAGATTTGAGTCCTTGTAATCAGTTTTCATCCCCTTTCTCCAAAATGTTTAACTTTAAGAAACCCAAATAGCTAACCTTCTTTCTCAAGGAACTAAAATATTTTAAAGTTCATCTAAGGCTGACTATGAGCTCCCCAGCGAAGAGACCATGTCACATTTACCTTTGTGTCTCAATGTCCAGCGCATGGCTGGGTACATGGCAGATGCTTAGTTAACATTTGCCCAAAGCAGATAGCAGCTGAATGAAGTCCTCGTGAAAACAGAATCACATGCTACTGGCTATTGTTCAGTGCCCAAAAGAATTGTATTCTTATGAGATCACCTCAATATATGACAGAGTGGACCAGGTATATGACTGTAACATACAATTAGCCCTATTGCCATGACATGTTTTGATTTAAGAAATTCAGCTCTTGATCACACAATATCTTCCCTATAAGGCAAATTTATGGTTTAATTACTAGCTTCAAATGGAATTACTAGTTGAGTTTTGTAGCCATAGTAATTTGGCTAATATTGTTCTTTTCAAAGTGAAGAAAATGGACTTCACTTTTTTGAAGAAATTTTCTTTCCGTTTCAATTTCATAATAGTAGCAAGTAGCTGATAAGAAAATTGTGCCATGGCATTGTGGAGACAACATAAGTCTCTTATCTTTGAATGAGTGAAGGGAGACTTAGACATTGTCTTTGGAATATTTTAAATATCTTTTTGAATAGAAAAAATCATATATTTGACTTATTGTTTTTGGATGGTAAGGCTCATGCCTGGGCAACTACGACTTTTGGCTCAATAGGAATCATAACACTGGATTAATTCAAATGAGTCCATGCATGGACTCTTAGCCCATGTCCTTCAGTGTTGTTTGGGGTCCAACAGCGTCTCTGCTGGGACGCACTCTAGAAGACTCGGACTTACCGGCACTGCAGAACTCGTTCCCAAGAGGCACAAGACCAGTATCAGGTTCTTCATCTTGAAAAGTGGGATCTGAAACAGAGTTAGGTTGGAGAATTACATCAGATAAATTTTTATTCCCGAATGGTTAAAAGACAATACCTCAATGAGCTGAATCACTGATTTTCCAAAACAACCAGGTTGAAACAAAACCAAAGCAACAACAAACTAAATGTTGCTGAACAACTGATTTGTATTTACTAGTTTTTGGAAAGAATTGACAAGCAATTAGAAAATATCCAAGAACTTTCTGTGTGTGTGGAGCTACAACCTAAATGAACATGTAGGAACAACCTTCATGCATATTCTCTAACTGCTGTGTTTCATTTTGTAAAACATGAATTGGAAAATACCTTCTGCTATGTGAAATTTTGGTCTATTCAGTATCGTCCATGGGAAATTATACTTTGTTTTCTTCCTGAGTAAATTTTGAATTCAATGAAAATGTAATACAGACAATAATAATTCATAACAGACCTTTTCTTTGCAGATTTATAAGGCATATCATTCTATGTTTAGGTTGCCCACATAACCCAAACTTACATTTTTAAGATAAGAATGAACTTAATAGTTACATTTCTAAAAGTTTAGTGGAAAATATTTCTAAAAATTGAGTTTTTCTTTTTCTAAAATAAATTATCTCTTTAAAATGATTTTAGAAGTTCAAAAGGCTCTTACCCTTACATGAACAAAAGTCTGTCTAGCCAAGAGATCTCTTCATCTTTTTATACTTTTATAAATTAGGCAATGTCACTAATAATCACAAATAGTAAAAAAGAAACACACCAAAATACCTCATTGATGTCTTTTTTCTTTTTATCTCTTCACTATAAAATGTTTATTAAATATAAGAGATACATTTAGATTTTATGCACCATAACCCAGCTTAGCACATTATTACAATTAGCAAATGTATTTTACCAAAATTCACTTTATGAGGTAGTATATTTATTTTTATTTATTTACTTATTTTTTTACGTGTGGATTTTAAAATTTAATGTTAAAATATCTATACCACCCAAAGTGATATACATATATATTAAATGCAGTTCTATCAAAATCCCACCCTAAAATTCTTTTTTAAAAAATTTTATTTTATTTTATTGTTTAAAGTATTACAAATAGTAGCACATATGTCTCCTTTTTTTCCCCATTGACCCCAAACCCCCAGCCTCCTTTACTCCCTGGCACATGCAAGTCTTTTTTTCTTTAGCTGGAAGGTTATTAGACATATCTTCTCTGAAACTTGCTAATAATTTACAATAAGTTATTATTCTGGTGACAAATGAAGATAAATCCTCTTATAAAAGCTGCCTGCAGATAGGAAGAAAGATCTTACAGGAATCACAAGGAAATCATAAAATCACATTTTACCTTCAATGCTGGCCTGGTGATGCCAACCAAGATAGTTCTAAGAAAAGAAGATTAGTTTTTTTGTTTTTTTCTGGACTGTGTGTGTCTGGGACTCGCTCTGTATCTCTCATCAGAGTAGACCTGAAATCTTTATTTAAAGTGTCAACCCACCAATCAAAGTGAAGCAAAATGGGGGAAAAAAACATACCAAACTCTAGCCCACACCTTTTTACTGCATGCAAGGACATTGGCCTGGTAGAGTCTCATTATTTTTAATTGTAACTCAACCCCTGTATTTATTCAGAGAACTTGATTGCAGGGAAGATAGTGAAGGAATAATGGACATAAACTCTAAAGATAATCATTTTGGTGAGCCAGGGGGGAAATGCATGTAAAATAGGTTCAAAATAAACCATTATCTGTTTTGTGCAGGGTTTTATCTGCAGATAAAATTGGAAACCTCGTGCCAACATTCTCAAGATTTCCACCCTCATGTTTGTTGTAGTAAAAGTAATCCCTCCCACCCCCCATCCCCTCAACAAATACACAGGAGGAAATACTAAAATAACTTCCTGGACTTGAAAGAGAAGATGAAAATATTAGGTAAATCATGTTATGATTCTCCCCCCCCCCCCCCCCCCCAAGAATTTCCTAGGTATTAGACTAGAGATAGCTAAGAATCACTTCAGGGAAACCTTTGGCGCATGTTCTTTGGTGGGAGAGGGGAATACATCAGCACATTCTCCATGACCCAATCAAGCCCACGGCACAACTCGCAGTTTGCTCTTTAGATAGACCCACTTTCAGGCACTGGTATTGCTTAAGAGGCTGACATCAACACGGATGGTTTTTCCCCCCATGAGCAAATAGGAATGTCTTAGATGTGAATTGAACTTTAGCTGCTTTTGTTATTTCTCTGACCCTCCTTGTCTTTCCAAAGTGTGATTTCTGATGTGAGAGGGATAAGAATTTAAGGTTGGTTTCTTAAAAAGGGATGAGTCAGTACACTCTTTAGGGAAGTAGGGATCTTGTTAATTATAGAGAACTTGGAGGAAGCTGGCATTATGGAAGAAGTATGTCTTCATATCTAAGTGTAGGCCTAAAAGCTTCAAATAATGGTATCCAAGAAACTGCTCCTGAGAAATTATTTCCCATTGATAAAATAACAATTGTTAGGATGCAAAGGAATAAGGAATGGGACTATGTTTTGTAAACAGCAAAATGTTATTGAAATGAAAAGTATTATTTTTGACTTCTCTCTTTCTCTATTCCAGCTCTGGTATTTGATCAAGTTCCTTAATTTTTCTAATCCTGTTTCTTCTTCTTGTGATAGAAGGATAATCACTTAGCACACAGTTAGGCTTATTTTTAAAAAAATCTTTTTTCACAGTTTATTTATTATTATTATTATTATTTTTATTTTTATTGATTTCAGAGAGGAAGGGAGAGATAGGAACATCAATGATGAGAGAGAATCATTGACTGGCTGCCTCCTGCACACTCCACATTGAGGATTGAGACTCCAACCCAGGCATGTACCCTTGTCTGGAACCGGAACCTGGACCCTTTAATCCACAGGCCGACGCTCTATCACTGAGACAAACCAGCTAGGGCCAGTTACACTTGTTTTGAGGATTTGGTGAGGTGGTGAAGATGCAGCATCTGTCATACAATGGGTGCTCAATAAATGGGATGATTGTCTTTTTTGGTGGGAGAAACTACATGAAACATGGGGCCATAAAGATACGGTGTGTGTGTGTGTGTGTGTGTGTGTGTGTGTGTGTGTGTGTGATAGGATGAGGAGTACTGGCAGTTAGGGCCATGAGCTCCAAGGAGGGTAGAGCGGGACCTGATGGTAGGCATTTCCTCTGCATGGATGTTGATACTAAACCCATGGAATTAAGCTTCCCAATGACTGCTAAACAGGAAATAGAGTTTGTGTGTGTCCTATGGTTTACTAGTGACCCAGTGCATGGATTTGTGCACATTCAAAGGAAATTAATTAGAAGGTGGCTGGCAGGGCTGACATTCCCTGGAGCCAACCTCCCATGGTCCCACCCTGAAGTCTGCAGAGTGAGCAGGGTCCCTCCAGCAGGTGGGGTCCCTCAGCCTGGCCTGCAGAGATTGGGCTGAAACAGGCTTTCCAACATGCCCCTGAGGAGTCCTGGAGTGTGAGAGGGCACTCTGAAAAGTTGGTGTCGTACAAGGTGTGGAACGCAAACACAGGTGAGCAGTAAACCAGATTTGGGGCTGACAGCGCCCCAGCAACAACATAACCCACATCTGAAGGTAGAATTGCACAGCCCCATGAGGAATCAGGCTCCCTCCTCTCTGGTTTTCAGGGTGCATTACCCGAGAACCACCACTGCCAAGTCACTGCAGCTCAGTAGCTCCTGTGTTGAGCATCTGCCCGCTCGTGGTCAGTGCGCATCTTAGCGACTGGTCGAATGTTTGGACACAGCATATTAACTATATATATATAGACTAGAGGCCTGGTGCACAGATTTGTGCACCAGTAGGGTCCCTTGGCCTGGCCTGTGGGGACCAGGATGAAACTGGCCCAGTGCATGGATTCGTGCACTGGTGGGGTCCCTCAGTCTGGCCTGTGGGGATTGGGCTGAATCCGTGCACTGGGTCTCCAAATTCCCCAAGGCGTCCCAGATTGCGAGAGGGTGCCACCCTCATCTATGTGGCCATGTTCAACCTCCCACCTGGAGGCAGGTGGGCTTGCAGATGGAGGCTTCAGGGTTAAAGCAACCCTATTGGTGTAGCACAGACACACGTGGGCTTTTTGATGAGAGAGAACCCATAACATCTCTTCACAAATGTGTTTTTAACTGTTCTGAGATCACACTCCCAGTCTTGGTGACTCTCAAATAGTCCTCAGCAATTCCACTCACCCAATGCAAAGACTGACCTGGGTTTCATAGAGACTGAACCCTCAACACCTGGAGCAGCCACGTCCTTTCAAGAGGAAGGTCACCTGGCTGCAGGTCCTTGCTCTTTGTCACTTTGAATATTTCTTGCCATGGCCTTCTCTACCCAGCAAAGCTCATTTAGAATTGAAGGCCAGAGAAAGAGCTTCACAGACAAGAAAAAACTAAAGGAGTTCATCATCCCTATCAGGGGCAGAGTTGGCCGGCCAACCTCCTACATCCCTTCTCTGCAGCAGGCTCAGCCCAATTGGCCCCGATCGGGGCAGCCGTCTGGACCCCATCCATGCACGAATTCGTGCACTGGGCCTCTAGTATAATATAAAACATTTCATATAGCATACAAATTAATCTCATATTTGATGTAATTTTTGACAGATACTAAAAATAGCTTAAAATGCATTCCATGTAAATGCTTGATATTTTACAGTAATTTCTTACACGTATATTTATTGGAGTCAGATGGAGCTCATTTTCCACCCCTCATGCCTTTATTTGCATGATGACTTCCAAAGACTACATTCCTAGTAATTCTGACAGTAAGCAAAATTGGCATTGACTCTTTCAAACAAGGAAATTTATGGAAAATTGTGTGTAATAGATACAATACTTTGTATGTTAAAATTGTGATTCATTTTATTTCCAGGATTATTATCATCTGCCAGTTGATGCCCATTATAAACCCACTTCAGAAGAACTTTTGGAAGGATGAGTTGACCACAGGACAGTACAGGATGATTTCAGCTCTTCACACAGTGACTCTACACACTGACATCAGAGTCACTTTGACAGCAGAGATGGTACTTGGGTCTCACCTTGCCCAGGGGAAGCCTCTGGTGTAGATAATTGGTAAGCAAGTCAGAAAACATGTCTTGTGCTAGTCACATACCTGCCGAGTTTGCTAAAGAACATTTATTAAAGCCTTGCTATGAACACACCATCATATTACACTTAATGATGTAAAGAGGGACATTCAGGCTTCTTTTCCTCAAAAACATCAGTTGACGTTATATGACACTGATACATGAACTGACATGAGTCTTATTATGAAATATCTCACCATGTAAAAGCAGATAGGGTACAAATTGCTTTGTTGCTAAGAATGTGGGCTCTGGGGTCAGACTAGTCAGGTTGGGATACATTCATGACTCTCTAGCTGTGTGTCTTGGACAGGTTATGTCACCATTCTTTACCTCAGTTTCTTCATCTGTAAAAGGGCACAAACAAAGGATTTGACAAAAGAGTGAATGAAACAGTGCACTGAGGTTCCTAAAACAGTGCCTGGTACATTGTAAGTTTGCAATTAATGCAAATTATTACTGATTTAACATAATTATTAAAGGGGTGTCAAACGAGGAGGTTGTTAGAATGGGGCAGACTTAATCATAGACGCATTCTTGCAAAAAAAAAAAAAGAAGAGTTTTAAATCCAGGATTGCAGCAAATAAAGCATATACACAGATAGTTTTAAGGTGAAAGATGCTTCATATTGATGGAATGACCTGTAAAAAGAAAGCTGATTGTGTGATAGTGAGAGTAAAGCAAATTGGCTGAGGCTGAATGACATTAGGGAATCTAGTGAAAAATATATCCAGTTAGTGGATGGGCTATAATCATGATGCCAAACATCGTGAACTTAGCTAACTTGCATACAGATAAAGAAGAGAAACTTATTTGCCTCACCATTTCCCCAGTTATTGCCATATCCATCTTCCAAAAGGAAAGACCAAGGTTTCCAACTTTAGAAACACTTCTAGTCACCTGAACTAACAGCTCAGTCGGAGAACTAAGATAAACAAACAAGGCAAAACACAAACAAAAACCAGACAGCTTGGGGACACGATATAGAACCTCTTTCCCACTACCTTAATAGGAATGTGTGTTTGTAATGGTCACGGTGTCATTAAAATCAGGTTAGATTATGTTTTATATCATTACGTCAAGAAAACAGAGGTACCATTCTAGATGTTTTGCCTTTAAAATAATGAAACGTGTTGGGATTCCTTACCCTTATCAATTTCTAAGCCAAGCATAAGCAGTATTCTGGTAGATTCACAGAACTCGGGTGCTGAATTCCGATCTCCTCCTTTCCTTCCCTGAAGAGCAGGCTTAACAAGTCAGGAGAAAGTGTTGAGGCTCTTTTTACTCCCCTTTCTTTTAAAATTGGGACTTAGAACAAGCCTCCTGAAGAAATTGCCTGTTTTCATTTTTTTCTGAGGCTCACACTAAGCCTCAAAGAGCCTACAGATGCCCCAAAGCTCGCACTAAGCCTCAAAGACTCCTGAGATCCAATGCCTCCAAATCTTTTAGTTTTAGGTCAATAACTATAGACTACAAAGCCACAAACATGTCTAATCCGAGATACTTCTAGTTTCAGAGCCTCTTCTCCAGACCTCTCCAGCCGGCCCAGCTGCAGCTCTGCTCCTGCTGTGACAGACATGCCCCACAGTCCTGCGGAGGCTGCACCTGCACGGGATGGAGGGGTAGGGGAAGGGCTCCAGCAGCAACACTTGCCTTGGGTAGTGGCCCCCAGTCCTCCTAATCTCTAGTCAGAAGGTCCACACTGCTCTGAATTTGTGATGTTGACCTTGATCCCGTCTTCAAGTCCCTCCATTTTCTTTTCTGCTTTCTAGAGCTCCTGTTAGTTGGGGTGAGTGGAGTAGGCAGTGGGTCAACTTTAAACTTCATTTATCTGGACATTCCCTTGTGTTGAAGAGCACATTCTCTCCTAAGGCCAATGAATGGAGTATTATGGGTTATATAGTGTAATACATGCAACATAATGTAAATGAAGACTGATGTTTCACATGATTTACTTCTCTTGGATTTATTTTATCACTGAGAAGTAAATTTCAACTATTCGTAAATAGACATAGATTACAGTAATGATTGTACAGTAGGACATTTTATTGTGACAAACACTGCATTGCACAGGGTATATAAAGTGTTGGGTTAAACATCATCATTTTTTAAAAAAAATTCCTGACCATGAGAGTCTCCGGAATGGAGTTTGGAGGATTTTACTGGATTTTAGATGGAGCAAGGTAAACATTCAGCTGATGTGGTAGAAATGCAGGGCTCTAATTACCCTGCAAATTTAAGAACAGCTTCTCCCAGAAAGAAGCCAGATTTCTTATTTAGGCAAGAATAAGAAATCTCAGCATCTCTGGCTGAAATGCAGAAGTGCAGAGAGGTACCAACCTGCACGCAAAAATAATAGAGGAAGTACCCGTGATCAAGCCCCTGTATTTCTCTTTAAAGCAGCAGAATGGATTTACCACTGCCTGGGTGCGCTGTGCCTTCCAGGATATCATAAAGTGCAGCATAAAACAGGGGGGAAGGGAAAGGCTATGTATTGGTTTCCACTTTTACTCTACCTCTGGTGCCTTCCCTATGTCAGTGGTTCTCAACCTTCCTAATGCCGAGACCCTTTAATACAATTCCCCATAACTGTAATGTTGATGCTGTTATGAATCATAATATAAATATCTGATATGCAGGATGTATTTTCATTGTTACAAATTGAACATAATTAAAGCATAGTGATTAATCACAAAACAATATG
>NW_006295261.1:5612-11998 GCF_000327345.1 Myotis davidii | reverse complement strand
TGGGTCCAAAGCCCACAGCTCCCCCACCGTAGACATGTAACCCAACATGCAGGGCTGAAATAGCAGCTGCTCATTGATGCTGGGGGAGAATGCCTGCCTCCCATTTGGCCCGAGGGAGGACTCCCAAGGTACATGATAGATCTGCTCTTCCCAAAGTGTGTACTGAGAAACCTGCTGAGATGTTCCTTGAAGCAAAGGCCATGTGGCTAAGTAGAAACATTGCATTTTATTTCCTCAAGCACGTCATTGGTTCAGGGAAACTCCATAATAAAGAAACTTTCCCCCGATTTCCCCCACATTTGATTTTCTTATAAAATTTGTTAACCTGTGTGTGATAAATGTTTTCCCCTACGTCCCACGTGGTTCAGGGTTCAGGATCTGGAAGAGGAGCCACACACACACGAAAGAGAAGAGACAAGAGATAATTTAGAAATATTGGGGGGCCAGGCGGGTAAGTCCAACTCAAGGGGAAGGACTTCCACTGGTGCTCAGGCCTCACCAACCTTTTATTGGTTTGGGATACACTCATCTGGTGGGGAAGTTGCTTCAGCTGCCATTGTCTAGACCAGCCGTGGGCAAACTACTGCCTGCAGGCCGGATCCGGCCCGTTTGAAATGAATAAAACTATTGAAAAAAAAGACCGTACCCTTTTATGTAATGATGTTTACTTAGAATTTATATTAGTTCACACAAACACTCCATCCATGCTTTTGTTCCGGCCCTCCAGTCCAGTTTAAGAACCCATTGTGGCCCTCGATTCAAAAAGTTTGCCCACCCCTGGGCTAGACTAACAGTGGGTGCACAGCTCTGACCTTTGCTAGGGCTTCGAGGGTCTCCAGCCTTCTGGGTTCTCTGTCCATACCTCTCTGCTAGTGAAGACAATAGGCGGTTTCCCACACCTGTGGACCTGATGTTCTATAAAACATACCTTAGGAGATGCTACTGAAGGTGAAGTCTGTCACAGCCCCGAATGTGAGCCTTGAGGACGGGGCTGTCATTTACTTTCTGTTTCTCCAGTGCCTGGTACGTATAGTTGCTGACATATATAGGGCACAGCATTTGTTAAATACGTGACTCAGCAAATAAATGAACTCATCTGGCCACTCCAGACGTGTTTACCCGAGAGGAAGGGGCAGCACAGACATGCGCTTATTCAGGGCGAGAGAGGAAGATCCTTCACTTTCAGTATTGTGCCTAAGGACACGCAAGTCATCCCTCCTTAATCTTCTGAGATGTGTGTGAAATTGGATTGATTCCTGCATCGCTTTGGTGGAAAATGGGATGGAAAAAGGGCAGTATATTTATTCAATATCTGTTAAATGATAGATGGTAAAGAGGCACCTTGTCTATGCTATTTCCTGTAATCTTTGTATCAGCCTTATAGAGTAAGTCTTATTGTCCACATCTTTAGAGATAATGACACAGGCTCCAAGAAGTTCAGGAACTTGCCAAAGACACATACCCCATAAGCATGTCAACATTTGAATTCAGGTCAGACTGACTCCCAAATCCATACATGCTGCCCACCCTATATCACACTGTTTCTAAGTAGGGAACTGGATTTGGATAGATGGTATTAACACAGATTATTTACTTTGAGACTTAGATGTGCTTTGAATTTGTTGTGTATGAATTCTTAACATTAATTCACAAGATTAATTCAGAGTAGTCTTTAAAATGGAAGAAAGCCCAGACTACTGACTCAATTTCTTTCATTTGATTATGGGCTCCTCTATATATTTTTAAAAACAAACAGAAAATCAATTTCTACCACTCTAAAGCTTGGAATTGTTAAGTTATGGTATAAGTGTTCTGCATAAAAAAAGTATCCTTTTCTTTGTGTTTTTTAACCCTGTGGCTTTTTTAGACACTGTCTCTTTGCTCATTTCTTAGCTAAATTTTAGCATTTGTACCAATTCTGCAAAGGCAAGAAAACTTACTGATTTTTTTTTCTTTGGAAGAGCTGGTCAGAACCGGCGGTCTCTGATTACAGGCCTAAGCCAACTTGGAGAAAATCACATTCTGTTCAGTCCACATTTCTGTCTGATAGGCAATGTCTGAAGGTGTCTGTGGGGGTAATTACTCAGGGAAAATATAGGCTAGAAAAACCAAGAAATGGGTAGACGATCTTTCCCCCAAAAAACCAAAGAAATTACCATTACCAGAAAGTAAACCAGGAGAGTCAGCATGCCTAAAATTTTAGGGTTTTCATGATTCAATTAAGAGACCAATTAAAACTGGAGAAACATTTTAAAGCACATGAACAAAAAATTTGTGAGCTAAATATATACGAAGGAATTAGAAAATGTGAATTTGCCAAGTAGTTTCATTTCTCAAGATTATTTTTATGGATGTGTGACTGCTAATAATGATTGTAAATGATATGAAACAACAATAAAGAATATTATTGAGCTCCTGCAATGTGCTAGGCATCTATTAAGCACTTGACATACACTATCTCATTTAAAAACTTGGAAGTTCAGTCCTGAATGGTAGCCATGATCAAAGTTGGGGAGCAACTGCTCCCCTTTAACAGGGCAAGCATTCTCCTTATTTTTCTTGTACCTGACTGGCTTCACTCATCTATGTTACCTGCTTTGCCTGGGCAGGCAGTTTGGTTTTTGATGCCTGCTGAAATCTAAAGTGCTTGTCACTATAGCATGAAGGGTAACTGACCAAATTCTTTCTATTCTCTCACAGAGCATACGATGTCATGTGGCTTACGATGTTACACGTTGTAGCAACAAAATATGCTTCTTCGTTAATGAAAGCAAAATAGGAAGAGATGCATTTTCAGGCCTCATGGAGACGGATGTCATCCAATCCCTTGTAATTGCTCTGGTATCTGCCAGCAGCTTCAGGTCTTCGCAGACACTCAGCTTTCACATAGTGACAGTCACCATGATGGAGACACAACTGTTGCCCATGCCACTTTGAATGAGCCAGCTATTAATAAATGCCTCTTCCTAAATTTCCAGTATAAATTTCCTTAGAGAGAGGACCTGACTGATTCAACTCATCATCATTCTCTGCAGGAGGTCTGCATTAGGCAGATCTTCTGAGGCAGGGCACTACACAGGCTGTTGGCCAGAATACCCACCCCTAGTCCAACCATTTGTGTCCAGGGAGGCAGAGTGAAAAGTATGAGGCATGATTAAAGAGCCTTTTAGAAGGGGATGTGGGCCCAGCAGGCATTCTGAAGCTCCCACAAGGGTCTATGACTGTCAGATACCTTTCTTGGCCTGTCCAGTTATAAGTTTCTTGACGCAATGCTACAAAATACAATTCCTCCCATTTTTAAGGAGGATAAAAGCTTTCTAATGTTGGGATGGGCTTCTTCTTCTTTATTTTTACTCTATTTTTCTTTAGCTCTCTTTTAAGAATTCTCTTTAGAGAAAATATTGGCAGAAGAGAGGATTGAAAATTAGACCTGAAGTCACAACAAATTGTAAGGTTAATTCAAAGGTAAAAATTCTGGGAACCTCTATTGCAGTGACATTAATTGTATTTATTCCCATTAAACTGTTTCCACATGACTCCTCATGGATGAACTCAGTGCATCTGTACGGTCATTCACAAGTACCACTGGTGATTTATGTGAGTGAGTCGGTGTTCTCCGATGCTGAGATTATAAAGGTGAATAATCACAGTCCCTTTCCTCAAGGAGCTAACAGTCTGTGAGAGAGTCAGACATATAAGGAACTTATTAAAGTTTGGTCTGCCCTAGCTGGTTTGGTTCAGTAGATAGAGTGTTCACGTGTGGACCAAAAGGTCCCAGGTTCTATTCTGATCAAGGACATGGGCACGTACCTTGGTTGCAGGCTCCTCTCTGGCCCGGGCCCTGGTCAGTGCATGTGCAGGGGGCAACCAATTGATGTATTTCTTTCACACTGATGTTTCTCTTTGTCTTTCCCTCTCTCTTGCACTCTCTCTAAAAATCAATGGAAAAATATCCTCAGGTGAGGATTAAAAAAAAATTTGGTCTGACAAATGTTGTAATACAGGGATATGCCTGGAACTAAGAACTATGCTACCATATAAAGTTTAGATGTTGGCTTATTTACTCAACCAAAATTTACTGATTTCTAACTTGCACAAAGTATAGTGTAGGACATGGAGAATAATTTTGCCTCCTAGAAGCTTATAGTCAGTTGAGGAGACAACAATGAACACACACACACACACACACACACACACACACACACACACACACCATGATCAGCACTGGTAGCCAAAGGCCGTAGGAGATTAAATCCCAACTACTTATAGAAAATAGAGCCATAGGATCTCAGAGAAGGGACTTGTCTAGGCAGGAGCAGTTTCAAAGCCCTAATTTCAAAGTGCCTTAAACGAGCCTTGAAAAGCAGATAGGACCACAGGACAGAGAAGAGAGACAAGGTGTTTGAAGGTGGGGGTTGCAAATAGTACCTTTTGTTATCTTTAGACCTGAAGCTCTCTTAATAGAATAAATGTTTTTCTTTCTGAAGTGAAATTAGTTCCATAACCTACTTGCGCACGTAGTTTAAAAACTAAATTATGTTAAATATAATGTGCTTACTGTAATTTAAGTGAGAAAAAAGTATAATAAGCAGTGTGCATTTTAATATATAATGCTTGAGCATGACTACCCAAGAAACCGAAATGAAATAGTCAGATGTTAGTACCTACTTGTGATGACTCAGAATTTAGAAGTAAAATTAAAAGCCATGCTGAACAAGAAGTAGAGGGAAATGAAAGAGCAGAGGTAAGTGGACAGAGAATAAAAACCAGTGCTAGGATTAGTAATAACACACTAGACCTGCCTATCTACTATGATAAGAAAAACAGGGAAATAACCTTAAGTGCAGAAAAGATAACATGTCAGGACAAATTACAGATTGGTGAAGTGAGAAAATGAGGAAGTCTGATATTCTTGCCTTATTTATAAGTGTGTGTCCAAACCATTCCCTGTGTGGCATGGGAGGGAGATGAGACGGAATATTTCATTAAACAAATTCTATCTTAAAACCACACGTTGAGGTGTACACTCTGTCTTTGAATATCCAAAACGACCACAGAGACCATATGCTTTGATAGCCAACAGGAAATCAGAGATCTATTGAAAAAAGAAAAAGCAACTCAAGGAACAATGAAGGTTTGTGGCAGATCGCTGAGGACTATAGGATTAAAAAGAATATTAGATTGAAGAACAAGAGGCAATTTCAAAGAAATTTCAAGTTGTAATGTTCATAACGTATATAATCTGTAACCATTTTTCCACGAAATTACAATAAAATACAAATTATTAAGAAATGTGTAAATCTTTGCATTTCACGTATCTCAAATAATATGAATGGCATCTCAAATCATCACTGTAAAATATTTGCAAACATCAGCTATCAATTCAGATGAT
This sequence comes from Myotis davidii, assembly GCF_000327345.1. Lineage (NCBI taxonomy): Eukaryota > Metazoa > Chordata > Mammalia > Chiroptera > Vespertilionidae > Myotis > Myotis davidii. Next base: position 6,606 of record NW_006295261.1, on the reverse strand, counting down.
TCCGAGGTGGGACATTGGCTCCAACACCAAATTGTTAAGGACCTGATTTTTTACAATGATTAGCAACACTTGGGGACATTTGAGCAAAAACAAAACATTCTCTTCCCATGATTAAAAGGAAAGTGCAGACGGAAATATTCCATGTACATTAATATTGTGCAAAAAAATACATTGTGTTATATATAAAAAAAGTTGAATCCCAAGCTCAGATATGCAAATTGCCCTATTTACCTCCATGAAAATGTGGTGGGACATTTGAAAGTCATGCAGGATGTGAACCAAATCTTGTTTGGCACTTCCCCATGCACAGCAGGACATTTAGCAGCATCGGCTCTTGACACCCTATGTCAACAGCAGCTTTAATCGTGATAGCAAAAAAGTCAGCAACAATGGCCAATCCCTTCTCCCCCAGGATCATCCCATTTCCATTCTAAGGTCCTGTTACTCTAAACCAGCGGTTCTCAACCTGTGGGCCGCGACCCCTTTGGCGGTCGAACGACCCTTTCACAGGGGTCTCCTAAGACCATCCTGAATATCAGATATTTACATGACGATTCATAAAAGTAGCAACATTACAGTTATGAAGTAGCAACGAAAATAATTTTATGGTTGGGTCACAACATGAGGAACTGTATTTAAAGGGCCAGAATGTTGAGAACCACTGCTTCAGGGCATCAGCCACTAGGGTGGTGACATTCCCATCTTCCTCTTTCGGGCGTAGCACATGCCCATCACCCCAGCCAGCACCCCTGGCATGCTACATTCCCTCCTCAGAGCCCTTAGTTCCTGAAAGGCTCAGTCCTCTCCTCCAGGGAAGCCTGCAGGAGTGCATGCACACTCATTTTATTTTATTATTTTAAAAACATTTATATTGATTTTTTAGAGAGAAAGAGAGAGGGAGAGATACATCGACTGATATCCTCCTGCATGCGCCCCAACTGAGGACAGAGATCAAACCTGCACACCAGGAACCTGCCCTTGACTGGGCATCAAA
>NW_006295261.1:2878-5256 GCF_000327345.1 Myotis davidii | reverse complement strand
TTATGTGCTTTCTTGACAGAGAGTGGGTGCTTTTTCTTGAGTCCCAGACTCAAGAAATCTTCTGGGACTTGGTAATTTCCAGGAGAAAAGTATAGGACAATTTCAAGAACAGGGATTGTATCTTACTTCTTATGTATTTCAGGCACGTAGCATGATGTCTAGCACATAGCTGGCATTTAGTAACTGTCTTTTGATTGAACAAATGAGGGAGAAGTGTGTAAGGTGATTGCTGTGCTTTGCAATTTTCTACGTTTAGTCAGTCTCAGTTGAGGCTTCTCTGGCTAATGCTGTCTGACCAGCAGAGGGAGCCCAAGGTCTATGTTAGGATCAGAACAAAACGCAGAAAGGAGAAAATTTCTAGCGATAGAAAAGCAACTGTCAGAAAAAGGAAACAAATGAATCTGAAATCGCAGAGAGGACTTAATTTAAGTCTTTCAATAAAAGATTACTTTTGGAGTTCCAACTAATCATGATGCTGTGTGGATAATATATCAGAGGAAAATATCTATTTTTATTTGATTTGAAACATGGAAACAACCAGAAAATTTAAAGGAGAAAATAAAGGTTGCTCAGAACTAACTCTGAATCAAATTTGACTGTGCATACTTTTACTTTTTAGACACATAATACTGTTTATAAAATGTAAGCTCTTTAAGGAAAGGAATTTTTGTATTTTTTTATTGAATTAATCCAAGCACCTATTATTACATATAGTACATAGCACATATAGATACTAAATAATTAAATTATTGAATTAATTAACCAAGAATTAAAATTATATTATAATATACTTGGTAATTTTTATTTAGCATTATACTGTCCATTAACAGATGAATGAGTGCAGATGTGATACCCAAGCACGCACACACAAGGAATATTATTCACCCATGTTATATTTTAAAATTTACATTATATTTTATTCATTATCCATACAATCACAATTTTATCTATTCAATAAAATACTCAGTTTTTAAATTAAAAATACCACACACACATACAACCCCAGCAAAATACTCACTACTGGGTCCCACTCTCAGAGATTTTGATTTAATTAGTCTGGAATGGGATCTGGGCATAGATATTTTGTAAAGTTTGTCATGAAACTTTAATGTACAGCCGGACTGGGAAGCACTGCTCTAAATCACACAGCCAAACTACTTTCCTAAAAGGTTGCACTGATTTACAGCAGTCTCATGTGACACACAGCTATTTTCACCAATATTCATCATATGGTTACAGATCACCTGAGTATTCAAGGTGTGGCCCCAGGTTAGAAACATGGGCATCATTAGAAGACTATGAGAAAATGCAGAATGTTTTGTTCTCCGCATCCAGAATCAGGATCAAAGTTTGAACAAGAGACCCTGGCGAGTTGAACACACATTAAAGTTTGAGAAGCACTGTTGTAAAATACCTTTTCTTAATTTGATAAGGCAAAAACCACATCTTTTTTTTATTTGAACTTTCAGCAATTCAACTTTGGAGGTTAAACTTTTCCTTCCATATGTTTATCGTCCATTTTCTAGCTCTTTTTAAAAATATTGCCCATTTCCACCCTTTGCCTGTTTTGAAATTAGGGCTGTTTTCTCAGACGTTTGAATATAAAAAAATGCTGATGGGTTTAAAAAGGGACATGAACTATGAAATATAGATCTATTAACATTGAAGTTTAAATCTACCTGGAAGCACATGACACAAAAGAGAGATAGGGGACACTATTGAACAAAGGAAGAATAATTAATCTGATCCTTAATTGGGGCCCTTAGCTTTTATATTTTTCTTCTTAACATTTGTCAAACACTTGGTCTTCCTTTTATTTAATACATTTTCTGATTTCTCTCTCTAGTATGCCATATGACTGCCGTGAGTCTGTGTGGCCATAAGGAAATCTGTTTGCTCATCTTGGGGCCTTAATCTATTTGGTGTGGTTACATGAATGCGAAGTTAACTAATGGTAAACGTTTTTATTGATTATGATTGATTGAGTGCTAACTAGCTTGCTCAGACATTGGGGTCTTCTGGGCATTCGGCAATGAGTAATGCAAGAATGGAACTCACATCCATTGAGTACTTACAAGTACAAGCTCTATCTTATTCAATTCTCATGATGACAATGCAAGGTTGTTGGTGCTCTTGTCCCAGCATCAAGAAGGGTTCAGGAAATCTGGAGAAGGTGTGTGTAGATGTTAAATAGGAATCCAGAGACTAATAAAGAGTCTGGAGAAGAAATATAAATTTTGAAAGGCATTGGATGTCAGAGGAGCTTAGCTAAAGGAGCTAAGTTCTAAGGTCTTAAGTCTAAGGTCTTAGGTCCGTGATGGCGAAGCTATGACACGCGTGTCAGAGGTGACACGCGAACTCATTTTTTTGGTTGATTT
>NW_006295261.1:0-2300 GCF_000327345.1 Myotis davidii | reverse complement strand
CCACTGTGACACATCTCCTCTGTGGAGCTGCTCCTCAAAACCACAACCTCAGCCCAGTCAGTCACAAGAAAACATCAGAAAACACAAACTGAGAGACAGTCTACAAAATACCTACCAAAACACTTCCAAAGTGTCAAGGTCATTCAGGACAAGGAGAAACTGAGAAATAGAAACCAGTTGGAAGAGGCTAAGGAAACATGGCCACTGAATGAATGTGGGAACTGAATTGAATCCTGGAACAAAAAACAAAAACAAAAACCACACAAAAAAACCCCCCCACACAAACACAACCAAACAAACAAAAAAAGAAGAGTAGTGAAAAAACTGGGAAAACCCAAATAAAGTCTGTTGTTTAGTTAATGATATTATATTCATGTTATTTTCTTAGTTTCAGTAACTGTACTGTGGTTACGTAAGGTGTTAACACAATTGGAAACTGATTAAAGAGCATATGCTCCTGTATGTATACAATTATTTCCCAAAACAGTGAAAACATAAAAAATTCTACAGAAGTTCATGCCTCTCCATCTTGATTTAGTTCTCAACATATGACTGCAACCCTAACCATCTTTATAGAAAAGAAGAAATTAAAAAATGTAACTAGGCTTTCCTTTTGTAAAGAATGATCATTTCAATACAAAATCAGAAGTGCTGGCTGAGTACAGTCATGCCTTCACCGCCAGAAGTTCTGCAAAGCACTGCTCCTGTGAGGTGGAAATTACAGAATTTACAGAAATTACAGAATCTTTCATCATAGACATCTCTGAAACTACTCCTCACAACCAATAGAGTTTCATCTTGGGCATCATGCAAATCCAGCTTGTTAATTTTCATTTTATAGTTAAAATAGAGGATGAAAATAACAGAATATATTTATATATTACTTTGTACTTTGCGAAGCAGTTTTCAACTTATATCTCATTGTATCCTTTAGGCTCTGGGATGCTTACTAAGTAATGACACAAAGTTTGTTATTGGCTGGTACTCTTTTGTACCTCCCTGAAATGTTCCTATACTTTTGAAAGTGAAAGTGGAAAGTAAAATTCTCTTGCTCTCATAGGTCAGAAAACAGGGTAATATTTATGTAATAATAATAATAATAACAACAATAATAATATCCAGACTTTATTGTATTCCTACAATATTCTAGAGAATTTGCCACGTGTTTTATAAGTAGAGAATCTCATTTACTCGTCTTTACAATTTTACAAGGGGCTTGAAGCATTGGCATCAGTTTGAATGTGGTGGGCAGGAGAAGAGGGAAGGAGGGTCATGATGGTTATAACTTTGGTGACATGGAATATCGTGGGACCATTAACAAAACTAGAGGGTACGGAAAGAGGAATATGAGAAAAGATTACTTCATTTTTGAATATGTCATGTGTGTACTCTCAACCCTACAGTATGCCCCTATTTGACTTCTTTAAAACACTTAGAACAATCTATAATAATAAAAGCGTAATATGCTAATTAAACCTGACAGCCAAACGACCTTCCAGAGGACATCCTTCTGGATGACCTTCCAGACAAAGCCGGGGCTGCGTGGGCCGAGCCCGTTGCATGAATTTCATGCATTGGGCCTCTAGTTTAAGATAAAAAAAAGTACATGTGCATGCTATTGTAATGGTTCAGAGACTGAGATTTGATCAGATATGAGAATGTAAGCTCATAGCTTTCAGCAGACTCACCTAGTGGTCATTTGCTGGGCATGTGCGAAAGCTTCCCTAAGCATGTTTCTGAAGATTGCATTGGGACAAAGAGTTTCACTTAGCTTGGTGAGACATTCCTTTGAAAAGCAAATCAGACTACAATTACAGTGTGTGGGGCAGACGGGGTGTGGAGGGGTAACTGATTGGTAGTTAACCAGAAGAAGCTTGCTGACATAAAGTCTGACTTGAGCAGTGATAAAGAACATGTCTATAGTTATAGTATATGGGTTTTCTCACTCCTTAACCCCACAACTACATTTGTCGGAGTGGATGAGGGTGGGGAGAGACAGTGCATTATTAAGCAATCGACACCAGCTGATCCTGCACACACAGTGCCCACAAGAGTGTACCAAACAGCCCTGCAGGTCTGAGTCAAGTCCTTCAACCCACACAACTTCTCAGGGGCCCTGATGCAATCACCCCCACCGGTTACTCACAGATACGAGACTCCCTCCATCTCTCATGAAAATAACAGTTTATGTTTCTGTATTGCTTTATACTTTGTAGGAGAAAAAACAGACTTTCCTTTTGGACTTATATCTTATCCATGGACTCTAGATTCTTTTAATCTAGAGCCCCAGGTTTCCAGAG
>NW_006295260.1:0-437 GCF_000327345.1 Myotis davidii | reverse complement strand
TGTGGTTGCACATGGGGGCCTGGATGGCAGCGCGCTGGCAGCTCGTGCTGTCCCGCCTTGCCTGTAGTATGCAAATTAGCCGCCATCTTTGTTGGCGGTTAATTTGCATATCGTGCCAATTAGCCGATGGGAGGCATAGCGAAGGTACAGTCAATTACCATGTTTGTCTATTATTAGATAGGATTGATTTTTTACAGAGAGGAAGGGAGAAGGATAGAGAGTTAGAAACATTGATGAGAGAGAAACATTGATCAGTTGTCTCCTGCACACCCCGTACTGGGGATGTGCCCATAACCAAGGTATATGCCCTTGACTGGAATCTAACCTGGGACCCGTTTGGCTCTATCCACCGAGACAAACTGGTGAGGGCTAATGTCATACATTCTTTTTACGATTGATTTGGCTACATGGAGTCCTGTGACATTTACATTAATTTA
>NW_006295259.1:0-374 GCF_000327345.1 Myotis davidii | reverse complement strand
ATGACTGGTCGACCAGTCACTATGACACACACTAACCACTAGTGGGCAGACGCTCAACACAGGAGCTGCCCCCTGGTGGTCAGTGCGCTCCCACAGCCAACCTCCTGCGGCCAGCCAACCTCCTGCAGTCCCTCCCCATATTCCTCCCCCTGGCCGGCAGGCCCTGATTGGCCCAGCCCTGATCAGGACTGGGCAAGAGGGCCCCAACTAGACCTGATCACTGGTCAGGCCTAGGGCCCCACCTGTGCACGAATTCGTGCACCGGCCTCTAGTAGTTAATAATAGAGTATTGCATATTTGAAAGTTGCTAAGAGATTAGAACTTAAAAGTTATCACAAGAGCCCTGACCACAGTGGCTCAGTTGGTTGGAGCCT
>NW_006295258.1:0-482 GCF_000327345.1 Myotis davidii | reverse complement strand
TCCGTAAAAAATCAATAAAATATATTTAAAATATCTATATATAAAAAAATAAAAAGACAGGAGCAGAGGTCTCCTCATCTCCTCTTTTCATTGTTTTCCAACCAGTAACTCCAATCAGTAAGTCTTAGATAGTTAAGTGTCAATTTCCTATTAGCTTGAACAATAGGAAAAGGTACATTTTACACTACTAATCTTGCCAGTAAAGTATTAGCAATACGCTTTACCAGTCTTAATCACTTCAATGACTTTCTTAATTTAATATATTAAACTCTTTTCATTTGTGATTTTTGTCAGAATAATTAAATAACTAGGTAAGGCATGTACCTAAACAAATTATGTATTTTAATGAAACAGTATTCACAGTTCATTAGATAAAAGTTAGATTTTGTATTAACTTCAGTCATAATAGAATTAGGTTCAACATTAAACACAATTTAAACAATCAATTCCACATTAGTGATGTCATTTGTGTATTGGGAGGT
>NW_006295257.1:0-309 GCF_000327345.1 Myotis davidii | reverse complement strand
TGTTTCTCTCTCTCTCTCCCTCACCCTTCCTCTATATCAATAAAAATATATTTTTTAAAAAATAGAAAGCAATAAAAAGTCTTAAAACAAACAACGCACACACCCAGGAGACGGAGAGCCCTTCGTCCAAGGTATCAAGTTTTATTACACAAACCTGGGACCCCCCGCGTTTATTCCATAAATTACAGACAGCAGTCAAACCTCCCTCGAGCGTATATACACGTCACAGTGATGTCCACGGTGCAAGGAGCCGATGGGATTTGAAAAGGGGTTTATTTTGTTTTTTTTTTGTTGTTGTTGTTGTTTTTT
>NW_006295256.1:0-550 GCF_000327345.1 Myotis davidii | reverse complement strand
TCAGGTTTCAACTACCCATCTCTGGGGCAGATCCTCTGGGATATTCAACCCAATGTTCACTAGCTATCATGAGCAAAAAGCAAGACAGCCCATATGGTAGAAGCTATTTCTCATCTTCTGAGTCCTGCTTTTGCCCTCTGTTTCAGATAAGCACATCGAATTTGTGAATAAACTAAGAAAGCACATACTTGAGAACACAAATATCAGCCCAGAGGTGGAAACCCAGGTGAGCACTGGGGAGTGAGCCTGCAGTGAGGCCGTGGGGCAGCTGATAGCAGCCAGGATCCTTACTGCACCGGAGAGTGATGGCCGATGGCTTTTTAAGGGATAGTTGCAATAAACAGGCTGTCAGGGTTATGACAGAATAGCTTTTAACATCTGTGCGACCCTGTCCCTCAAAGCGAAGTAAAAGTGTACATGGAATTACAACAGTGCTGGTGGTTAGTGCTGCTTCAGTGTTGCCCTTCCCGGCCTCTGCAACTTCAGCAGACTTCCGCTTGTGGGGACGAAGGATGGTACTTTGGGGACCCTTATTTAACCCACCATTAAA
>NW_006295255.1:0-515 GCF_000327345.1 Myotis davidii | reverse complement strand
GTGTTTACCTATGCCACCATCTTGGTTTCGCCCGACCACCAATGGATGATGTCCATTCCATCTTTTAGTTGTATTTTTGAAGTGGTTGTGTGAGGCAGCAATCTCTGGTGTTTACCTATGCCACCATCTTGGTTTCTCCCAACCACCAACTTTGTTGGCTGTTAATTTGCATGTCCTGCTGATTAGCCAATGGGAAGTGTAGGGGAGGTATGGCTAATTACCATGTTTGTCTATTAATAGATAGGATTATTTTATTATTTTCCATATAAAATCTGTAAACCTACTTTTGCCCCACCCTGTTTTACAAAACCCCTTAAACCTCTTCATCCTTGTCTTTCTCTACCATAAGGCTAACAAAACTAAAGATTGTCTTTGCACAGGGAAAGATTCCAATGAGAAAGTTATTATTTTCATGATGAAAGCATACACACACTACTGGAAGTGCCCTTGATATTATTTTTGAGGGGCTGGCACTTGTTCCACCTTCAGTGAGAACAAGAACTCTATAAGCTGTA
>NW_006295254.1:0-513 GCF_000327345.1 Myotis davidii | reverse complement strand
CTGAGTTAAACCTTTAAGTCCATCCATGCTGTTACAAAAGGTAAGGTTTCATTATTTATTGCAGCCAAGTAATATTCTTCTTTATCCACTTGTCCATTGATAGGCATTTGTGTTGCTTCCGTATATTGGCTATTGTAAATAATACTGCAGTGAGCATATATTCTTTTGAATTAGTTTTTTTTGGGTATTTACCCAGAAGTGGAATTGCTGAGTCATAAGGCAGTTCCATTTTTAATTTTTTGAGGAACCTCCATACTGTTATTCCATAGTAGCTTCACCAATCTTCATTCTTACCTATAGCGCATGAAGGTTCCTTTTTCTCCACATCCTCGTCAGCACTTATTGTTTGTTGATTTATTGATGATAGCCATTCTGACAGGTGTGAGTTGATAGCTCATTTTGTTTTTTCCTTGTAATCCTCAACCAAGTATTTGTTTATTGATTTGAAAGAAAGAGAAAAAGAAACTCATTGGGTGCCTCCCGGACCATCAACTGGGGATCGAACCCACAACC
>NW_006295253.1:0-218 GCF_000327345.1 Myotis davidii | reverse complement strand
TTTTCAATCGACATTAACATTTTGAGTAGAAAAATCTCCAGAAACTGGCAAAATTAACCCACAGTACTAATAATTAGTACTAATATTGTACTAATACAGGGACTCTCTAAAGTCAACATCCATAGACCAAAGATGTCACATTAATCACTTTCTTAAGACAGAAAACAAAACAAGACTTAATATATCATAAGTAAATAAAGACTATGGACATATCATGT
>NW_006295252.1:0-263 GCF_000327345.1 Myotis davidii | reverse complement strand
CAGGGGGAGGTGGAGAAGCCCTGAAGGGCAATCAGGGACAGCGGCCACTGCTAGCACACACTGATGGCGTGGAGTGATTGGGGCTGGTGCCGGGTGCCATCAGCGGGTGCGAGCAGGGCCAGTACTGGCAGCAGGTGCGAGCGCCAGGTGGGACCACGGTGCAGGGGAGCAAAGAATTTGTAACCACCAGAGGCTCGCCCCAATGATAGCAACCGATGACCCGCCTTGGTCTGTTACCCCTCTCACATGCCTCACCATCCTGC
>NW_006295251.1:0-508 GCF_000327345.1 Myotis davidii | reverse complement strand
CGCAAATAAGACTCTTCCCGAGAACCTGGAAAAGCGACCACAGAAGGGGCAGCATTTTGCTATATCTTAATTCTCTTTTGAGTCTTAAATGTGCTACTAATTTGCACAGCGGAGAAATCGGACGACTTTCCCCCAGATTGGAGTCCATGCACGTGTGAAGTGACCCAGGTGGAAGGGTGAGGAGAGCAAAGAGGGGTCAAATGAAGAACAAACGGAACAATCCCCGTTTGTGTAAAAATTATGTTTGTGAAGAGAGGAATCTAAAATATTAAAAGGCTAAGAAAATGCTCACATAATATGAACATTGTCAAAGGATCGGAACAGATCTCAAAACTGTAACTACAGTTGATTAGCATTTTAAAAACCATCAGGGTCTTTAGTAAACAAACTTGGGCAGGCCACTTCCACCACGGCAGGGGCACAATCCATGCAGTCAGATGGGCGCTCTCTTCCCTGATGGGCTGGGTGGGGAAGGGGGGTGGGGGACGGCGCTAACAGTATAACCTTT
>NW_006295250.1:0-218 GCF_000327345.1 Myotis davidii | reverse complement strand
GAGTTCATTATCCTATATAATAAGAAAGAAACGTGCAAATTAACCGTCGCTCTGCTATGCTCAAGCCACGCCCACAAGCCATGCCCACAAGCCAATCCGAGTGACTATGCAAAGTAGCCAAGAAGGATGGCGGTTAATTTGCATACATAGATGTCAAGTGCCCCAGGAGGCGAAGGTGGCCATGACCACAGGCTCCTGGAACCATCGCCAGCCCCAGG
>NW_006295249.1:2259-2561 GCF_000327345.1 Myotis davidii | reverse complement strand
CCCACGGGCACCTGTGGAACCTGCTCCCGGTGCAGACAGCGTTCCCGTGCCCAGGGAGGGCTGGGCAGCGCTGTAGTGTCTGGTTAGAGGCCCTGCGGGTCCCCCTTCTAGCTGATCAGCTTCTTCCGCGAGTACGTCCTGCTGACGGGGCGGGTCCTGGAAAAGGCTCGGCTGAATGGCGAGTCCTCCGGGGCGGGGAACACATCCGAGTCCTCATCTAGGGCCGGGCAGACGGGCAGCTGAGGGCGCGGCAGAGGCCGGGCCTGCCCACCAGGCTTCACGGCCTCCCCGACTCCGAGTTC
>NW_006295249.1:0-930 GCF_000327345.1 Myotis davidii | reverse complement strand
ACAGCGCAGGGCGCCGGGGGGTGTCCGGGGAGAGCGGGGCGCAGAGGGAGGAGTCCCAGGGTCAGAAGGCTGCTCCCCGGCAAACGTCGGCCTTAACCCCTCGCCGTCTCCCAGGGGAGCACTGTGGCTGTTCCCGTCCTCGGCTTCGCCCGGGACAGGGAGGGGCTCCGTGTCACTTGCAGCGAGCACAGGGGAGGACGTGTGCCAGCCGGTCCTGCAGCCAGGCCCGGGGTCACTGTGCCCTTCAGAGGGCGGAGAGGGGCCCCCCTCCTGCTGCTGCCTCCTGGTGTCTGTGCCGGGGGCAGGAGCAGTGCAGGGACGGGGCTGGCCCTCCAGGGAGCCCCTCTCGGGACTGGAGGTGTTTCCCAGCCTTGTGCCCCCTTCAGGAGCGGGGAGGGGGCTGTGGCTGGAATGAGGCTTGGCTCGCCCTGAGGTCCTGGGGGGCTCTCTCCCATCCAGTTGTCCAGGGTGAGGGGACTCGGCCGAGGCTGTCCTGGGGGGGCTCTCGTGAAAGCCACCCACAGGGGAGGCGAGAGGAGACGCCGGCGGGGAAGCGGGCTCGGCTGTGTCCCCTGGTCTTGTCGGGATTCTGACAGTGTTTGCTCTCCCTCTCTGTGCCAGCTCCTCGCCCCAAGAGGCTCCGAGGTGGTGGGGGTGCGGGGGCTTCTGAGTCGGAGGTGCAGCCACGCGGGCAGTTTCTCTGGGCGTCCCCCAGGCTGCCGGACGTGGGGTGCTCTCTGGACTGGAAGCCGCTGAGGGCAGCCAGGGCGGGCTCTGCAGAAGCTGCAGGGGCTGGCCGCCCGGCCTTCGGGTAGTTCTCGGGCTTGTTCCCAGGGGAGAGGCGCCGCCTTCGGGCAGGGGGTGTCCGAGCGGAGAGGCTGGGGGCGGAGAAGCTGAGTGGCGGCCGGGGGGCGCGGAGTCCTTAGGGGA
>NW_006295248.1:1995-2945 GCF_000327345.1 Myotis davidii | reverse complement strand
CCCCCATCTCCCTTAGGCCCTGAGCCTCCTCCTGACAGCAGCCCGGCCTTGCGCACTGGCGATGCCCTCCTGCAAAGAGGAGGAGTTCCCGGCGGGGACCTTGTGCTGCCCCAAGTGCAGGCCAGGTGGGTGCAGCTCTGCAGGGCCCCTGGGGGGCTAAGGGGGCGGGGCTGTGCTGGGGGCAGGCATTCCCCCCTCCCCTGGCCTGGAGCCCCTCTGCTCCCAGCACCCCTTCATGGGAGGCCGGAAGCCCCGGGACACAGACGGCACCCCCAGCTTCCCCCCCGCCCCCCAGACCCTCAGCTCACTGCTCAGGGTGGGACTGTGGGAGGGCAGCCCATTTCAGGCCAGGGGAGGGGGGCTCAGAGCCAGGCCTCTGTGTCCCAGGTGGCCACCAACTTCCAGAAAGTTCTCATTTCCTGCCAAGTGGGCTCACTGGCCTGGGGAACAGCCCAGGTGGGGTGACCCATGGGTGGTGTCCCGTCTGCCCAGGCTCCTGGGGGCGACCTGCCCTGAGTGTGTGCCCGCTTGGCTGCAGGCTACCGGGTGAAGGAGCCCTGCGGGGAGTTCACGGGCACAATGTGTGCGCCCTGCACCCCGGGCACCTACACTGCCCACCTCAACGGCCTGCCCGAGTGTCTGCCCTGCCGCGTCTGTGACCCAGGTGAGACCAGGAGCCCCTTGGGACTGGCCTTTGCGTCCGGCAGCTCCGGCCTATGTTCTGGCTGAGCCTGGGCCTCGGCCGGCAGAGTCCATGGGTGGCAGAGGGGGCGCACCCTGTCCCCGTGCCCTCCCCAGGCCTGTGGGTGCTGCCCAGCCCTCAGCGTGGTGTCCTCCCGGGACGGGTGCTCCCCCAGCCCTGGCAGGCCTCCCTGCTGCTCTGAGCTCCTCCTCTGGGTCCCAGGCCTGGGCCAGGTGACCAGACGGAAATGCTTCAGCTGGACCAACGC
>NW_006295248.1:0-1973 GCF_000327345.1 Myotis davidii | reverse complement strand
TGGGGACTGGCCTCTGCGTCCGGCAGCTCCGGCCTATGTTCCGGCTGAGCCTGGGCTGCGGCCGGCAGGGTCCAGGGGGAGCAGAGGGGGCGACCCTGTCCCCGTGCCCTCCCCAGGCCTGCGGGCGCTGCCCAGCCCTCAGCGTGGTGTCCTCCCGGGACGGGCGCTCCCCCAGCCCTGGCAGGCCTCGCTGCTGCTCTGAGCTCTTTCTCTGGGTCCCAGGCCTGGGCCAGGTGACCAGACGGAACTGCTCCACCCGGACCAACACCGTGTGTGGCTGCGAGCGCGGCCACTTCTGTGAGCGACAGGACGGTGACTCCTGCGTCCAGTGCAGGCCCCACAGTGTCTGCTGCCCGGGCCAGAAGGTGCGGGAGACAGGTGAGCGTTGCTCCCCCTGAGGACACAGGCTCGGGACCCCGGCCTGAGGGGTCCCCGAGGAGCCCTCTGCCCGACACTGTCATTTCTCAGGCACCGAGTGGGAGGACACGCTGTATGAAGACTGCCAGCCGGGCACCTTCTCTGCGGGGGGCACCCAGGCAGCCTGCACGCCCTGGACCAGGCAGGTGACCCGGGTCCCAGGAGGCGCTGACAAGGCTCCCTGGGAGATAAGGGCCCCCCAGCGGGGAGACGGTGACCCCCAGCTGCCCCGCTGACCCTGTGGCTCCCACACCTCTGTCACCACAGACCGGGCCCGGCCCAGCACATCCCAGATGCGGGGCCAGGGCGCTGCGGCCAGAGACCCACCCTGTGTTCCGGGGTGTCCCCAGGTGTCAGGGCTGAGGGGTCCTGCCATTCGGAGTTAGGGGTGCACACACGAGGCTCCCAGAGCGACGAGTGCACTCCCCTGGAAACGGGAACTCCCATGATCACTTTACACACACACACACACACACACACACACACACAAACCACACACACACGGTGCCAGCTGTGACCTGGCTGCTTAGTCTCTAGCATGACTGCCAAACGGAGGCTCTGGGTCCTGTGTGTCCACCCTCCCCCATTCCCACCCCATCTGTCCCTCTGTCTTTATCCTCCCTGTTCCTCCTGTGCCCCCTCCGCCCCCTCCCCCCAGTCTGTCCCTCTGTCTGGGCCACTGGCTTTCACAGTCCATTCCTGACACCAGCTCTGTCCTCACTCCTGGCATCTCCTTCGCTGTCCCTCTCCTGTGTCCAGTGTCCCTGTCCCCCGGTTGTCCTGACCCTTCCTCCCCTCCCTCCGTGTCCCCGTGGCTGTGGGACAGGGAGAGTCAGACGGACCTGAGTTCCCCCCAGAGCTCCCTTCCCGGGCCCACCCCAGGCAGCACCTTCCCCTCTGGGCGCCAGGCTGTGCAGGGGATGCTGGGGGTCAGGGTGAGTGCCAGGCACCAAGGTGCCTGTGCTCCCCCAGGTGCAGTGGCCCCCTTTCCTGGGAAGCGACGCCTGGGACCAAAGCTCAGACGTGACATGCTCCTCTGTGGGCCCCGTCATCATCATCATCATCATCATCATCAGCGTGATCCTCGTCATCGCTGTCATTTCTGTGTCATGTGTGCGCAGGGCCATCAGGGACAGAAGGTCACGTGGTGAGCAGCATCCCCTGGTCCCGTCAGGGCTCAGGTCCCAGCTCTCTCATCCCAGTCACCACTCTGGCTCTGTCCCCCAAATAGAGAGCGGCCGGGGTGCCAGGGGGCGGGACTTCCTGTCTGAGGTGCCTGGTGCCCCCGGTGCCCACGCAGCACCAGGGCCTGAGTGCCCACCTGCCCTCAGCGGACAGAGGAGCACAGGGCGCCCGAGAGCAGCGGGAGGCCCCGTCATGCCCCCTCCCCTGTCCCTGCCCAGGGCGCTCTGTGTGCCCAGAGCCCGAGGGGGGCCCTGAGCAGAGAGAGGCTCAGGGCTGTGGGCGAGGCCGCACCCTGTCCTCACCCAGGAAATGCCCGGCCCAGGGCCCGGCTCTGAGCAGCAGGCAGGTCCCTCCCCCTGGCTCCTGGCACC
>NW_006295247.1:0-621 GCF_000327345.1 Myotis davidii | reverse complement strand
CTCTCTCACATGAATGTTTCCCTCTCTCTCTCCCTCTTGTCCCTCCCACTCTCTCTCTCTCTCTCTCTCTCTCTCTCTCAAAAATCAATTGGAAGATATCCTCAGGGGAGGATTCACACAAAAAAATAATAATCAATCAATAGATACAACAGGAAAGCAATCGCTGAGGGTTCTCACTGGTTAAAAACCACAAGGAGAGTGTATATTTCCAGGGAAAATAGGTAGCATTTCACTTATATTATCTGGAGGTGGGAGTCGTGTGTCATTTTTACCACATTTTTTAAAAAATATCTTACTGATTTTTTACAGAGAATAAGGGAGAGGGATAGAGAGCTAGAAACATCGATGAGAGAGAAACATTGACCAGCTGCCCCCTGCACGCCCCCCCACTGGGGATGTGCCCACAACCGAGGTACATGCCCTTGACCCGAATCGAACCTGGGACCGTTCAGTCCACAGGCCGATTCTCTTTCCACTGAGCCACATGGGCTAAGACTAAATTCTTAAGTAATTTATTTTTTAATCCTCAACTGATGGGCCTCCCGTATGGGCTTATACCTGGGATGGAACCCGTAACCTATGTGGGCCCCCTGACCAGGAGTCGAACCCACAACCTTTTAG
>NW_006295246.1:0-466 GCF_000327345.1 Myotis davidii | reverse complement strand
TCATGCCTGGGCAGGGGACCCCCATCTCCCTTGATCGCTTCCTCCACCCCCGCCCAATCCAGATGCCTCTGACCCAGGCTTCAGGCCTGGGCAAGGGAACCATCATATCCCCCCAATTACCGGCTCTGCCCCCTACCCAGGCCTGATGCCTCTGGCCCAGGCATCAGGCCTGGGCAGGGGGACCCTCAGCCCCTCACCCAGGCCTTATTCCTCAGCCAGAGGAGTTGACCCTCATCAGCCTCTGATCACCAATAACCGGATTGGCCCCTTGCCCAGGCCTGAGGCCTCCGGCAGATGTGTCAGGCCTGGGCAGGGGACCCCCTGCTCCCCACGGTTGCAGGCTTCGCCCCTGCCCAGGCCTAATGCCTTGACCTAGGCATTCGGCCTGGGTAGCGGGGATCTGCAGTGGCAGCCCAGGGCACCGAGATCCCGTGGGCTCCGCCCTTGCCCCTGCAGGATGCCTCTG
>NW_006295245.1:0-416 GCF_000327345.1 Myotis davidii | reverse complement strand
TGGCTGTGCGTGGCCTTCCTCTCCTGCCTTAAGTGCCGGTCAAGAGCAGCAGTTCTGCTACAGACTGTTTTTGCCAGACTTTGGGTTCACAGAGCTGTTTATTAAGACTGAAAGATAGCCATGGTATCGTCCCATGAGCCAAAAGGTTGAGGGTTCAAGTGCCGGACAGGGTATATGTCTGGACTGTGGCTCAATTCCCAGTAGGGGTGGGTCCAGGAGGCAGCCAATCGATGTTTCCTTCTCGCATGAATATTTCTCCTTCCTTCCTCTCCTTTCCTCTCTCTCAAAAAAAAAATCAATAAAAATATATATATTTTAGAAGACTGGAAGGCACATGGCCATGGGGATGCCTCTGGCCTCACCTGAATTATTTTGGACTAATCATATACTCATCCTGGGCTCTGCCTTGTCTCATG
>NW_006295244.1:0-784 GCF_000327345.1 Myotis davidii | reverse complement strand
AGAGAGAGTGAAAGGGAGGGGGAGAGACAAAGACAGAGAAACACTAATGTGAAAGACACACCAGTTGGTTGCCTCCTGCAATATGTGGGATAGAGCCTGCAACACAGGTATGTGCCCTTGAACAGAATTAAACTCAGGACCCTTCTGTCTGTGGGCTGATGCTCTATCCACTAAGCCAGATCGGCCAGGATAATAGAATTCTAAAATGTCCCCCAGATCCATGCACCCACACACAAGCTGTTCAGTCCCAGAACTTGTGAATTTGATGGCAGAATCACTCATATACTAGTAGATTATGTTGTAGAGCACAGTTGACTTTAACAAGGAGAAACTGTTATGGTGATACTGACCTGTAAATAGCCCTGAGAACCTATGCAAGTTTCTTAAAAGGAACCAGGCACTTCCTAACAAGAGCAACAAAAGACCCTGGCCCCTGGTCTGTGTATCTAAATGGCTAGAGCATCTGCCTGCACTGAAGAGTTGAGGGTTTGATATCCAGTCAAGCGCATATTGCTGGGTTGCAGATTTATTCCCCAGCCCCTACCAGGACACATGGGAGAGGCAACCAACCAATGTGTCTCTCTCACATTGATGTTTCTCTCTCTTTCCTCCTTCTTCCCTTCCACTCTCTCTAAAACAACAATCAATGGAAAAAATATCCTTGGGTGAGGATTAACAACAAAAAAGGAACTAGGCTATTCCTAAAAATGAGAGTTGATATGTGAGGGTTAATGGTTTTTATAAAAGGGGAGTCTCTATTGCTGGCTTTTTATATGGAGGGGGC
>NW_006295243.1:0-1245 GCF_000327345.1 Myotis davidii | reverse complement strand
GAGTGTATAAGTAAAATGAGGTAATGCCATTTTCAGCAACCTTGTATAAGAGAAGATCTTAAAGATCTGAGATACTCTTCACAAGGCCTAACATTTGTGATTTTAAGATGAAATAAGTTAACAGCATGAATGGTCACGTATTTTGTCCCAGAGATCTTTTAGAATATGAAAATAATTTCTCAGAGGCACCTACCAATGGACAAACTAAGTGACGCACTGCAAGCTCAAAGTCTCCTACATTCAGAAGACGTGTGATGAGATAAATCATCTTCATAATTGCCCAAGTGTAAGAATTTCCTGTTCAAATTCTAAGTGACACAGTGATGAGAAATCTACTTTTTTTTTTAACTTTTGATTCACTCTCAGTCTTCACAGGTCAGTATGTGGAGACTAAAGGCATTGTTTGTGTACAGGAGTGACCTGGCCTCCCACTAAAGGATTCATAACTTACTGGCTTCCAGAGGTATGTGTGTCTACTCTCCTGTCTCTCTACTGGCCCAATTCATTTAATGGGAAATTACAAATGCTGGATGTGGTACTACTGAAGTACAATTCACATACTATCAAATAAAAGAAAACATTGGTATCCTTACTTGTAAAATGTAGGTTAAAAAGAGTAAAATATGAAATATGTTGGTAGATATCTTTAAATATTCAAGTTTTGCCTGTATAAAATGACAAAAGGGCATACGCAGATGTATATTTGGGCTTGAAAATCAGTATAACTTAAATAAAATCCCATTGGATTTTGGATTTTGTAATTATTAGATATAATTATCAATGTATATTATTTCATATTTATCCCATATTTTAAAAATAAATTCTTAACAAGAATTCATCTCAAGTCATGAAGGTAAAACATAATTCCTCATACATACACTTTGATTAAATAAAATCAGTGTGACTTGCTGTAAAAATCAGGATTTAGTAGTCTCAGTAAAATGCTTATTTAAACTTTTAAAATTCTTTGTTGTTAAATATTTAAGCTTAATTATAAACAATCAAAATACTTTTTAGAAATTGAACAACACATGCTAAAAGCTGCCACACTGATAAGAGACTGCTGTCTAACGAATTGTGTTTTCATTGACTGATATGAATCAGAAATAGTAACAAGGCAATTATGTAAAAATTATTAGAACAAGTGACATATTGAAAGTTTATAAATGTCAGATTGAGTGTTATATTTACATGCATTGTATCTTAACATATTTTTATTCCCACCTTAGATTAGTAAGCTAGGTT
>NW_006295242.1:8744-10691 GCF_000327345.1 Myotis davidii | reverse complement strand
CACTCAGTTTTGAATCTCCAAAAATGTACAGTGGGTGATTCTTGGAGCTTCTGTTTTTAATGAAAGAATGAAATGGCAGTTGCTTGGGGAAGTCCCTGCGGGCCCAGTCCCAGTGGGTTCCGGGTTAGAAGGATGTCTTGGGAGGAGAGGGAAGGAACCTTAGTCCCTGGTACTAAAAGGCTGGAGCCCACTGAGTCCGAGTGTTGCCGTTTTGATGCAGGTGGTTTCACTCATGACGAGCTGCTGAAGGTGTGGAAAGGACTGTTTTATTGCATGTGGATGCAGGACAAGTCGCTCCTCCAGGTGAGCTTATGGGACGCTAGAAGGAGTTGGAGCAGCAGTGACAGTGGGAGGCCAGATCGGCGTGTGGTTGACTCTGGGCGAAGTTTTCAACTTTTTAATATTTTTCTTTGGGCTTTATTTATTTATTTACTTATTTACTAGAGCCTGGTGCATGATTTTGTGCATGGGTGTGGGGGGTGCCTCAGCCTGGTTAGCGATTAAGGCCACCTCACCCAGTCCCAATCAGGCCGGCTGACAAAGGGAGGGACTGTGGGAGGTTGGCCAACCACGGGAAGTTGGCTGTGGGAGGGACTGACTACCCATCTGGTGGTAGCTACTGGCCAGTCGTCTGTACATAACAGTCACTTAGGCTTTTCTATATATAGATTTATTAATAGAAGTTTGTTTAGAGAGGGTCTTATATTTGTTGAGTTGAGCACCATAGCCACACAGGTGCTCATCAGTGCAAGTCAGCGCCGGGTGAAGCCTGGGTTATCAGTCTGGTGTTTGTGAGAGATCACAAACAGCCCTAAATGATGGAAACCAAGGGAGAGGGTCTAAGTCCTCTGAGACACAGATTTCTCCTGCAGCCTTTTCAACTTGTCTTTCCTTAAAAAGAAAACTATTTTTAGAGCAGTTTTAATTTACAGAAAACCTGAGAGGAAGATACAGAAGTTTCCCATTATCTCCTGCCCCACCTCACATGCCCAGCTGCCTTTGTTATCAGCATCGCCCACCAGATGGTACATTTGTTATAATCGATGGACTAACACTTGACACATCATGGTTGTCCTCAGTCCATAATTCACCTGAGGGTTCACCCCTGGTGTATGGTCTGTGGTTTGGACAAAGGTATAATGACATGTATTCATCACGATGGTGTCTTACAGAGTAGTTTCATTGCCCTAAAATGCTAGCCTTTGTAAAACAGTGTCTATTAGAATACGAACTGCTTACTCTTCTTCAAGATTCCCTGCGTGGGGTGGCAGTATTGAAAGTGCAGAATCCTGCACTGTATTCCATGCCTCTGAACTAGAGCCTCAGGGAAGGCTCTGGAATTACCCAGTTAGCAAGCGCACGGAGTGCTGCTGGCCAGTGACACAGGCAGGCAGTGAGTAAATTGCAGGGGTCTGGCTGGCTCCCTCTTTGTCCTGGTCAGGTGGCTGCAGGTCCTGTGGCTCCCTGCTCTGGCCTGCCCTCTCTTATTCTCTCCTTCGATGGCCATCCTCTGTGCTCAGGGCTGAGCCAGATCATGAGGGCAGTGACTGCCCTGTTGCAAGGTTCTGCTGGCCCCAGCTGTAGAGTGAAGCCCTTCGCAGCAGGGATGTAGCTTGCAGGCCTCACGCACACTGGGCTGAAGCAGCCAGTGAAGCCTGTCTCTTGACAGGTGGGCAGCTGAGGGTATTGCTTGTTTTTGTGAGGCCGCATTTCTTTAGGGTCTGAAGTAGTTTTTTTTCCTGTTTCCTGTTCGGGAGGAACTAGGAAGGACCATCTCCCAGCTCGTCCATGCTTTTCAAACCACAGAGGCACGGCAGTATCCTTACCCCCTGGGAAGGCCAGAACCACCAAGTCAGTAGCTACCACACAGAAGCCTGGGTTCTACGATCTAGAGCACGGGTCATCAAACCTTTTATTTTTTATTTTTTTATTTTTTAAAGATATATT
>NW_006295242.1:0-912 GCF_000327345.1 Myotis davidii | reverse complement strand
TAGTGAGGTGAAATTCACAGGAAGGAAGTACACCTGAGTCACTTCAATTGCACAGCCCAGGGCATTTGTACCTCCCAGCCTTGTGTAACTGTCTCCCTTTTCCTGTCACAGATGCCTCATCACCCTGGTCACAACCCACACCGTTAAGCAATCACCCATTACTAACCAGGCGGAGCAGGGCATGGCTGTCAGCTCTGCTTAGCCCCCTCAATGCCGTCTCTCCAGCCGGTCCCTGAAAGACCCAGGTGGGAACTGTGTTGCGTCTTGTGTTCAGTGCAGAGTTGCTTGACTCTAAGAGGGTGTTATGTTATGAAAGTTTTCTTCTTCCAATTCATGGAGGGACGGGACACACAGCTCACTGTGCAGAGATTTCTCACTGCCGCTCTCCAGGCTCCGCATGCTCACTGTCCCGCCTTTCTACGCTCCCCATGACCTCAGGACACAGACATAATGCCAGGCACCCCAGGGGAGCCAAGTGGGGTTCAGGAATGTCAGACCGAAATTAACCCTCAGGAACACATATTCTACCTTGACCCTGGGCCACACAGATAAAAATTTCACCCAACAGTCATTACTCCTATGATGTCAGGGGCCCTCTTTTCAATCTATTTCACACAAACACGGGGCAAACCAAACAGGCACTGACCGCACTGACAGGCAGGACCCTGTTGAAACAGGTGGGCCCTTCCAGAGGCTCAGGCTTTGAGCAGGTGCCCGCAGCCCAGGGATGAGCGGCACGGCCTCCTTGGCCGCCGGTTCTGAGCAGCTGTGCAGCAGGTTTGTGCAACACTTTGGTCCCTGCCATGTCATTGCTGCTACGGAAACTGTGTGACCGAGCACATCTGGAAATCATGGTCTAGAACTGGGTTTACTCGCATCTTTTACTTACGGGGCAACCGAGGCCTGGAGACA
>NW_006295241.1:1742-2482 GCF_000327345.1 Myotis davidii | reverse complement strand
AAATCAATAAAAATATATATATTTTTTAAATGGCAAGCTAGACACAGGGTGTACATCGAGTCCCTGGCGGCCGGACCCCCCTCCAAGAGAGAGGAGGGAGGGGTGCCACCTCCTCGTCCACCAGTGATTCCTCTGCTATTTCTTATTTTTAATATATTTTTAATGATCTCAGAGAGGAAGGGAGAGAGAGAGAAACACCAATGATGAAAGGGAATCGTGGATCAGCTGCCTCCCGCACGCCCGCTACTAGGGATCAAGCTCACAACCCGGGCCTGTGTCCTTGACTGGAATTGAACCCGGGACCCTTCAGCTGTAGGCCGGTGCTCTATCCACTGAGCCAAACTGGCCAGGGCTCCATTGATTTTTAGGGAGAGAGGGGGAGGGAGGGAGGGAGAGAGAGAGAGAGAAACATGGATGTGAGGAAACACATTGACTGGTTGCCTTCTGCACACGCCCCAACCAGGGCCCAGGTCGGGGAAGAGCCTGCCACCGAGGTGTGTGCCCTTGACCGGAATCGAACCCGGGACCCTTCTGTCCACAGGCGGCGCTCTACCCACTGAGCCACACCAGCCAGGCCGTTGGCTGACTCTGGACTAGATGGAGCCCCGAACCCTGGTGGTGGGGACGACACTCCCACCAGAGGAGCGCCCGGCCGGGGCAGAGCACACCCCTCTCAGCGGAGCCAGGAAACAGCGCGAGGACCTGGGGGGCCGCGTGCAGCCCCCTTCCTGTGCGGGCTG
>NW_006295241.1:0-319 GCF_000327345.1 Myotis davidii | reverse complement strand
GGCTCACCCCCTCCCACCCCCCCGCCCTAGGGGCCTCTGCACCCCGCAGGGCCCTCACACCATCTCACCCCGCCCACTGCAGACGCTGTGAGGGAGGGAGAAAGCCGCACGCAGGGGCCTGTGCTGCTGCTCGGACGAGCAAAGGTCAGGGGCACCAACTCTAAACTCCCACGGGACAGGCCCCAGGCCAAGCGACGGGAACCACACGTGGGCTCAGAGGTCTCCTGGGGCTCCCAGGCCACAGCGTTTCGGCTGAAAAGAGGGACAGGCCCGGCCGGCATGGCTCCATGGCTGAGCGTCGACCTAGGAACCAGGAGGT
>NW_006295240.1:0-935 GCF_000327345.1 Myotis davidii | reverse complement strand
TCCCACATGGCTGGTTTGGATTCACATCTATACCCCCCTTCATGCTGGGCCACATTCATCCAAACAAAATGTGGTATCTTCATAATCCGGGGATTGTTTATTTTATATCATTTTTCTTTTTTAACTATGTTTTTATTGATTTTAGAGAGAGACGAAGGGAGAGGTTTAGACAATAGAAACATTGAGGAGACAAAAACATCAGCTGCCTCCTGCACGCCCCCTTTTGATGATGGAGCCCTCCACGCAGGCATGTGCCCTGACTTGGATTTGAACCAGTGACCTCCTGACTCATAGGATGATGTTCAACCACTGAGCCAAGCTGGCTAGGCTGTGGGATTAATTTTAAACCAAGAAGAACTTTAAAAAAAAAAAAAAGTCCTGAGACCTGCTCCACATGGTCCAGCCCATTACACATCTCCACCCTCCTCCCATCTCCATGAAGTTTGTTCTTTGTATCCTTACCTGGGACCATCTGATCACCTAGATTCCAGGTGGTTCTGAATGCTGCTTGCTCTGTAGTTTAGTTGTGATTTCACTGTGGTCATGGGAGGATTTCAGTACTTCCTTTACTTCTTCTGCTATCTTGACCAGAAGTACTAATATTTTGATAATAAATAAGTAATTTGGAATTGTTGGCATCATTTTATTTAAGTAATGTGTAAGGTTCATTTTAAGTAGCTTTTTAAAAAATTTTCCAGACCCGTTTTAAATTGATTCAGATTCATTTGTTTTATACATTTACATCAATCAGTTTGGAGGTCACAGGCATTTCCATTAGGAATAGTTACCACCATTGTTAATATTGGTAAACGGGTCTGTGGGCCAATCACTAGCTGCAACAACCATTCCACCTGGAGCGAGAGGGTCACTGTGCCTCACTGTTTCTACCAAAGGAGCACTGTTGATGCCGGCTGCACTGAAAGGCTAAACACCAC
>NW_006295239.1:3918-5563 GCF_000327345.1 Myotis davidii | reverse complement strand
GAGATAACTATTTGGGATATTTAATTTGTTTAGACTTCAAAATTTTTTACTTGATTAGGTCAGATATAAAGGCGAAACCTGAGACACATAAATAAGGCATAGAATCTGAAAAGCCATCTCATTTTCTAGCTGGATCAACACTTTTCAGGAACTTGATGGCATGCCTCTTAATTAGGGGTATAAATGTGTGTGTGTGTGTGTGTGTGTGTGTGTGTGTGTGTGTAATAAAGTGTGAGCATATGGGTATTGACAAGATGTTTTTGGAGCACACATCTGCCAATTAGATATAGATTTATTTGTGTTGTTTCTGAGACTAAAATATTCCATACCTACTTCTCTTTTGCTTTTGTGATGACTTATAACAAAATGGATACGTGGATGTTAAATAACAAGATCAGAAAAAAACAAACGACAAAATAGATTAATATTTAATCGGAAGGGCATTTGCTAGGAACCATCATTTGTGTTGTAACGTGAAGTTTTCCATTAAATCCTGTTGCATCTTCACTTACGAGTAATTCTATGGAAAATATCCCTGAAGAGATTTTCTAAGGGGGATGGGTGATGGGAGGGGGTGCCAGTACAGAACAGGAAAGATTGTGATGATAAAACACATAAGAGGTAAATTCTTTAAATGTCACTCCCCTGAGTTCAACAGGTATCAGAAGTTAGCTTTCGCCTCAATCACTCATCCCATTTTATTAACATAACTAGAGGCCCGGTGCACGGATCCTTGCCCCAGTGGGGTCCTTCGACTTGGCCTGCAGGGATCAGTGGACCTCCGTGCCACTGCAGCCCAGCCTTACCCACCAGCTCCTTGGGCTCCAGCCCACTGTTCCTGTCTGTCCTGCACAGCACGAAGTAGTGTGCCAAGCGGAAGGCAGGCAGGGAGGAACCTGAGCCTGGGCTGGGCGCTGCACCACTCCTGATCATCCAGGCCCCACTGCACCTGCCACTGCCACGGCTCAGGCGCGCAGGGGGAGTGTCCATGGGAGAGGCTTGCTCCACCGCACTTTCCCATTCAATAATATAGCTCTAGAAAGTCTTGCATAGTACCTGATACATAGTAATATCTTTGAAAACATTGGTTCAATGAATACATAGATGCAAAAGAAAAAATAAAGCAGATCACACTGACCATCAGGGGGCAGCTCCTGTGTTGAGCATCTGCTCCCTGGTGGTCAGTGTGCATCATAACTACTGGCCGGTCGTCTGGTGTCCAGTCGTCAGGTCGCTTAGGCTTTTATATAGAGAGATGTAAATCACTTACTAGTTGTGTCTTTCATCTTTCATTCACTTATTGGTTACCTATTTGAAAATATTTATTGCCTACTATATTCCAAGCACTTAGGAGAGAGGTATACAATATACAGACCCAATCTGTGGTGGGTACTGTCTGTGCCTGGTCCATGATGATGAGGCATTATTACTAGGTGCTTTGTGTGACTTCCCCCTGCCCTTCTGCATCTGTGCTGAAGACCACCTGTGCCACTGCAGGGGCCAGCTGCCCTCCCCAAGCAGGCAGAAAGTGGTGAGAGATCAACAGCCCTAGGGAGCAATCTTTACTAAGGACTCTCTGGAGTTACTATATTAATACTTCTGGTCACTTTTCTTGTTAGTAGGATAATATTGAAGAACTTATGCA
>NW_006295239.1:0-1106 GCF_000327345.1 Myotis davidii | reverse complement strand
TAGCAAGTCATTTTCCTGGCCCCACCTCAGATATCTTGACTGTATTCCTGTGTTCCCAAACGTGTTTCTGCCAGCTTGATTATTATTTCTGTGCCTGTTTTGCTCTCACATTTTTTTTCTGCTACCTCTGGTTAATATTGCCCTTTTTTTCTGAAAATAATATGTAGGTTTTCACAATTGTTCCCTGTTTTGTGATCACTTCGTATAAGCAACAACATTTATCATTATTCAAGATGATGGTATATTCCTCTAGGTATCAAGGAAAAGACAATTTCACACAAAAAAACCCCTGCCACGGAAGTTGAAGATGAGGAAAAATGTTGGCAGTCTTAACATTTCTGCATCACCAGATTTTCATCTCACCATACTGTAGACAAAATGCAGAAAATGATTTTATTGATTAAGTTTATTCTCTACCTCAGTGGTATGCAATATACATTATGCATGCTATAGAAAATCTGCTATTGAAGGAAGAAGGAATTGTTTGCACCTTAGAGTTTTACAGAGGTTAGAGTTACACAGATACCAGAAGCTCAGAGGTAAATTCTTAAAGAAAGGGGATCCACATTATGATCAGGGAAGAACAGCCTTACTGCAATTATATGAAGAAAGGAAGAATACATATTGTAAGGGCAAAGAGAGTCAGAAAGATTTTTAAGTATTTAAAGTGAGCTGTGTATAAACAAATAATACGTGTATACACAGATGTATTCTAAAGGTGACCTCTGTGGTTGACAGTGTTCTCAAAACATGTGTGGACTGGAAAAGGATGGACATAAAATAAAATGTTAGTAATTTCTTCATGTCTTTTTCTACTTTAATCTTGTGTGCATGTGGATGAGATAGGACTAGCAAAATTTTTATGTACATACTACTTTCAGTTTTAAAATTATTGTTCTTATTTTCAGCCTAACCAAAGTAGTTACGGAATGAACAATTTGTTTCATGATGCTAAAGGAAGAAATATTTACATTTTGGTAACCATTCATAAGACAGTTAATAGGGTGGAACAGGTCAGAGTGGTGCTGGCAGTGGCATACCAAGAACAGGAGAAACATGAATTTCAGGGGAAGAACATTAGGGCACATGGTCCATGTGCCTCTCCT
>NW_006295238.1:0-725 GCF_000327345.1 Myotis davidii | reverse complement strand
TGTTGAAAGTATTACATATGTCTCCTCCCCCCATTTTCCTCCAGTCTGCCCCCTCCCCTCCTCCCCTACCTTAGGATCTCAGTGCCCTATTGTCTGTGTCCATGGGCCATGCATATATGCATACAAGGTCCTTGGCTGATTACCTTCCTCCCACCCAACCTCCCCCTTCATTTGCAACTATAGTTGTTATTTTATATTTTAAAATTTATACTACTCTTTTTTGTTTCTGTTTTCTTCTTTTCATGGGCTAGATCAAATTTTGTTCTGCTGATTTTGCAAGTTATACATTCTATTTTTATTCCTATGATAGATGCCCTTAACACAAACTATACTCATATTAATATCCTTACTGATTTCTTAAGATTATCAACATTTGTGTCTTCATCTAACAAGACAATCATAATATTCTTGTACATTCTTTTTGTCTCTCATTAGATGTTAACTTTCCCACTTCTGCCCAGATCATGTTGGTATTGTATATAATTTTATTTCTGTGTTATTATTGATTGCTTTTTAAATTTTTCCCTATATTTTTTAGTCCTGGAAACTGACACCAATTATTTCTTCATATATTTCCTCTTCTCCATTTTAATTTTTCTCTTTTCCGGGACTCTCATTATTTAGAGATTGCCACTTCTATGCCTTCGCATCTCAGCTTTTTGTTTTTACGTTTTTCATCTCTTTGTCTTTTTTGTATTTCTTTGGGAGAATTCCTCATTTGACTT
>NW_006295237.1:0-637 GCF_000327345.1 Myotis davidii | reverse complement strand
GATGTACTGAAGGGTCCCAGGTTCAACTCCGGTATAGGGCACATACCTTGGTTGCAGGTTCCTGAGCCCTGGTCAGGGTTCATGCAGGAGGCAAACAATATGTCTCTCTCACATCGAGCATTCTCTCTGTATCTCCCTCTCCCTTCCACTACTCTAAAAATCAATAAAAAAAATATCCTTGGGTGTAGATACAAATAAATAATAAAAACAAAAAATAAAAATAAGAAACATATTGGTCTGGATACATTTCAGTGGTAAGATGACAGTTTGCACATGAAAAAGAAAGAAATGAGATGCTTTGCATCGTCCTGTGCACTGAAGGGTCTCAGGTTCGATTCCCAGTCAGACCACATACACAGGTTGAGAGTTCATTCCCCAATGCGTACAAAAGGCAACCGACCGATGTTTCTCACATCTCTCTTCCTGCCTCTCCCTAAAGTCCATAAGCATGTCCTCAGTGAGGAACTAAATAAATGATAAATAATCAAATGCTCTGAAACAACATGGAGCAGGCGCACGGATGGGATGGGGGCTGGCACCTGAGCCAAGAGCAGGGTGTGGTGTGGGAAAAGGAGAGCAGCAGGCCCAGTGATCCCCTGCCCCGCTCCTTCTTTTGAGGCTCACAGTGTCCCCCAAA
>NW_006295236.1:0-1392 GCF_000327345.1 Myotis davidii | reverse complement strand
ATATTAGTTTTTCTTTTTTAGGGGTAAAGATTCTGAGGGTTAAAAAAGTTTGAGGAGCTTGCTTAAGTAGAGGCAAAGAACAAGAAAACAAAACAAACAACAACCAAAAAAACAACAAAAAAACCCACAAAGGTTGAAGATTAAACATGCCAGAGGCTGAGGGGCAGAGAGTTTAGGAAGATAAAATGTCAGCGAGCAGATATTGAGGAGGAGCTGAGCATTGACAAATGGATTTGTCCTGAAGACAGATTTTGATAAATTTGAAGAGAGCTGAGTCAGGAGGAGAGTGGAGTTAAGGCAAGAAGAGAAAATGAAGAGAATAGGTATCAGAGAGGTTAAGAACACAGAGACAAACCACTTCAAACTCATATATTATTATTACTTAGAAATGCGAGATAGAATTTAAACAAAGGTAAGATTAGAGGTAGTGGAGAGGGAGAGTCCAGGATGGGGGCGTGAGTTTGGGAGTGAAAGTGGCCTGGCAGCGAGAAGTTAAGGGAAAGTGGCCACTGCCTCCAAAGGTGGGGGGACGATGGACATAGGCATGTGCAAGGATATGATGCAGTAGACAGGGCAGAATTAGAGGAACTCATCCACCTGAACTTGGACTTGATAAGAAGTGATGGGGCATAGGTAAGGAGTCAGCTTCTCCTGAAGTCAGAAAGGCCTGGAAACTTCAAGAGAAGATCATTGAAAATAGTGGCCCATTTGTGGATGAGTCAGGAATGAATGAAGGTGATTATCTGGTGAGTGTGGATCATATTCGAAGATAGAGAGAATGACCAAGAGGGGCCAGGACCTGATAATTAAATGGAATATGGTGAGTGTTGGGAGGAAAGTGTTAAAGAACTTTGAGAAAAATAAACCTGGGTTTGGTTACTGGTTTCACCCCTTTCTAAATATGTACTCTTGGGCAAGTTATTTCCTCCCTCTCCACGTAATTTCTTCTCC
This sequence comes from Myotis davidii, assembly GCF_000327345.1. Classification (NCBI taxonomy): domain Eukaryota; kingdom Metazoa; phylum Chordata; class Mammalia; order Chiroptera; family Vespertilionidae; genus Myotis; species Myotis davidii. The sequence continues at coordinate 441 of NW_006295236.1, read as the reverse complement.
TATTATTTGTCAAGATTAAAAGAGAGAATGTGTACTCAATACTTAGTGTACTCAACACTTAGCAGAGGAACTGGGTCAAAGAGAAAAGCTCAGAAAAATAATAGATTAGTAAGAGTAAGGCAAGGTCCAGAGGGGTTCTTCCACCTCTCTGGCATCATTTTAAAATTTAATATGTGGGAATCACTTGGGAAAATGCATAACCCAGCACTGTCTCCCACTATGAGATTCTGAGTCTGTAGGTCTGCAGTGGGGCCCGGTATATGCATTTGCAGTAAGCTAATATTCTACTGATGCTCCGATGAGTCATACTGAGAGGAGCCATGAGAAATGGAGCAGTGATTGATGGAGTTGCATAGTATGGAGCCAGCACTCTATAGTTACAATGGTAATGGTATAATAGCCATGTTTGATCCTCTAGAGTAGTGGTTCTCAACCTTCCTA
>NW_006295235.1:0-384 GCF_000327345.1 Myotis davidii | reverse complement strand
AAAAATAAAATAAAATATTAAAAAATAGGATCACTATTAATATAGTAATTTATGTGTAACAGTGCCCACATATTCTAGCCTATGTCTTAAATGACTATGGTCATATACAACATAATCTTAGAATGCATGTATCTGGACATGTTTCTCCTTTCTCCTACTGTTTCTTTTCTAGTCTTTCTATAGCCCCAAGCTATGTGTGTTTGAGTGACAGATCAAAGGCCCCAAAGTCATTGTTTTCCCATGATACAGTACTATTCAGATTCCATTTTAAGTGTTTTTATGCTGATATCCCTGCCAAAAAAATATTTTATAGATAACTCACAGAATCAGATAACAGCTAATTTGAAATTTACATTTTATTAGCTATTTGGATAGAGGTACACA
>NW_006295234.1:5694-6215 GCF_000327345.1 Myotis davidii | reverse complement strand
TCTCCCTTCTTCTCTGTAAAAAATCAATAAATTTTTAAATTTTTTTTTTATTTTTAAAGAATGGATCACTCTCCGCTAAAATAAGGTGGATGAGTAGTTATTTGTTGAGGAAAAGATGTGAGGCAAATGGCCCACGGTAATGAATATACAGGCACCTTTGTGAGAGCCTCTATGAATGGTGTAACACTTCCCTCCATAGATTGAGAAGCTCAATAGCTCTTGTCAGTTAATAATGGAAGGCTTTGAACTGAAAGTTAGGTGAATTATGATGGAATTCTAGTTCTGCTAAAGTTAGGCCAAAAAAGCTATTCCATGGTAATCACTGATTCACTTATTCTGTGTGTGTTTTTTCCTGTCATTTTACATTCAATTTAAATTTTTTATTTTTTTGCTTCTAGTTCTTTTAACAGCTGGGTGACTTTTTCTCTATTTCTTCAGTACAGCCCACATACCAATCATCAACCGTGTGTTGGCCATGTCTGTACTCAGAACTCACAGAATAGGTTTCTTGAGAATGAAAT
>NW_006295234.1:4671-5668 GCF_000327345.1 Myotis davidii | reverse complement strand
CCTGCCACAGAGCTCATATATGAAACATGTATCATGAACCCACCCTAACTTCCCTATGAAGAATTAAATTGTATGGCTTTGATTTAGCCTTATGACTTAAAAAAATTCTTCCAATTTAGGATCCAAAATCACTAACAGACCCTAGTCCAGCCGCGGGCAAACTATGGCCCACCTGGCTTTCCCACATTGTGGCAGCCTCCAGCATGTAAGCAGCCAGATTGCTTACTTAGTACTAACAGACCCTAGTCCAGCCGCGGGCAAACTATGGCCCACGGGCCGGATCCGGCCCGTTTGAAATGAATAAAACTAAAAAAAAACCAAAAAAAAACCCCATACCCTTTTATGTAATGATGTTTACTTTGAATTTATATTAGTTCACACAAACACTCCATCCATGCTTTTGTTCCGGCCCTCCGGTCCAGTTTAAGAACCCATTGTGGCCCTCGAGTCAAAAAGTTTGCCCACCCCTGCCCTAGTCAGACTCTACCTCTTGTTTCATGAGAGATGAAGGGAGCTGTCCGGAGGATGATAAAAGCTATGAATCCTCCCTGGAGAAAATTTCCATAGACAAAATATGCATTCAGTTTTCAGGTACCCAAGAATCTTAGTTATCCTATTCATTGACCCATACTTAAGAATCTATGCCGATCTGGACTGTGTATGTATTAAAAATATCTATAGAAAGAAAGTGTCCACCAGAAGATTTATTGTTAGATATGCTTATAGAAAAAAGGAACCACAAGGACACACACTATCAGTGTCCATTGAAATATCATCGATGGAAGAGAAGACTTTGGACCAAAAGATTCATCAAATGTTCTGGATGAGTAGCTATTTGTTGCGAAAAAGATGTAAGGCAAATGGCCCACTGTAATGAATATTCAGGCACCTGGTGTGGGAGCCTCTATGAATGGTGTAACACTTCCCTCCCTGGATTGAGAAGCTGAATAGCTCCTGTCAAATAATATGGAAGGCTTTGAACGGAAAGTTATGTGAA
>NW_006295234.1:0-469 GCF_000327345.1 Myotis davidii | reverse complement strand
TCAACAGACATAAAATGGATCCTTTATTTCATCAAAGTGGTTCTCTCTGCTGAAGTTGATCATAAACATTTAATGACCCCTGTATGCCAGATTTCTTTTTTTTTTAATTTAGGAGGAGAGAGAGAGAAAGATTGATCAGTGGCTTCCTGCAAACCCCCTCCTGGGGACCCACCCCGAAACCTGGCCATGTGTCCTGAAGGGGAATCGAATTGGCAAGCTTTCCATGCACAGAAGAATGCCCAAGCCACTGGGCAACACCGGCCAGGTCTGTATGCCGGATTTTTAAAAAATATCTTTTTATTGATTTCAGAGAGAGAAGAAGAGAGAGGGCGAGAGAGATAGAAACATCAATGATGAGAATCACTGATCGGCTGCCCCCTGTACACCTCTAACTAGGGATTGAGCCCACAACCCTGGCATGTGCCTTACACTGGATTCAAACCTGGGACTCTTCAGTCCGCAGGCTGAC
>NW_006295233.1:0-440 GCF_000327345.1 Myotis davidii | reverse complement strand
CGCCCTTTTGCAGGTGAGCAGGGAGTAGACAGATCGATGTCCTATGTATTTTACAAAATCCTTATTTCAATGACACATACCTACAGGATGCACCAGAAATAAAACATAAATTTAAAATGCTTTGAATGGCCAATTTTAAATTAGGGCTCCACAAACACACACACACACACACACACACACACACACACACGCTAGAGGCCCGGTGCATGAAATTCATGCACATAAGGTCTCTAGGCCTGGCTGGTGATCAGGGCCAATCAGGGCTTTTGGGCTGCTGGCCAGGGCCTCCCTTCCCCGGCTGCTGGGGGGCCTCCCTTCATTCTGCGCCACCCCCTGGTGGTCAGTGCACGTCATAGCCAGCGAGCGGTCGGTCCCCCGGTCGAACTCCCGCGGGGACACTTTGCACGTTAGGCTTTTATATAGAGAGATTTTTATTGATT
>NW_006295232.1:444-716 GCF_000327345.1 Myotis davidii | reverse complement strand
AGTTTAGTGTTTACATTTTCAGTTCCCATCAATATGGTGGCATTTTTAAGAAATGTACTTAGAAAACCTAAGAATACAAGTTAATAGAGGTCAGAATGCTCTGCAAATGCAGTTACTGTTCTAAGAATTCTCAATATTAAACAATGGAATTCTGATGTGATGGATATGGAACACTTGTATTACAAGCACATAGAACGTTAATACAAAACGGGTAACATAAATACACTGAAAACACATTGAAACAGCGCTGAAATGAAGTGTTTGCTGTTCCT
>NW_006295232.1:0-336 GCF_000327345.1 Myotis davidii | reverse complement strand
TCGTAGAATTCTCAATACTAAACAATGGAATTCTTCTGTGATGGATATGGAACACTTGAATTACAAGCAAATAGAACCTTAATACAACAGGGGCATCATAAACACACTGAAAACACGTTCAAGGAACTCTGAAATGATGAGTTTACTGTTTACATATTCAGTTCCCATCAACCTGTTGGCGTTTTTAAGAAATGTACTTAGAAAACCTAAGAATACAAGTTAATAGAGCTCAGAACACTCTGTAAATGTGGTTACTCTACAAGAATTCTCTGTACCAAACACTGGTATTCTTCTGTGATGGAAATGGAACACTCGAATTACAAACAAATAGAACCT
>NW_006295231.1:0-234 GCF_000327345.1 Myotis davidii | reverse complement strand
CTATCCCATCACACACAGAGCAGGGCCTGTGGGCCGGGGGCGGGGAGGGGGAGGTTCGGGGGCCGCACCCTGTCACACACAGTGCAGGGCCAATCAGCGGGTTGGGGCGCCTTCCCCTGTCATGAACAGAGCACGGAGGATAGGGAGGTTGTGGCCGGCCCCTGTCACACACAGAACCACAGGGTGATTAGGGGGTTTGGTCGCTGCCCCCTGTCACACTCATCCCCGTGCCAG
>NW_006295230.1:2917-3477 GCF_000327345.1 Myotis davidii | reverse complement strand
ATGTCGAACGCATATCATTTGCATAATAATACCCTTTTATGTAGACTTTCTGGTTGAACTGATTCCTTATAATAATTCTTTATTGTAGGGATTGTGTTTCCCATAGTAGAGAGAAGAAATTTGAGACCTACAGAGCTTTAGTTAAGTTATACAACCCAGATTCCAAAAAGATCTTTAGACACCAAGTTGAGGTAGATCACCCACTGGATCACTTCTTTTTCGTTTTTTATATTTTATTGATTTCAGAGAGGAAGGGGGAGAGAGAAAGAGATAGCAATATCAATGATAAGAGAGAATCATTGAATCATTGATCGGCTGTTTCCTGCACGCCCCCTACTGGGCATTGAGCCCACACCTGGGCATGTGCCCTTGATCAGAATTGAACCCAGGACCTTTCGGTCTGCAGGCAGACACTCTATCCGCTCAGCTAGGGGGCCCACTGGATCACTTCTGTCTCACATTGCCATCTATGGGAAGCCATTCAAATTCAAAGTAGATTACATGTAAGCATAATAAAACAAAAAAGAAAAATGGCTTTAGGACAACGAAGAAATAAATCT
>NW_006295230.1:1561-2896 GCF_000327345.1 Myotis davidii | reverse complement strand
AGGAGAGAAGTTAAGGAACAGAGTTGAGATGACCACCAGTTCCCTTAAGGGTAGCTTTTTACTGCTTTGTATACTAACTGCCATATCACCACTTTCTTTCCCACTCAAGAAAGTATAATGGGCTGCAGAGAGATAAGAAGTCGAGTTAGAATCTACTCGTTTTAGAATGCTAGTGTGGAAATAATGGAAACCCTGGGAACTGTATCTATCGCAGGTAATAAACACGGTGAGCCCCACTCTGCCAGGAGGCCCGGGGAGAGAACCACCAACCTAGAATATCCAGAGCCTTCCTCTGGGGTCTTCCTTTTTGTCTTGACTGCAGAAAGCTTTCTGGGAAGGTGAGAGTGTGCAGCTGGTCTTACAAGTAACAAGTTAGTTAGTCTGCCTATTAAGGTGAAGAGCTGCTCCTTTGCATGGCCGGCCTGCATGGGTTACCAGGCCAGGCGAGGACTTTGCAGCCTTCCCCTAAGGCCCCTCGCTTCCCCGGGTTCCGGGGCCCTGCCTTCTGCAGGCTGCTTCTAGCGAGGCTAAGGAGTGATTTGCACCTACCATCCAGAATCCCCCACTCTTTTATAGTGCAGATAAGAGGTGGCCTGCTTCCTGTGGCTTAATTCCATTTAAATGATTAAAGAAAAAGTACAAGAATGTCTTCACTATGGTTTAGGGATCCCGATGGTTAGGATTATAATTCAGGAGCGATGCTAGGGAAGACATCTACAGGTAACTTGCTGCAGAAGTTCAACATGAACCTTCAGAATATGGAGACGGGGTTCAGCTTGCGGAAGCCCCCTACAAGAGCATGCGCCAGTTCTTCAGGGAGGCTGGGGGGCTTTGGAAGCTAGAAGTTCTTAGAGGGGTTTCAGTGATTGCATGTCACTAACGCTTCAGTGAATAGAAAAATCCTCTTCTGGCCCTTGTGGCAGTCATTCATTAACTTTACCACCTGAGTTCCATGTTTAACTTGAACCAGTATAAAATAAAATACATTCAGGTAGTAAGCTGAAGAGAAAAAGTGGAAGGGAAGGAGGAAGGGAAAGGAAGAAGGGAAGGGAGGGGAGGGAAGGGAAAGGGAAGGGAGGGGAAGAGGGGAGGGAAGGAAAGAAGGAAAGCTCTGGACTTGAAATTTTAAGATCCAAGTGGTAGAGTTCTGCCCCACCACTTCTTGACTGTGCTTATTACATCTCTGCTTTGGGCCTCAGTTTCCCCAGCTATCAAATGATCGCATCATATCATTGGTAGAACTCCCATACTAAGATGACATCTAAGGTTTCATTCCAGCTCTAAATAAACTTCTATGATGTCTGTGAAAGTTAAGATTCTTGATGCATTAGCAAT
>NW_006295230.1:0-589 GCF_000327345.1 Myotis davidii | reverse complement strand
AGGTGTGAGGACCCACCAGGCCCTGGTCTCCCAGGAGGGGACCACAGCAGGACATAGAGCGGGCACGAGCATGCCAGGACACCCCACGGGCATGAGTTATCTACATTTTCTCAGTGGCCTCAGTCCCCATGGGCGACTCAGAAATCATGCAGATCTGTCAAGTCACTCTCTCTGACATGTATGCTTCATCTAAATCCAGGTAACCAATGAGCCTCCAAAAGGCTTACGTGCGAATATCAGACGAGCATTTACTGAAATGACACCTTCATATTTTGAAGAAAATATACTTGGACAAAAATGGAGACAAATAATATTTGGCATTTGTTTCTTCCATGCAATTGTTCAGGTACACTCCATTCTGCTTCTTAATAGAAACAAGAACATGTATTTTGTTAAAATAAATAAGTAAACAGTAAGAATTAAATGAAAGCTTACAAGTGGCATCGTGAAATGCCGAGGTCCTGTTCTGTGTCTGAGCCGTTAGTTCTAACGCAGTTGCTGATTGCTCTCTGTGCTTCCTTGGTCTCGGTATCTCACAGCCTTGCTTCCCAGCTCTGTTCTCAACACCTTCACCTGGACGATTGCAGCA
>NW_006295229.1:0-5661 GCF_000327345.1 Myotis davidii | reverse complement strand
TCACTGAGAGCGACGTCCCCCACCCTCCATGCAGTGCTGAGCGGGGAATACGAAGTCCAGGCCCCAAACCTCACTTGACGGTGATCAGTCCCTCGCTCTGCCCAGGGGGAGCCCTTTGGGAGCAGTTAGCCACTTGCCCCTCACTGACATGGCTGTGCATTGAGGTGTAGGGTCGGACCCTGCAGGCACTGCCCCTCTGTGAGCCTGGAAATGGACTCAGCTCTCAGAGTGTCCCGTGATGGAGGCAGAAAGGAGGCCCAGTGACGGGCCCTGTTCCCAGTGGGTCTCAGAACCTGGTCCCAGGTGTCGTGTCCCAACTCCTCTCCTGCTTCCCCTGGAAAATCCATCTGCATCCTGAGAACCTGCTGAAGGGAGACATGGTCCCACCCACCTCTGCTGTGCCTCCAGCTCCGCAGACACCACCCGAGCCTCACCCTCTGTCCTCTGCCACCCACACTCTCACCCCATGGAGACAGCACTGGACGTCCTGTGTGGATGTGTCTTCCCTTTCCTTCCTGCCCTGGAATGTTTTGACTTAAATGCACTCCCATGCCATTCCCTCATGCCCATCCCCTGTGCCAGGCCTTCCCTTAAACGCCAGGCACAGGGCCACTCAGCTGTCCCGCTTAGCCCACGTGCAGTGCCCACATGTGATGTCAGACCATGGGAGCCCATCCTATGTCTATGGAGACACAGCTGAGCACTGAGGTCAGAGCACCTCCAACAGCTCACACCTGTGCTGAGCTGTTGAGCCCATGAGCTGCAGAGCATCATGGTGGACAAGCCCATGGCCAGTGGGGTCAGAGGTCAGTCAGGGAAGGACTGGGGCCTGCTCACCTAAGATGTTGCCAACAACCCGCTGACCAGAGCCCAGGTGCAAAGGGAGCTCCATGAATCCTAAAAGTGCTGGAACAGCCCAGCCAGCATAGCTCAGAGGTTGAACATTGAACTATTAACCAGGAGGTCACATTTATTCCTGGTCAGGGCACATGTCCCGGTTGCCGACAATTTCTTCAGTGTGAGCCATGCAGGAGGCAGCCAATCAATTATTCTCTCTTCATTGATGTTTGAACATTGAACTATTAACCAGGAGGTCACATTTATTCCTGGTCAGGGCACATGTCCCGGTTGCCGACAATTTCTTCAGTGTGAGCCATGCAGGAGGCAGCCAATCAATTATTCTCTCTTATCATTGATGTTTCTCTCTCTTCCTCTCTATTCCTCTGTGATATCAATTAAGAAATATTTAAACAAATAAAGACATAAATGAAAATGTTGCTGGTTTGATTCACAGTATGGGGATATGTGGAAGGCAACTGGTCAACATTTCTCTCTCATATCAATGTTTCTCTCTCTCCTTTCCTTTCCCTCTAAAAAACAATGAACATATCCTCAGGTGAGAACAAAGAAAAAAGTATATATATCTATACCTATGTATACATCCACAAACACATCTACATCTACGTCTCTATCTCTACATTAGTATCTCTATATCTATATCTATATATCTCTGGAACAAGAGGCACATTGATGTTATCCTGAAGGAGTCACTCATTATTCCCACATCCTACCTCCTGACCACCTCCAGCAGCACAACCCCTGGTGTGGAAGGAGAGGTCCCTGAGGGCGGAGCCCAGGACCCCAAGGAGGGCCTGGTTCTCTGAGGGCAAGTCAGCACCTCCTGCCAGGAGAAGCGCCAGGACCTCCCTCACATCTTGCCCTTTGTATGTGCAGATACCTCCCATATGCAAATGCCCACATGGCCACCAGACACACACACAGTTGGCGTCCACTTAAATGTAGGGCCCCCTCACCCTGGAGAATACTTTCTGGGGGACCAGGACCTCACCTGCAAGACATGACTCCCATGTGGCTCTTCCTCTTCCTGCTGTCAGCTCCCAGATGTGAGTGACTCAGGCTTAGATGTGAGGAGATGGGGATTGTGCATCTGAGCCCAGGCCTCACTGTGTTCTCTCTGTCCCAGGTGTCCTGTCCCAGGTACAGCTGCAGGAGTAGGGCCCAGGACTGGTGAAACCCTCGCAGACCCTCTCCCTCACCTGCACTGTCTCGGGGAAGTCAGCGTGAGCCCAGACACAAGCCTCCCTGGGAGAGACAGCAGGGTGGGGCTACAGGGGGTTCTACAGGACACCAGGGGGCGATCAGGACCACAGACATGAGGACCAGCTCAGGAGCTGGGACTTGGGGGATTCAGGCTCTGATGACCTGGTCAGTGGTTTTATTCTCCAGGAGTAAACACCCTCCTCCAGGACACACTGCCCCTCCCCTTTAAGCCTTATGTTTCCTTTCACACCACCCCTAGGAGGCAGTCACTTCCTCTGTCCCATTGATCAGTCAGAAGACGCCCTTAATGTATCCTTTGGTCCCTCCTCCAAGAGACATTGCCATGTTAAGGAGGCCATTGGGGACATCAGTGGGCAGTGGCCAGAGAGACATTACTGCAGCCCCAGCAACCAATAAGCTCGGCTTTGCTAACAAAGGGACACGCTTCTGTCAGGAGCTTCTGTTGGATGAAACACACATGGGCTTTAATCTCACAGAAAGGAGAGGGTAGAACTGGTCTGTATTTTGGAATTCAGGAGCCTAAGAAAATAACATCTGAAATGAATAATACATGGAGTTAGACTAACACTGCAGATTAAACATACATGAACTTTAGGAAGTCTAAGGAAAATCCCCAAAATGGAACACAAGATGAATTTTCAACAAAATAGCCAAGTGTCGGGAATGTAAGAGACAATAGAGCAGTCAAATATCCATAATAATAAAAGCATAATGTGCAAATCGACCAAACCACCCAACAGCAGAACGACCGTCCAGACGACCTTCCAGATGACCATGCAATGATACGCACTGGCACCAGGCCAACCAACGTGGGTGTGATGCAATTGGTCAGGGGCTCCGCCATCACCACATGATCGACCTACAGAAAGAGGCCCAGGCCACCTGCCTGGTTGTGCTTCGGTAGGTGAGCGGAGCCTCCCTCTGCAGGGTGATCAATGTGGGAGCCCCACAATCGATTGTCCCACAGAGGGAGACGCAGGCCAGCCAAAAAATCATGCCCCATGCCTGTTGCCCACAGAGGGAGGTGACCAGTGGCAGAGGAAGGAGGGCAGTGCCATACAGATGGCAAGCAGTGGCAGTGGGGGCGGAGGGGCAGGGCAAGCTGCCAGAGCCAGAGAAAGAAAAGCCCCTGTAGGTCCTGTACACCAGCCAGGCAAAAGGATCCTACCCAAGGGGTCCAGGATTTAGAGAGGGTGCAGGCCTGGCTGAGGGATACCAGTTCCCCATGCATGAATTTCGTGCACCAGGCCTCTAGTCTATACTAATAAAAGGGTAGCATGTAAATTGGTTGGGATGCCCTCACAGTAATGCCCGAATAGCAGGCTGCATGGGGCGAGCAGGTTGGCAGGCGGCTTAGTGAGAGATGACCAAACAACTGAACAGTAGGCTGTGTGGGGTGACCAGGTCAGCAGAGGGGGCAGTGAGGGGCAACCAGACCTGCAGGGCGGAGGGCAGTTTGTGGTGACCAGACTGACAGGGGAGGCAGTTGGCAGTGACCAGGCCAGAAAGGGGGAGTCGCTGAGGGGCAACAAGGCTGGAAGAGGGGGACAGTGAAGGGCGACCAGACCAGTGGGAGGGGTGGGGGGGTTGGGAGCAACCAGGCAAGCAGAGTGGGGCATTTAGAGGCGACCAGGCCAGCAGGGGGGGACAGTGAGGGGCGACCAGGCCAGCAGAAGGTCATTTAGGGGGATCAAGTAGGTGAGCAGTTAGGAGCCAGCAGTCCCAGAATGTGAGAATGTGAGAGGGATGTCCGACTGCCGATTTAGGCCTGATCCCCGTGATCAGGCTTTAACCGGCAGTCAGACATCCTCCAAAAGGTCCCAGATTGGACAGGGTACAGGCTGAGCTGAGGGGACCCCTGCCATCGTGCATGAATTTTGTGCATTGGTCCTCTAGTCTATATATATATAAAAGCCTAAACAACTGAACGGTCATTTCACTGGTCACTATGATGTACACTGACCACCAAGCAGAAAACGCTCAACTCAGGAACTTCACCCTGGTGGTCAGTGCGCTCCCACAGCAGGAGCGCTGCGCTGCTGACTGACAGACACTCGGCTTACAGCTAGTGAGCGGAGCTGGAGCGGCACAAGCCTCTCCCGCCTCCATGGCAGCACGCTACCAGTGATGTCAGGTGCAGCAGGGCTGGGATGAGCTACAGTGGCATGGTACCCGCCTGGGCTCAGGTTCCTCCCGGGCCACCTGCTGCTTAGCACACTTCTACAAACCTCAGGGGGCGTCGAACTGTTAGTGTTGGCCTGATCCCCACAGGCCCCAGGGGGGTCCAGAATTGCGAGAGGGTGCAAGCCAGGCTGAGGAACCACATGGTGCACTAATCTGTGCATTGGGCCTCATTATATACATGTCATTGGAATCCCAGAAAGAGCAGAAAAGGCGCCAAGAAAAACGTTTGAAGAAATTATTGCAAATAGTTTTTCATAATTTGATGGAAACTATAAAGACATCTAAGAACACAAAAGTACTCCAAGAAGAAGGAAAATAAAAATAAAAATTAAATTGAGGCACAATAAAGTCAAACTGGTGAAAAAGATAAAATGCCCAACGGCAGCAAAGAAAAAAACCACACATGAGTCAAGGAACAAGATTAATAAAAACACCAAAGTTCACATTAAAAACTACCAATACCAGAAGACAATGGAGTGACGACTCTACAGAGCTGAAGGAAGATCAACGTACATCAACATAGAATTCTAAACTGACAGAAAATCTTTTTCAAAACTGGATGAAAAGAATTACAAAATTTCAAATATTGTGAGATGCAGCTAGAGCAGTGCTTGGAGGGAAATGTAGAGCACTAAATGCTTATGTTAGAAAAGAATAAAAATCTTTAAATCAATAATCTAAGCCTCTACTTTAAAAGATTGGAAAAGGGTGAGAACCAATTTAGAGGGAGAGCTAAATGAATGTTTTCACTGCCTCCTCCCACAACCACGTGAAATGCACAACTAAAATAGAGAGCAGCCATCTTTTCAGACTAGGGAGGTAAAGAAGAAAGCTCACTGGGACCGGTAGGAAGAATGGAGGCAGGGAACAGGCCAATCCGACACCCACATGTGGTGTGTTTTTAATTGGCAGGAATATCTCAGCTTTGGAGGCCTCCTGTGAGGGAGGGTAAGCAAAGGGTAACAATCCCAAACAAGACACCCAATACAGGGTTCCAGAGCTGGGAACAGAAGTCATCAGAGCTTCAGGTTTTAAAAACCAGAAACCATTGTCTCTGAGTGACATGGAGGCAGATGGAGACCCAGGAGAAACAGCCTGTTTCTCTTAAAGGGCCAGCACAGGAACTTTACACGGTCCTGCTTCCTCTGAGCTTCAGGGGCAGGCGGTGGAATTAGGGGATCCAGGGACATACAGGGAAGAACTGGATTGTCTGGTATTTGAGGCAGGAACTATGCGTGTCTTGCTCCCAGACGGGGCTGCTCCTAGGGGGTCATTGCTTCTGTGCTGGGACCTCAGCTCTCACAAAGCTGCCTCGAAGCCATATCTGAGTTTCCATTAGTGTAGCTCACACAGTTTGCTCTTCCTGGTGATTCCCTGAGAACCCACCCCATCCAA
>NW_006295228.1:0-441 GCF_000327345.1 Myotis davidii | reverse complement strand
CAAATAAGGACAGTTTTACTTCTTTTTCAATTTAGATACTTTTATTTTTTCTTCTTGTATGATCGCTATGGCTAGTACTTCTAGTACTATGTTGAACAGGAGTGGTGAAAGTGGGCATCCTTGTCTTGTTTCTGTTCTTAGGGGAAGTGGATTTAGTTTTTGCCCATTGATTATGATGTTGGCTGTAGGTTTGTCATATAGGGCTTTTATTATGTTGAGGTATATTTCCTCTATTCCCACTTTGCTGAGAGTTTTTATCAAGAAAGGGTGTTGGTTTTGTCAAATGCTTTTTCTGCATCGATTGATATGATTATGTGATTTTTTTTCTCTCAATTTGTTTATGTGATATATCACGTTTATCGATTTGTGGATATCGAACCATCCTTGCATCCCGGAATAAATCCCACTTGATTTTTCTAATGTAATGCTGGATCCGATTTG
>NW_006295227.1:0-458 GCF_000327345.1 Myotis davidii | reverse complement strand
TCCTCTCAGCCACTTCTCAAACTCCCCTGTCATATCTGTGGTCTGTTCCACTAGGTTCAGATATTACCATTTCCTAGTATTTTGAGTGTGGTTTTAATGGATGTTTTATTTTAGAGTAGTTCCAGATTTACAGAAAAATTGTGAAGATAATACCCATGTACACCATACCCAATTTCCCTTATTACTAATATTTCACTTTGGTATGGGGCAAATGTAACATGAAATGAATCATCAATGAAACAGAGTGACACCTCACTTCTCTAGCATCTCCAATATCCAACAAGGCAGTTCTAGACCGAGGTGTTAAAGGAAAAACTGTACCAGTGTGGCATAAAACTTCACATTTGAGGTGACCATCCTTTCAATAGTTTCACAATATTCAAGTGTCTACCATGTAAAAAGGAAATCGATTCATTATTATACTTCGACAGAACTGACACAACACCCTGTTCCTGCGC
>NW_006295226.1:0-425 GCF_000327345.1 Myotis davidii | reverse complement strand
AAAACACCCTTCAGAAGCACCTCAAAGTTGATCCTACGTATAATGAGATGTTTAACCCTTAAAACCTCAATTTCTAATGAAAACAGACGTAAGCAATTTGCATTCTTTAGTTTAGAAATTTTATGAAGACATTTTAGTTATTTTTAAATATATTTTTATTGATTTTTAGAAAGAGAGGAAGGGAGAAGGTTAGAAAGATAGATACATCTATGAGAAACATTGATAAACTGCCTCCTGCACGCCCCCTACTGGGGATCGAGCCAGCAACCCAGGCATGTGTCCTGTCCAAGAATCGAACCAGTGACTTCTTGGTTCCTGAGTCAACACTCAACCACTGAGCCACACCAGCTAAGCTATGAAGACATTTTACAACCTCTAGAAACATATCTCACAGACATAAAAGTCAATTATTAACATGGACTTAT
>NW_006295225.1:2475-4394 GCF_000327345.1 Myotis davidii | reverse complement strand
GATATGACAGGTAGTAGGAACTCAGCACTTGTGGTTTTCTTTCATCTACCTCAATCCCAGGTATGTGAACTGCGCCCAGAATGATGAAGAGCAGAACCTGATGGCCTTTCAATATCACAGGCAGATTTTCTACTGAACCTGCTGGGTCACTAAAGCAGGCTGTGAGCTGTTGGTCTGGTATGGGAAAGAATATGGCCAGATGCTGGGCATCAAGTGGGGCAGCAAGAGGAAAAAAGATCTTGCAATTGGGAGAGGTAGGTACCACTCTACCTCAACAAGGAAAGAAAGAATTCTTCTTAGAAATTTCCATGGCCCGACTCTTGAGTGGTGGAGTCAAACCCACTCTAAATTCAGTAAACTTTCAAATCAGATGCTTCAGAAATTAATGATTCATTACATAGGTCTTTCATCCCTCAGAAAAATTTTAATATTTTATATTTTTGTGCTAACATTTTAAGTATGTATTTATTTTTTATTATTATTATTATTTATAATTATTGATTTTAGAGACAGATGAAGGGAAAAGGAGAGAGAGAAACATCAATCTACTGCCTCCTACATGCCCCTGCAGGGAATCAAGCATGCAACCCAAGCGTGTGCCCTAACCAGGAATCAGACTACCTCTTGGTACAATGCTAAACCAACTGTACCACTCTGATAGTCCTGTATTTTGTATTTTTTTTAAAAAATAAACAAAATACACAACATCATGTAGTGCTGAAAGACTAGAAGCAAAAGAACAAGTTTTTCTAGCACTTTCCAGCTCTCGCTCTCTCTCTCTCTCTCTCTCTCTCTCTCTCTCTCTCCCTTTTGGTGCTTCCAGCTATTTCTTCTTAACTTACTCCATACTTCTAAGTGAAATGTGTATGCTAACATGCATTCATTTATTATTTTGGTGACTTGTCAGGTGAGTTCCTACTCTGTGCCACAAGGGTTCTGGGAGCTGTAAATACAGATTAACAGGATGATCAAAATCACTGCTTTTAAGTAGCTGGTTGGTGAAGGAGGAAAACCCAGGCATACATGCATGCATGTGCATAAAATTACACAGTGATTAGTGCTTTGGAGAAAACTGATCCCGGACAAGTGCCAAGGGATCAGTGTGAGGAGAGGATTCTGTGAGTCATATGGTCAGGGAAGGGCTCGCTCAGGACATAACATTTACAAAAATACCTGTGTGTACAGGTCTGGGGCTGAGGAAACAGCTAGTGCAGGGAGGGACAGAGGTGAGGCATTGAGCTGGCTGAGGGTCACTCAAATCTCAGACTCGGTACAGAGGATATGATGGAGTTTGGTATATGCCTAGCAACCTGGAAAAAACAGTGCCTATGATTCAAACTGAGGTACTGGGGACTTTTCTGAGTGAGATGGGACAACTGAGAAGTTTTCAGCTGCAAAGTAGCATGTTCTCTGTTCTATAATTATGCTTTATTAATTTTAATGCTCAGAGGTTGTGTGTTGACCTATGAACCAGAGGTCACAGTTCAATTCCAGTCATGGCACATGCTGGGATTGGGGTTCAGACCCCAGGGGGTGCATGCAGGAGACAGTCAATCAATGATTCTTTCTCATCATTGACATTTCTGTCTCTCTCTCTCCCTCTCCTTACCTCTCTGAAATCAATAAAATATATTTAAAACAAAAAATTTGGGGGCGGGGGGAAGAAACTTTACTAGGGAATCCCCTCTGAGATTACTTTATCTCTAAGTGAAAGAGGATGGCAGTTGGCTGGAGAGGAATGGGAATTGAATGTAGGAAGCATTGTTAGGGAAACATTTTGAAACAAGACTTCCTATTGTACTTCAAATGGTCTAACACTGAATAAAATCAAGTAGGAATACTTGGTGTAAGGCTTGAGGAAGAACATATTTTACTATTGAAGATTTATGGTAAGTTGAGAGAGAAGCTATTTTTAATTG
>NW_006295225.1:1539-2260 GCF_000327345.1 Myotis davidii | reverse complement strand
AGCAACCTGGGTATGTGCCCTGACCAGGAATAGCACTGGTAACCTCCTAGAGCAGGGGTGGGCAACCTCTGGCTCGGGTGCCAAACATGGCACGCCAGTAACTTTTGCTGGTAGGAAAAACCCTCTCTTAAAATCTCCCATTTACAATTTTTTTTCTTAATATCGACTTTTTTTATTTTTCAGATAAATTCAGTGCAGGTGCATCTTAGATAAATAAATAATCTTACATAACAAGTTCTCTTAAAGACCATAGACATGGATTGACGAGGGAGGGGAAGAGCAATTTCTATGCCTCTGCCTTAACTCTCCCTGCCTTCCTAGATCCGACCAGTGTTTTGGTTTCAGCCTCAGATGCAATGGGTTTTTGTTGACAAGACAACCGCCTCACCTACTTATTCAAAATTTCACTCTATAAAAATGAAACCTTCTCTCTCACTTTGCCCACCGGTACTAATGAAAGGGGAATAAATTTCTATGTTTCTCTCAGCAGCAAAAGTCCCACTGTTAATATCAAACAGAGTCATAAAGTTTTCTGTCGTACTATCAGTGTACACATATACATTAAAAAATAAATGTATTTTTCATCTTCATATACTGTGTTTTTGTCGCTCAAATGAATTTTATTATTTCTACAAGGTTCTTCACATACGTACACCTTAAGAGATATCAAGTAGGCGTAACATGTTCTCAAAAAATTAGGGTTGGCACTCAGAAGACTTTT
>NW_006295225.1:0-1083 GCF_000327345.1 Myotis davidii | reverse complement strand
GTTGAAGTTTCAAAAGTCATCGCCCAACATGGAAAACCACTCAGTGATGGAGAGTATATTAAAGAAGCTTGGCTAGAATGTGCACCTTTTCTTTTTGACGATTTCTCAGAAAAAGAAAAGATTATTCAGCGCATTAAAGATTTGTCCGTGAGCAGGAAAACAGTTAAGGATAGGATACTTAAGTTGGCGAGTAATACTGCTGAACAATTAACAAAAGATTTGTCTTCATGTCAATTTTTTTCTATTTGTATTGATGAAAGTACAGACATTACATCGTCATCTAGGCTGGCTATTTTTTCTCGACTTTGTAAAGGTGATGAAAAATGTGAAGAGATGGTTGCCCTTCTAACTCCACCTGAGCGTACTACAGGGGCTGAAATATGTAAAGCAGTTATGAACGAATTCTCTTCATGACAAATTGACATTTCAAAAGTAGTGTCCGTCACCACTGATGGTGCTCCTTGCATGACTGGTGAGAAGGCAGGTTTTGTAAATCTGTTTGCAAAAGAAGTTGGTCATACACTGATAGGTTTTCATTGCATCATACATGAGGAGGCTTTATGTGCAAAAGCTGGCCTGAAGGAACTGCAGGAAGTGATGCAAACAGTTACCAAAGTTGTTAATTACATTTCTGCTCAGGCTTTAAATAAAAGACAATTTCAAGTTTTACTGAATGAGGTAGAATTTGTGTATAAAGGACATTGTACATTGTACATTCTATGGCTTAGCTGAGGTTTGGTTCAGAAACGATTCGTTGAATGCTTAAATGAGATAATGCTCTTCTTGAATAACCAATATGTTTCTTACCAAGAATTGTCTGACACCATTTTGGTTTCTAAACTGATGTTCTTTGCAGATTTTTGTGAACATTTGAATGACTTAAATGTTAAATTACAAGGAACTGGCAAGACACTTGATGTTATGTTTGGTTACATAAAGGCTTTTGAAAAGAAACTGGAAGTCTTTAAGAGGGATGCGGTGAGAGATTTAGGTATTTCCCAAACCTTAAGAGGCACATCAAAAACCTCCTAAAAGATGACAGGAAAGGCCATCAAAGCCTTCAAAAGCTGTTTTTAAACATCA
>NW_006295224.1:0-573 GCF_000327345.1 Myotis davidii | reverse complement strand
CAGTGTGAGCTGTGCTCTCACCCTGACCCTTTCCTAGTGCAGCCATCACTGCTCCCAAACCCCACCACCAACCTCTGGCTCAAGGATTTCCTGTTACTGCTGACCTCAAAAGCAGCAGCTTTGTTCATTGTCCTGCATGTCCCCGGGCTGCAGACACATAGCTCCAGCAGCAGTGGTGCCTGTGCCAACCATGCCACCTCCCGTCCCTGCAGAGGCTGCTGGCAGCGTCCAGTGCTCCAATGCCCAGCTTTCCGACCACAGCCCCTTTCTCACAGGAGTCCTGGCAGGGGAAGCCGAGTGTCCACCCTGCAGTTCCATCAGGGTCCTTTCAGAGTGGCCTCCCTCCCAGCCAGAGCCCCTGCAAGCACAGGTCCTCTGCAGCCCGAGGGGCCACACTGCAGTTCCATCAGGGTCCTTTCCGAGTGGCCTCCCTCCCAGCCAGAGCCCCTGCAGGCACAGGTCCTCTGCCCCAAATACTCTCACCCCCACTCTCCTCCCCACCCTCTTAAACCCTTGGTGTCCCCTCTTCAGGGAAGCCTCCCTTGACTCCTCACACTAAGCCAAGCCCCCGAT
>NW_006295223.1:30214-30921 GCF_000327345.1 Myotis davidii | reverse complement strand
CATGGTGGTTGTCCGGGATTGCTGTCTGGCTTTTGCCTCAACGCCCTCCGCCCCCGGCCCTGATCACCATGGCGAGAGCCAGAAGCAGGCCACCCAGAAACCCCATATCCGGGGTTACGCGGTTTCTGCCTGGCCTGCAACACTGCCCTCCCACCCTCCCATAGCAATGGCGATCAAGGGACGCAGGGCATCCCGCCTTTCGATTGGCATGATGGAGGTCCACAGTTGATGCATGGCCTGTGCTCTGGCCAGCCCCTTTCCCATTGCCATGGTGGGGTTCCGGGGTTGCAGCCTGGCTTGTGCTCCAGCCTTCCCTCCCTCGATCACCATGGTGGGTCCAGGGTTACTGTCTGGCTTGCTCTCCGGCCGTCTCGCCCTTCTATCAGCATGGCGGGCTACCAGGGTTGCTGCGTGGCCTGCACTCTGACACTCCTGCCTACGATCGCATAGGTGGGGGTCCAGGGTGGCTGCCTGGCCTGCGTCCGGCCCTCACGCCCTTTGATTGCCACAGTGTGTGTCCATCTTTGCTGCTTGGCCAGAGTCCTGGCCCTCCTGCCCTCCAATAGCCATGGTGGAGGTTCGAGGTTGATACCAGGCTTGCGCTCTGGCCCTTCCGCCCCCTGATCGCCATGGCAATCACCAAAAGCAGGCAAGCCAGCAACCCAGGCACCCAGGGGTTCGTGGTTGCTTTCAGGCCTGCAATAAAG
>NW_006295223.1:28710-28999 GCF_000327345.1 Myotis davidii | reverse complement strand
CTGCGTCCCTGCCCTCCCGACCTGCGATTGCCATGGTGGGAATCCGGGGTTGATTCATGGCGTGCGTTCTGGCCCTCCCTCCCTCCAACGTCCATGGTGGTGGTCCAGGGATGCTCCCTAGCCTGCGCTCTTGCCCTCCCGCCTACGAACACCATTGTGTGGGTCCAGTGTTGATGCCTGGCCTGCACTCTGGACCTCCCGCCTTCGATAGCCATAGTAGGGATCCGGGGTTGCTGCCTGTCCTTCACCCAGGCCCTTCCACCCTCTGATTGCCATGGTGGTGGCCCGC
>NW_006295223.1:27461-28671 GCF_000327345.1 Myotis davidii | reverse complement strand
TGTGCTCGGTCCCTCCCGCCCTCTGATCGACACAGTGATCGTTGGAAGAAGACCAGCCCGCCACCGAAGCATCCGGGGTTCCGAGGTTGCTGACTGGCGTGCAACACCCTCCGAACGCCATGGCCATCCAGGCATGCAGGCAATCCCTCCCTAAGATTGCATTGGTGGGTTCTGCATTTGCTGCCTGGTCTGTGCCCCAGCCCTCCAGCACTTTGATTGCCACGGTGGGGGTTTGGGGTTGAGGCATGACCTGCTCTCTGGCCCTCGCACACTCCGATGGCCTTGGCGGGGGTCCGTTGTTGTGTCCTGGACTGCGCTCTGACAAACCACCTACGATCAACACCATGCTGTGGGTCCGTTGTGGCTGCCTGGCCTGTGCTCCAGGCCTCCCGCCTACGATCACCATGGTGGGGGTCTGGGGATGCTGCCTGGCCTGCGCTCTGGTCCTCCCCTGCTCGATTGACATGGTGGGGGTCCGGGGTTCCTGCCTGGCCTGCGCCCTGGCCATCCCAACCTCCAATGTCTATGGTGGGGGTCCAGGGTTGCTGCCTGTCCTCCACCCCTGGGCGCCAGGCCTCCCACCTACGATCACCATGGTGGGGGTCTGGGGATGCTGCCTGGCCTGCGCTCTGGTCCTCCCCTGCTCGATTGACATGGTGGGGGTCCGGGGTTCCTGCCTGGCCTGCGCCCTGGCCATCCCAACCTCCAATGTCTATGGTGGGGGTCCAGGGTTGCTGCCTGTCCTCCACCCAGGCCCTCCCACCCTTCGATTGCCATGGTGGTGGTCTGCAGTTGCTACCTCTCCTGCGCTCCAGACCTCCCGTGCCCCGATCTCCATGGCGAATGCCAGAAGCAGGAAAAGCAGCACCCCAGCATTGAGGGGTCCACGCTTGCTGCCTGGCCTGCAACACTGCCCTCCCGCACTCTGTTTGCCAGGGTGATTGAGGGACACAGGCCATCCTTCCCTTCAATTGCCATGTTGGGGGTCCAGGGTTGATGCCTGGGCTGTGCATGGGCCAGCACGCCCTCCCATCACCATGACAGAGGTCCAGGGATGCGGCCTGGCTTGCGCCCAGACCCTACCTCCCTCCAAACGCCTGGCCTGCAGCACCGCACTCCCGCCCTTTGATTGCTATGGCGATCGAGGGATGGAGGCCATCCAGGGTTGCTGTCTGGCCTGTGTCCTGGCCCTCCTGCCCTTCGCTAGCCA
>NW_006295223.1:19399-26754 GCF_000327345.1 Myotis davidii | reverse complement strand
CGCCATGTCGATCGAGGGATGCAGGCCACCCCGCACTTCGATTGCATTTTGGGTTTCTGGGGTTGATGCTGGGGCTGCGCTCTGGGAAACTCGGACTCCCATCGCCAAAGCGTGCATCCAGGGTTGCTGTCTGGCCTGTGTCCTGGCCCTCCTGCCCTTCGATAGCCATGGTGGGGTCAGGGGTTTATTCATGGCGTGCGCTCTGGCCCTCCCGCCATCCAATGTTCATGGCAGTGTCTGGGGTTTCTCCCCAGCCTGTGCTCCGGCCCTTCCGCCCTCGATCGCCATGGTGGATGTCCAGGGTTGCTGCCTGGTTTGCGCTCTGGCCCTTCTGCCTTCCGATTGCCATGGTGATTGCTGGAAGCAGGCCATTCAGCAACCCTGGCACCCGGGGGTCCTGGGTCGCTGCCTGGTGTGCAACACCGCCCTTCCGCCCTCCGATTGCCAAGGCAATCGAGGGATGCAGGCCATACCGCCCATAGACTGCCACATTGGGGGTCCAGGGTTGCTGCCTGGCTTGAGCCCAGCCCTTTTGCCCTCCCATCGCCATGGAGAGGGTCCAGGTTTGCTGCCTGGCCTGCGCTCTGTCCCTCCTGCCCTCTGATGGACATGGCAATCACCGGAAGCAGACCAGCCAGCAACTCCAGCATCTGGGGATACGCGGTTGCTGACTGGACTGCAACACCGCCTTTCTGCCCTCAGATCGCCATGTCGATCGATCAATGCATGCCATCCTGCCCTTTGATTGCCATGTTGGATGTCCACAGGTGCTGCCTGGCCTGTGCCCTGGTCCTCCCACCCTTTGATTGCCATGGTGGGGTTTCGGGGTGGCTTCCTGGCCAGCGCCCCGTCCCTCCCGTCCTTTGATTGCCATGGTGGCGATCCAAGGTTCCGGGCTGGGTTGCGCTCGTTCCCTTTCACCCTTGATCGCCATAGTGCAGGTCTGGGGTTGAAGCATGGATTGCGCTCTGGCCCTCCCACACTCCGATCCACATGGCTATCGCGGGAGCCCACCAGCCAACAACCCCGGCACCCAGGGATCCGCGGTAGCTGCCTGGCCTGCAATACCGCCCTCCCACCTTCCGTTCGCCTTGGCGATCGAGGGACACAGGCCATCCTGCCCTTCAATTTCCATGACGGGGTTCCAGGGTTGCAGCCTGTCCTGGGTCCTGGCACTCCAGCCTTTCGAGTGCCATGTTGGGAGTCTACGGTTGCTGCCTGTCCTTCGCCCCGACCCTCCCGCCCTGGCCATCCCAACCCTGGGGGTCCAGGGTTGATGCCTGTGCTGGGCTCTGGCCAACTTGGACTATCATCGCCAAAGCATGGGTCCGGGGTTGCTGCCAGGCCTGTGTCCCAGACCTCCCACCCTTCGATTGCCATGGTGAGGTCAGGAGTTTATTCATGGCATGCCCTCTGGCCCTCCCACCATCGATCACCGTGGTGGGCGTCCAGGGTTCCTGCCTGGCTTGCACTCTGGCCCTCCCACCTTCTGATTGCCATGGAGATCGCCAGAAGCAGGCCAGCCAGCAGCCCCGGCACCTGGGGGTCCGGGGTTGCTACCTGGCCTCCAACACAGACTGGACTGCAACACCGCCCTTCCGCCCTCAGATCGCCATGTCGATCGATCAATGCATGCCATCCTGCCCTTTGATTGCCATGTTGGATGTCCACAGGGGCTGCCTGGCCTGCGCCCTGGTCCTCCCACCCTTTGATTGCCATGGTGGGGTTTCGGGGTGGCTTCCTGGCCAGCGTCCCGTCCCTCCCGTCCTTTGATTGCCATGGCGGCGATCCAAGGTTCCGGGCTGGGTTGCGCTCCTTCCCTTCCGCCCTTGATCGCCATGGTGTGGGTCTGGGGTTGACGCATGGATTGCGCTCTGGCCCTCCCACACTCCGATCCACATGGCTATCGCCGGGAGCCTGCCAGCCAACAACCCCGGCACCCGGGGGTCCGCGGTAGCTGCCTGGCCTGCAATACCGCCCTCCCACCCTCCATTCACCTTGGCGATCCAGGGACGCAGGCCATCTTGCCCTTCAATTTCCATGACGGGGTTCCAGGGTTGCAGCCTGTCCCGTGTCCTGGCACTCCAGCCTTTCGAGTGCCATGTTGGGAGTCCGCGGTTGCTGCCTGTCCTTCGCCCTGACCCTCCCGCCTTTCAATTGCCATGGTGGGGGTCCAGGGTTGATGCCTGGGCTGGGCTCCGGCCAACTCGGACTATCATCGCCAAAGCGTGGGTCCGGGGTTGCTGCCTGGCCTGCGCCACGGACCTCCCGTCCTCCGATTGCCATGGTGGGGGTCCGGGGTTGATGCATTGCCTGCGCCGTGGCCTTCCAGCCCTTCAATCGCCTTGGTGGGGATCCCCCGTTGCTGCCTGGCCTGTGCCCCAGGCCTCCTGAAATCCGATCGCCATGGTGGGTGTCGGGGTTGAGGCCTGGACTGTCCTCTGGCCCTCCTACTCTCGATCGCTATGGTATAGGTCCGGGGTTGCTGCTGGGCCTGTGCTCTGGCCCTCCAGCCCTCAAATTGCCATGGGATCACCAGACACAGGTCAGCCAGCAACCCCGGCCTGCTGGTGGTCCGTGGTTGCTACCTCGCAAGATACACAGCCCTATGATCTCCAGGGCAAACAAGGGACGCTGGCCCTCCCGACCTCGATTGCCATGGCGGGGGTCCGTGATTGCTGCATGGCCTGTGCCCCTGCGCTCCCGCCCTCAATGGCCATGGTGGGGTTCCAGGATTGATTCATGGTGGGTGCTCTGGCCCTCCCACCCTCCACTGTCCATGGCAGTGGTCCAGGGATGCTCCCTAGCTTGCGCTCTTGCCCTCCCGCATACGAACGCCATGGTGTGTGTTCAGGGATGCTGCCTAGGCTGCGCTCTGGCCAACACGCCCTCACATTGCCATGTCGGGGGTCCGGGGTGGCGGCCTGACTTGTTCCCAGACCCTCCAATCCTTCCAATGCCATGGTGGGAGTCGGCGATTGCTGCCTGGCCTGCACTTCGGGCCTCCCGCCCTTCAATTTCCATGGTGGGGATCCAGGGTTGATTCATGGCATGCACTCTGGCCCTCCCGCCCTCCAATGTCCATGGCGGGGGTCCGGGGTTGCTCCTTGGCCTGTCCTCTGTCCATTCTGCCCTTGATCGTCATGGTGGGGATCCGGGTTTGCTGCCTGGCCTCTCCACCGGCCCTCTCACCCTTCAATTTCCAGGCCGATGAAGGGATGCAGGACATCCCACCAATCGATTGCCATGGTGGGGGTCTGTTGTTGCTGCCCGGCCTGCGACCCGGCCCTTCCGCTCATTCATTGCCATGGTGGGGGTCCGTGAAGGCTTTCTGGCCTGCGCCCCGCTGGGGGTCCAGGGTTGCTGCCTGTCCTGCCCCCAGGCCCTCCCGCCCTTCGATTGCCATCTTTATGGTCCGCGGTTGCTGCCTGTCCTGCTCTCTGTCCCTCCCGTCCTATGTTCGACATGGCTATCAATGGAAGCAGACCAGCCAGCAACCCCAGCATCTTAGGGTTCGCGATTGCTGAGTGGCTTGCAACACTGCTGTCTCGCCCTCCGATCGCCATGGCTATCCACGTATGCAGGCAATCCGCCCTAAGATTGCCATAGTGGACATCCGCGAGTATTGCCTGGTCTGCGGCCTGGGCCTCCTGCCTTTTGATTGCCATGGTGGGTGTCCAGGGTAGCTGCCTGGCCTTCGCTCCAGCCATCCCACCTCTGATGCCATGTAGGGGGTCCAGGTTTGATGCCTGGCCTGCACTCTTGCCGTCCAATCCTCTGATCCACATGAGGATCGCCGGGAGGTGCAGGCCAGCAACCCCAGCAACCAGGGTCCCGTGCTGCTGCCTGGCCTGCAATACTGCCCTCCCACCCTCCGTTCGCCATGGTGATCGAGGGACGCAGGCCATCCTTCCCTTCAATTGCCATGTTGGGGGTCCAGGGTTGATGCCTGGGCTGTGCTTCAGCCAGCACGCCCTCTCATCGCCATGATGGAGGTCGGGGGATGCGGCCTGGCTTGCGCCCGGGCCCTCCTGCACTTCACTTGCCTTGGTGGTAGGCTGCAGTTGCTGCCTGGTAGGCGCCCCAGCCCTCCGCCCTTTGATTTCCATGATTGGGGTCCGTGGTGGCTGTCTGGCCTGCACCCCGGACCTCCCACCCTCTGATCTCTATGGTGGGGGTCCGGGGTTGATGCCTGGCCAGAGCTCTGGCCCTCTCGCATTCCAATGTCCTTGGTGGGGGTCCGGGGTTGCTCCCTGGCCTGTGCTCTGGTCATTCCACCCCTGATCGCCATACTGGGGATCCGGGTTTGCTGCATGGCCTCGGATCCAGCTCTCACGCCCTTCGATTGATATGCCAATTTAGGGATGCAGGCCATCCCGCCCTTCGATTGCCATGATGTGGGTCGAGGGTTGCTTCCTGGCCTGTACTCTGGCCCTCCCGCCCTTGATCGCCATGGTGGTGATCCGGGTTTTCTGCCTGGCCTCCGCACTGGCCTCCCACCCTTCGATTGACATGCCGATCAACAGATGCAGGACATCCTGCCAATCAATTGCCATGTTGGGGGTCCGCGGTCCTTCATGGCCTGCAACACCCACCTCCGATCGCCATGGAGATCAAGGGAGGAAGGCCCTCTCGCCTTTCGTTTCCCATGGTGGGGGTTGGATGTTGATGCCTGGCCTGCGTTCAGGCCCTGCCGCCCTCTATTGCCATGGCAGAGGTCTGCAGTTGCTTCCTGCCCGGTGCCACGGCCCTTCCACCCTCTGATCGCCATGGTGGGGATCCAGGGTTGCTGTCTGGCCTCCGCCCTGGCTCTCCTGCCCTTCGATTGCCATGGCAATCAAGGGATGCCGCCCGTCCAGCCCTTCAATTGCCATGTTGGGGGTCCGTGATTGCCGCCTGGCCTGAAACACCGCACTCACGCCCTTTGTTCACCATGCCAATCAAGGGATGGAGGCCATCCCGCCCTTCGATTGCCATGTTGGGACCTGCAGTTGCTGCCTGGCCTGCAACACCACCCTCCGATCGCCATGATGATTAAGGGGGGCAGGCCCTCCTGCCCTTCGGTTGACATGGTTGGGGTCCGGGTTGATGCCTGCCTGGAGCTCTGGCCCTCCCGCATTCCAATGTCCATGGTCGTGGTCCGGGGTTGCTCCCTCCCCTGTGCATGGCAATTCCGCCCTCGATTGCCATGCTGGGCAACCAGGGTTGCTGCCTGTCATGTGCACAGGCCCTCCCGCCCTTCGATCGCCATGGCGATCCAGGGATGCAGGCAATCCGGCCTAAGATTGCCATGGTGGATGTCCGCCAGTGTTGCCTGGCCTGCGCCATGGCCCTCCCGCATTTTGATTGCCATGGTGAGGGTCCAGGGTTGATGCATGACCTGCTCTCTGGCCTTCCCACACTCCGATGGCTATGGCGTGTCTGGGGTTGCTTCCTGGCATGCGCTCATGCCAAACCAACTATAATCACTATAGGGTGGGTCCATGGTGGCTTACTGGCCTGCGCTCCAGCCATCCCACCTCCGATCGCCATGGTGGAGGTCTGGGGTTGCTGCCTGGTCTGCGCTCCGGCCCTTCAGCCCTTAGATTGTCATGGCGGGGGCCCGAGGTTACTGCCAGGGTTGCACTCCTTCTCTCCCACCCTCGATCGCCATGGTGGGAGTACAGGGTTTCTGCCTGGCCTGTGTCCCTGCCCTCTTGACCTTTGATTGCCATGGTGGGATTCCGGGATTGATTCATGGGATGTGCTCCGGCCCTCCCGCCCTCCAATGTCCATTCGGTGGTCCTGTAATGCTCCCTAGCTTGCGCTCCTACCCTCCCACCCACAAACGCCATGGTCAGGTTCCAGGGTTGCTGCCTGGGCTGCGCTCTGGCCAGCACGCCTTCCCATTGCCATGACGGGGGTCTGGGCTGGTGGCCTGGCTTGTGCCCGAGCCCTCCCACCCTAAGATTGCCATGGTGGGAGTCCGCGATTGCTGCCTGGCCTGTGTCCCAGCCTTCCCGCCCTTTGATTGCCATGGTGGGGGTCCGTGGTGGCTGTCTGGCCTGCTCTCTGTCCCTCCCGCCCTCCGGTCGATATGGCTATCAATGGAAGCAGACCAGCCAGCAACCGCAGCATCCAAGGGTTCACAGTTGCTGAGTGGCTTGCAACACCACCCTCTCACCTCCGATCGCCATTGCGATCCAGGGATGCAGGCAATCTGCCCTAAAATTGCCATGGTGGATGTCCGTGAGTTTTGCCCGGCCTGCGCCCAGGCCCTCCCGCCCTTGGATTGCTCTGGTGGGGGTCCGGCATTGATAAATGACATGCTCTCTGGCCTTCCTACACTCCGATGGCCATGGCGGGTTTCTGGGGTTGCTTCCTGGCATGGGCTCTTGCCCACCCACCTATAATCGCTATGGGGTGGCTCCATGGTGTCTGCCTGGCCTGCGCTCCAGCCATCCCACCTCCGATCGCCATGGTGGGGGTCTGGGGTTGCTGATGCCCTCTGGCCCTCCCTCCCTCCAACGTCCATGATGGTGGTCCGGGGATGCTCCCTAGCCTACACTCCGGTCCTCCCGCCTTCGAACGCCATGGTGTGGGTCCAGGGGTGATGCCTGGCCTGCACTCTGAGCCTCCCGCCTTTGATTGCCATGGTGGGGAACCGGGGTTTTTGCCTGGCCTGCGCCCCAGATCTCCCGCCCTTCGATTGCCATGGTGATCAAGGGATGCCAGCCATCCCGCCCTCCGATGGCCATGGTGGGGGTCCGCGGTTGCTACCTGGCCTGTGCACTGTCCCTCCCGCCCTTCGATTTCCATGCTGGGGGTCTGAGGATGATGCATGGCCTGTGCTCCGGCCCTCCTGCCCTTCGATTGCCATGGCGGGAGTTTGGGGTTGCAGCCTGAGTTACGCTCTGGCCCTCCTGCCCTCTGATTGCCATGGTGATCGCCGGAAGAAGGCCACCAAGCAACCCCGTACCTGGGGTTCCGCAGTTGCTGCCTGGCCTGCAACACTGCCCTCCCACATTCCGATCGCCATGGAGATCAAGGGACTCAGGGCAACCCGCCCTTTGATTGCCATGGTAGGGGTCCACAGTTGATGGCTTGCCTGCACCCCGGCCCTCAGCCCTTCGATTGCCATTTTGGGTGTCCAGGGTTGATGCCTGGGCTCGCTCAAGCCAGACTGCCTTCCCATTGCCATGGATGGGGTCCGGGGTTGCTTCTTGGCCTGCACTCTGGACCTCCAGGCCTCTAATCAACATGGTGTTCGCCAGAAGCAGTCTATCCAGCATCCCTGGCACCCAGAGCTCTGTGGTTGATGCCTGGCCTGCAAAACCACCCACCCGCCCTCTGATCGCCATGGCGATGGAGGGCAG
>NW_006295223.1:18336-19040 GCF_000327345.1 Myotis davidii | reverse complement strand
CATGGCGGGGGTTCCGGGTTGTGGCCCTGCTTGTGCTCCGGCCTTCCCACCCTCAATTGCCATTATGGGTGTCCAAGCTTGCTGCCTGGCTTACGCCCCGGTCCTCCCACCCTCCCATCGCCATGGTAGGCATCCAGGGTTGCTAACTGGCCTCCACTCTGGTCCTCACGCCGTCCGATCACCAGGGGATCCCTGGAAGCAGGCCAGCCAGCAACCCCTGCAACCTGGGTTCTGAGATTGCTGCCTGGCCAACAACACCGCACTCCCGGCCCCCGATCTCCATGGCGATGGAGGGACACAGGCCATCCCGCCCTTCGATTGCCATGGTAGCAGTCCGTGAATGCTGATTGGCCTGTGCCCCGTCCCTCCCGCACTTCGATTGCCATGGTCGGCGCCCAGGGTTGATGCATGGCCTGCGCCCCGGCCCTCCCACCCTCAATTGCCATTATGGGTGTCCGGGGTTGCTGCCTGGCATGCGCTCTGCCAGTCTCGCCCTCCGATCGCCATGGCGATCGCCAGAAGCAGGCCAACCAGCAACCTCGGCTTCCGGAGATCCTGGGTTGCTGCCTGGCCTGCAACTCTGCCTTCATGACTGCAATCGCCATGGCAATCGAGGGACACGGGCAATCGTGCCTTTTGATTGCCATGTTGGGGGTCCGGGGTTGGTCCCCAGGCAGCAACCTCGGACTCCCACCATGGCGATT
>NW_006295223.1:17445-17999 GCF_000327345.1 Myotis davidii | reverse complement strand
CCCGCCCTTCCATTGCTATGTTGGAGGTCCAGGGTTGATGCCTGGGCTGCGCTATGGCCAGCCCACACTCCCATCGCCATGACGGGAGTTTGCAGCCTGGCTTGTGCTCCGGCATTACCGCCCTCAGTTTCCATGCTGGGTGTCTACAGTTGCTGCCTGGTCTGCCCTCTAGTCCTCCTGCCCTCCATAGCCATGGTGGGGATCCGGGCTTGCTGCCTGGCCTGCGCTCTGGCACTCCCGACCTCCCATCGCCATGGTCTTTGTACAGGGTTGTTGTCTGGCCTGCAACACCACCCTCCAATTGCCATAGCGATCACCAGAAGCAGGCCAGAGAGCCACCCCGGCAAACGGGCATCCGCAATTGTTGCCTGGCCTGCAACACTGCCCTCCGCCCTCTGATCGCCATAGCAATCGAGAGACGCAGGGTATCCTGCCATTCAATTGCCATGTTGGGAGTCCAGGGTTGATTCCTGGGTTGCACTCTGGCCAGAGCGCCCTCCCATTGCCATGGTGGAGGTCTGGGGCTGCTGACTGGCAGGCACCCTGACCCTCCT
>NW_006295223.1:13946-14981 GCF_000327345.1 Myotis davidii | reverse complement strand
AACCCCGCCCTCTTGCCCTTCGATCGCCATGGCGATCGAGGGATGCAGTCCATCCCGCCCTTCCATTGCTATGTCCAGGGTCCAGGGTTGATGCCTGGGCTGCGCTATGGCCAGCCCACACTCCCATCGCCATGACGGGAGTTTGCAGCCTGGCTTGTGCTCCAGCATTACCAACCTCAGTTGCCATGCTGGGTGTCTGCAGTTGCTGCCTGGTCTGCCCTCTAGCCCTCCTGCCCTCGATAGCCATGATGGAGGTCCGGGATTGCTGCCTGGCCTGCGCTCTGGCCCTCCCGACCTCCCATCGCCATGGCCTTTGTATAGGGTTGTTGTCTGGCCTGCAACACCACACTCCAATTGCCATAGCGATCACCGGAAGCAGGCCAGAGAGCCACCCCGGCAAACGGGCATCCGCAATTGTTGCCTGGCCTGCAACACTGCCCTCCGCCCTCTGATCGCCATAGCAATCGAGAGACGCAGGGTATCCTGCCATTCGATTGCCATGTTGGGAGTCCAGGGTTGATTCCTGGGTTGCACTCTGGCCAGAGCGCCCTCCCATCGCCATGGTGGAGGACTGGGGCTGCTGACGGGCAGGCGCCCTGACCCTCACGACCTTCTATTGTCATGGTGGGGGTCTGGGGTTGCTGCCTGGCCTAAGCCCTGGCCCTCCTCTCCTTTGATTGACATGGCATGGGTCCAGAGATGCGGCATGGCCTGCACTCCGGCCCACCCTCCCTTGATGGCCACGATGAGGCTCCATAATTGCTGCCTTGCCTGCGCTCTGATCCTCCCACCCTCTGATTGCCATGAAATCAGCATATGCAGGCCAGCCAGGAACCCCGGCCTCCGGGGGTCTGCAGTTGCTACCTGGCCTGCAAAACTGCCCTCTGATTGCTAGGGCAGTCAAGGGACACAGGCCCTCCCAGCCTTCGGTTGCCATGGTGGGGTTCAGGGGTTGATGCAGGGCCTGTGCTCTGGCCCTCTCTCCCTCCTATGGCCATGCCAAGTGTTCGGGGTTGCTGCCTGGCCTGGGGTCCG
>NW_006295223.1:0-466 GCF_000327345.1 Myotis davidii | reverse complement strand
TTGTCTCCCTTCAATTTCCATGGTGGGGATCCAGGGTTGATTCATGGCATGCACTCTGGCCCTCCCGCCCTCCAATGTCCATGGCGGGGGTCCGGGGTTGCTCCTTGGCCTGTCCTCTGTCCATTCTGCCCTTGATCGTCATGGTGGGGATCCGGGTTTGCTGCCTGGCCTCTCCACCGGCCCTCTCACCCTTCAATTTCCAGGCCGATGAAGGGATGCAGGACATCCCACCAATCGATTGCCATGGTGGGGGTCTGTTGTTGCTGCCCGGCCTGCGACCCGGCCCTTCCGCTCATTCATTGCCATGGTGGGGGTCCGTGAAGGCTTTCTGGCCTGCGCCCCGGCCCTCCCACCCTCTGATAGCCTTGGTGGGGATCCAGGGTTGATTGCTTGCCGGAGCTCTGGCCCTCCCACACTCCAATGTCATGGCGGAGGTCCGGGGTTGCTCCCTGGGCTGTGCATGCCC
>NW_006295222.1:0-464 GCF_000327345.1 Myotis davidii | reverse complement strand
GCAGATACTTCGCCACTTCATAGAAGGGACTTGAGCATCCATGGGTGTTAGTACCCACGGGGGCCCTGGAACCAGTCCCCATGGATGCCAAGTTCCCCACCGTGGTGCCCTGGCCTGGGTGCAGGCGTTGCATTAGGAGATCCCAGATCTGCTGCCTCTTTCCAAATGTGCCACCTCAGGCCATGCCGTGCCTCTTGGAAAGTCATTCTTCCCTGTGGGGATGTGGGGCTGTGCCAGCCATGGGCAAACTACGGCCCTTTTATGTAATGATGTTTACTTTGAATTTATATTAGTTCACACAAACACTCCATCCATGCTTTTGTTTCGGCCCTCCGGTCCAGTTTAAGAACCCATTGTGGCCCTCGAGTCAAAAAGTTTGCCCACCCCTGTGTGCCATGGCCTGAATGTCGTGCCCCCTGCCCCCAAATGCATATATTGAAAGTCTAATGCCCAAGGTGTTGGTA
>NW_006295221.1:0-258 GCF_000327345.1 Myotis davidii | reverse complement strand
GAGTGTCAGTCTGTGGACTCAAGGGTCCCAGGTCGATACTGGTCCAGGTCATGTACCTTGGTTGTGGGCACATCCCCAGTGGGGAGTGTGCAGGAGGCAGCTGATCAATATTTCTCTCTCATCAATGTTTCTAACTATCCCTTTTCCTTCTTCTCTTTAAAAAAATCAATAAAATACATTTAAAAAATTTTTAAATCATAAGTCTCCCCTTTAAAAAATAAAAGAAATTATTTTAAAAAAATAAAGTAAAATAAAATG
>NW_006295220.1:0-234 GCF_000327345.1 Myotis davidii | reverse complement strand
TCCTGGTGACGAAATATGAAACAATCTTTTTTTCTTTTAAGCCTCACTGGAGGATATGTTTTTATTTTATATTTTTAGGAAGAGAGAGAGAAGGTGGGGTATATATATAGAGAAAAATCAATCAGTTGCCTCCCATATGTGACCCAGACTGGGGATTGAATCCACAATCCCAGGTATGTGCCCTGACTGGGGATTAACTTGTGACCCTTTGGTGCATGGGAGGATGCTCCAACC
>NW_006295219.1:0-211 GCF_000327345.1 Myotis davidii | reverse complement strand
CCTTAACCAAAATCAAACCCAGGACCCTTCAGTTCAGAGATCAACGCTCTATCCACTGAGCCAAACCAGCTAGGGCTCCAGCATTATTTATTGAAGAGACTGTCTACTCCATTGTGTGTTTCTGGCTCCTTTGTCGAAAACTATCTGTCCATATACATGTGGTTTTATGGCTGGGCTTGCTGTTCTGTTCCATTGATCTGTGTGTCTGTTT
>NW_006295218.1:0-209 GCF_000327345.1 Myotis davidii | reverse complement strand
CCCAGACTGTGAGAGGGCACAGGTCTGGCTGAGAGACACCACCACCCCCACCCCCCTAACCCCCCGCCAGTGCACAAATTTTATATACATATAAAGGCTAATAGGCTAAGTGTCCTTCCCTCTGTCCAGGTAATGATGGCATGTAGCAATGCCCGGCTTCCTCTCCTTAGCCTCCATGCACTTTCTTCAGCCCAGGAACATGACTTGCT
>NW_006295217.1:0-609 GCF_000327345.1 Myotis davidii | reverse complement strand
CCTGGCTATGAAGTAACAATCCTCTCTATGAATTCACAATCCAGTCTATGAAATAGCCAATCTCTCTATGAAGTCACAATACTATCTATGATGTAACAATTCTGTCTATGAAATAACAATCCTATGAAGTCACAATCTGTCTATGATGTAACATTACTCTCTATGAATCACAATCCTGTATGAAGTAACAATCCTCTCTATGAAGTCACAATCCACTCTATGAACTAACAATCGTCTCTATGAAGTCACCATACAGTCTATGACCGAACATTACTCCTTATGAAGTCTCAATACTGTCTATGATGTAACAACACTGTGTATGAAGTAACAGTCCTCTCTATGAAGTCACAACAAATGATATGAACTGACAATACTCTCTATGAAGTCACAATACTCTCTATGATGTAACAATACAGTCTATGAGGTAATAATCCTGTTTATGAAGTAACAAGCCTCTCTATTCTGTCACAATCCTGTCTATGATGTAACACTACAGCCTATGAAGTAACAATCCTGTCTATGAAGTAACAATACTTTCTATGATGTCATAATCCTTTGTATGAAGTTCCAGTCCTCTCCATGATGTAACAATACAGTGTATGAAGTAAC
>NW_006295216.1:0-1102 GCF_000327345.1 Myotis davidii | reverse complement strand
GTGAAAGGATGGAAAAAAATCTTTCAGGCAAATAGAAATGAAATAAAAAGTGGGGGTAGCAATACCTATATTGGACAAAATAGACCTCAAAGTGAAGGCCATAACAAGAGATAAGGAAGGCCACTCCATAATACTAAAGGGATCAATACAACAAGAAGATATAACCCTGATAAACATATAAGCACCCAATGCAGGAGCACCCAAATACATAAAAAAAACTCCTGATAGACATCAAAGGAGAGATCGAAAACAATAAAATCATCCTAGAGGACTTTAATACACCATTAAAATCACTGGATAAATCCTCTGGACAAACAATCAGAAAAGAAACAACAATCTTAAATGACTCACTAGATCAGAAGG
Source organism: Myotis davidii (assembly GCF_000327345.1). Taxonomy (NCBI): domain Eukaryota; kingdom Metazoa; phylum Chordata; class Mammalia; order Chiroptera; family Vespertilionidae; genus Myotis; species Myotis davidii. Next base: position 739 of record NW_006295216.1, on the reverse strand, counting down.
ACTTAATTGACATCTTCAGAAAACTTCACCCCAAAGCAAAGGAATATATGTTCTTCTCAACTGTTCATGGGACATATTCAAAAAAAGACCGCGTATTGGGTCACAAACAAAGTCTTCCCAAATCAACAAGATTGAAATCACAGCAAGCATCTTCTCAGGCCACAAGGGCATAATATTAGAAATAAACTGCAATAAAAACAACTCAAATTATGCAAACACTTGGAAGCTGAATAGCATATTATTACATATTGATTGGGTTACCAATGAGATCAAAGAAGAAATAAAAAAAACATCCTGAAAACTAATGACAATGAAAACACAACAATCCAAAACCTATGGGACACAATGAAAGCAATACTGAGAAGGAAGTTTATACATCTACAGGCCTATCTCAACAAACAAGAAAAAAGGTAGTACATCATCTAAATATGTACCTCAAAGACTTACAAAGAGAGCAACAAGGAAAGCCCAGAGTGAGCAGAAGGAAGGAGATAATAAAGATTAGAGCAGAAATAAATGACATAGAGACAAAAAAAAAAAACAATACAGAGAGCTGTTTCTTGGAAAGGATAAACAAGATTGATGAACCTCTAGCCAGGCTCACCAAGATGCAAAGAGAGAGGACCCAAATAAACAAAATCAGAAATGATAGAGGCGAAATAACAACAGACCCCACAGAAATACAAATCGTTGTTAAAAAATATTATGGACGCCGAAACTGGTTTGGCTCAGTGGATAG
>NW_006295215.1:8616-15736 GCF_000327345.1 Myotis davidii | reverse complement strand
CAAAAAAAACAAAAACAAACAAACAAAAAAAAACTGTATTTCATTTTTGTGAGTTCTATCTGCTTTTTTCCCATTATATGGTGATTATTATAGTTATTGTTATTTCTGGACAGAACCATAATCAGTGTAGATATGATCCATGAACTAAAATGGAAGCTTCATGTTTGTAACAAATATCATTGAGGCAATAGTGACAGAAAAAAAATACCAATCTTGGGAGTTCTCTGGTTTTCATGATTCCACATGATTGTATGTTTAATTTTGTGCAAATTAGACCATTGCTAATTCCATATTTTTTGTTTATTGTGGATAAGGCATAGACCCTAGTCCATAAATAATCATGTCTTAGAATACCATACATTTAAATTAATTGTCGCCATTGTTAGCAGCTTGATTGCTGTCACCTACCATTTAATGAAGAATTATTTTGGTTAAATTATAAGACTCCATCAAAGAAAATGTGGCCTTTTATCTTCCTTTGTGGTAGAAACAATTAAACCATTTCTCTGTATCTCATTATTCCTTATGAAGCATAACATCATTAGACAAGAGATATTTGAATATATGATCCAAAATTTAGCTTTTAAGAAATCCATATTGAGTTAGTAAGACTTACCCTGGTGGGACATACTTGTTCTGTTTTTAAAGAATATTGACTTTTTACATTGTCTCTTTTGTTTTCTCTTGTATAGAAATCCATTTCTGGCATTTTCTCCACATATTCCTGGAAGTTTTCCTGTTATCATCTGGCATTTCATTGCATTACCTCTGGATAAGGATAGCATAAAGATATCCTTCTTAAAAAGTTTTAGGTAGTGATCATAACCACCACATAGTCCTTAAGCAGCAGGTTCAGGATATTAAATATATTAATAACAATTACTTCTTCTCTCAAACCCTGAGACATCTTACTCACACTAGCTCAATCTTGTAACTTAAAGTTATTTTTAAGTACCTGAGTTCTGGAATGGGTTTCAGCTCATTAAATTTGTGACAACCTGGTTGAGTACATGTGTACCACCATACAACAAATTCTGAATTATAAACCTACTTGGTATGAAAAAAATTAACTTTATTTTCCACAAATAGATTACAGTGGTGAAATACAATTGGAAATAATTCTACTTTTTTCCAACTTCCTAAGTAATAAGAGGATGATCCAAATAGCATCTTTTTTTGTAAGTGAAATGTCACTTTAGAATGTGAGACTTTATTTTTATAGGAAAAGTTCTTTCCACTAATCTGTGATAAGAATTACCTATTTTATACCTATTTCAGTTTTTTAAAAAAAGAAACCCTGAAGGCAGTGTATGCAGGCACAACTGAGTAAATAATAGTGTCAAAATGGCTTAGAAACAAGAAAACAAGGAATTATGAGTGTGACACTTCATAAGATTTTTAAAATATAAATCTGAGCATAGGGTTGGGTGGGGAGTGTGCCTTGTTGATTTTCTCCTGTTTATTTTTTATTGTTGTTTGTTTAGAGCAGTGGTTCTCAACCTTCCTAATGCTGTGACCTGTTAATACAGTTCCTCATGTTGTGGTGACCCACAACCATAAAATTATTTTCATTGCTACTTCATAACTGTAATTTTGCTACTGTTATGAATCATAATGTACGTATCTGATATGCAGGATGTATTTTCATTGTTACTAATTGAACATAATTAAAGCATAGTGATTAATCACCAAAACAATATGTAATATGTTTTCTGATGGTCTTAGGCGACCCTTGTGAAAGGGTCGTTTGACCCCCAAAGGGCAGGTTGAGAACCGCTGGTTTAGAGGATGTTGGTTGCTTGGCTGGAAAATAGTGTGTTCTTATCCCCAAAGAATTTGGAAATGATACACTACTCCTACTAAACAAATACCTTTCCAATTAAAAAACTTTTCACAGTTACAACTGAAAGGACCTAAAAAGTCATGTACAACTCCTTAGGACACAGGCATAGATAAATTAAGCAAAAAATGCAGAGTCATGCTTTAGTGCCAGAGCTGGAACAGAAATCTGTGTATTCTGAGTACAAATTCAGGACCTTTTTACCATACCACACTCTTCTCTTTTCCTGCTTTTCATTTGTCTCAATACAGGATTGGTGAAAGTGTGACAGTAAGTTCATAGATATTGGATTTTTTAGACTTTAACAAGATAGTCTCAAAAGGCAATTTTGATGTGAAGGTTCAGTTAAGTGGATAGTTTGCTATGCTCTGCAGTCTTTATGAGAAATTCACAATTAAACAAGATAAAGACTTCCAGGAGAGGAAAAACAGTTTCCTGGTTAGTCTGTGGGTTCATTATAGAATGTCTGATACACCAACATATACACAACATCTAGGAACGGACTTTATACTTAAATAAATACGTTTTGCCAAGGTTCCATGCTCACCTGTTAAATAAGGGTTTAAAGCTTTTTAAAAATTATTTTTATGGAAACACTTCTAAAATAGATCATATAATTTACTGCCTTCCTAAACTATATCCTAAACATCATATGGTCCTTTCTTGCTCACTCATATTCACCATTTTTAATATAATAATTGATGCCTAGAGCTTTGGGAACTATGAGGGTGGTTAGAGCCTACTCTAAATAACCCTCAAAGGGCCTCTACCAGTTTTCTTGCCTTCAGATTAATCAGTTTTCACTTCTTGTTGCTCTTCTACTTTTCAGCAATAATGTTCAACAAGGCTTCCAAGTCTCATAGCCAGGTTTCTAGATGACGGCTAAATAAATGCATCCTTGATTAGTCTAAGGGAGCTGTAGGTAAAGTATCCTATATAATAAAATCCTAATATGCAAATTGACCAAACAGCGGAATGACCTGTCGCTATAGCACGCACTGACCACCAGGGGGCAGACACTCAATACAGGAGCTGCCCCCTGGTGGTCAGTGTGATCCCACAGGGGAAGTGCCACTCAGCCAGGTGCTGGGCTTATGGCTGGTGAGTGCAGCAGCGGTGGCAGGAGCTTCTCCCACCTCTGCAGCAGCGCTAAGGACCCCGAGGGGGATGTCCACCTGCTGGCCACGGGGAGTGGGCCTAATCCAGCAGGCGGACATCCCCCAAGGGGTCCCAGACTGTGAGAGGGCGCAGGCGAGGCTGAGAGACCGTCCCCCCCACCCCCCACTAGTGCACGAATGTTGTGCACTGGGCCTCTAGTAAGTTATAATGTATGAGCGCGGTCAGCTCTTCTTTTTAAGTTCATGAAACTGAGTTTATTTGAATTACTTCTGCATAATGATGTTTTACTGTGATTAATATCTATAGTGATTATATAAAATATTAAATAGCTACCTGAACTATCACATAACCTAAAATCAATAGAAAATGATTGTTTAGTGTATTTTGTTGTAGGTACTCATGTTTCTCTAAACATATATATCTGTCATATATATAATTTTCATTTCTTAACCTGTCCTTAAGCACTTCTTTGTGGTCTGTTGTTAAAATTCTAATGATGATAGCTTATGAACATACATTTGACCAAAATTGAAGCTAATAAAAGTAAGTATGTAAGTTATGGTAAAAGATGTTTCCTTGGAGTTTGTTTCAAATATCAAGGACCAGAAATAGACCTTAATTTACTTTATGAAGAATTTCTGAAATTTTAAACTCTCATGTTATCCCAAAAATATTTATGAATCATCAAAGTATAATTGTAGCCACTGTACAACATTAGATAATTGAAAAAAAAAAACTATGAGGTTCTCATAAGACTTTAATAATGGCTAAAGGTCCAGTGCAACAGGAGAAAGATGGCTCCTAAGGCCATTTTTAGTCACTGAGGACATGCTTTGTCTTCTAATTGTGAACCACCAAGGTATGTGCAAGATAATATTGATTTCAGGGGAGCTAAGGCACAGGTTTACTGAGAATCTTTGATACCCCACTGAAAGTAGACTACATGCTCAATTAAATCAGATGCAAACCACAATCTACACCTTTTTAATAATCGGTATAGACAAGCTAGTACAGAGTGTCTCCAAGGAGGTTTCAGACTTTAAAAGCACTTTAGAAAGCTCTACTACATTTCATCTCAAACTTGATCAAGGGGAACAAACTCTCAGGCATCCTTGGAGTTAAGCATACAAAATCAGTGCAAATTAACCTTATCCTTACTAATTTATTCTGTATTTTCTATGTGCATTTTTATTATCAGCTTGGTAAATCTTGTGTTTTTCCTTTCATTGAATAACTATCATTATAACAGTGGCAACACATCTATTAAACATCCATTCTTTGCCAAACCCTGATCAAAGTACTTTATGTACATTACCTCATTTATAATTATGAGATTGGTGCTGTTATTCTAATTTATAGATGGTTTCTGCTTTTCTCACATAGCTATTTGCTTTAACAACTTTTTTTTTCTTTCAAAATGAATTACTTATGTGCACCACTTAATAAGCTTGGGATACCAAAGAGATCACATTTGCTACAGATCACATTTGTTACTCAAATTAAACAACTACAGCCCTTGGTAATTTAAGAATATCATTCTTCCTTCCCTAACCAATCCTGTTCCTGTGAGAAATACAAGAAATCTAGGGTTGCATATTATGTCTGCAGGAGTGGGCTCCGACTCTTTCATAGAAGGAAAGATAATGAAATGTTAGGTTAATTTATAGAAAGTCCCCATTCTCTCTTGCTCTTGATATTCTTGCCACTGTTGCTGGTATGTAGTCTTACATCAAAACCAGGGAGCCCAGACCAGGCTTTCTGGCACCTAGAATAGTTCAAGAGCACTAAAGGAATCACTACAGTAACTGAAGTATAGGTTTCCCCAGCTGGGCTTGGATAAGAGGGGGGCATCTTTTTACCTAGCATTTCATTCACTTTTGCTCACAACATAATACAATAAGCCCTATTTCCCAATGTTTCAGCTAATTGGTGGCCCTGTTGTTTCAGTTTTAATATTCCTGGCCTCTTCTTCAAGCTCATGGAACCAGAAGAGCTAGTTGAGAGTAACCAACAACTGAGTGGCCTAATGTAGTGGAGGACTACACTGTGTACTTTTCCTGATATTTGTAGCTCTTATCAGGACAGCAATAACCCATCTGGCAGGTTCCGATAACTATGAAATTTCAAATGGAATCTTGGTCTCTTTTCTCAGAGAAGGAGTTCCCCAGCCCATTTGAGCATGGTGTGCCAAATGGACTTGGGAGAGAGTGGCAAGAGTACACCTGACTCCAGAACCCCTAGGTCTAAGGTCCTCAGTTGTCATGGTGATTTTTTTCATACCAGCTATAGGCCAAAAAAAATACTTAATAGTTCTATTTATTAAGTAGTTAGGTTCAAACAACTTAATAAGTATTTATATCCTGAGAGCTTAGTAGCCATTTGAAAAATAATGTAAGCAAATTACAAGAAAGCATTATTTTTATTTCAACATTAAATAGCCATGCAGTTACTTACTAATAGGATATATGTGCCTGATGAGCAGTGTGCTGTTGTATTGCAAATCAGCGAGCTGGACAAGACGCCTAATGAGCCAATTAGTTAGGAGTTATCTTTATTGCACGCAGGTTCAGAGCAGAGTACCTCTGTCAAATTCTGAACAAACACAGGAGGGAGTATTTTCTTTTTATATCCTTCTAGTTTTTTGTGTAAGACAGCTTGTAACCTTGAATACATATCGTATTTAATCAAACACCTGTCATATCTATACAGACAACTTGTAACTTTGAGTACATGTTATATCTAATCAAACACCTGTAACCTTGGATGAACAAACACTTGGCAAAATATGTGAATTAATATTAGTAACAGTGTATCAGCTCCTTTAGATGGCTAGCTTGCAAGGTCAGACAATTAAGTTTATCTTTTCTATTTTTCAAGCTAAAAAACAAAGATATTTTATAGAATAAGGCATCCCTTTCCCTTCCTCTCTGTAAAAAATCAATAACATATATTTTAAAAATAATAAATAAATAAATAAAAATAACAGAGTAGTTCAAACAGCACTTTTAAACGGCAGTTTTTCAAAAGGAGGGACCACTATGCTTCAGTACAACTTCCCAAACTTTGGGATCAGATTTGATAGTAGAGGATATTGGATATAGGAAGATACCATCTTCATTTTCTATTCCATATTTATTTTTCACACAACACTTTTTTAAAAATCACAGTAAAAAATCTAGCTTCACAAAGGAAATGAATGTAGAATTATCTAATGATAAACTGTTGTCAACCAATTTTTGACCAAGAACTGCAGGGTAAACAAAAGCTTTATTTGGGGGTCTTTTTTAAGAATTACAATCCAGGAAACACAATTTTGGGTAGAAACCTCAATTGTGTTCTAAGTGGGAAAGAGACAGTTTATAAAGGCAGAAAAAGGGGGCTTTCAAAAGGATTACATAAGTTGCTTTGAAAGAGCTGTGATTGGTGTTGGCAAGCAGACTAACATTATGCTATACATGCACCTTGGGGGTATATACTTTGGGGATCAAGGTACTAGTTCCTTGCTAAGCCAAAAGGCATCTGGCTATGTCCTCTTTCCAGAACAGTAGGTGTTCAGCTAGACTAACTCCACACAACTATTAGTGGAAATCAAATGGTTCTTACAGAACAAAAAATGTCTGTTCCAAGGGAAGCACAAATAGAAGTATTCTATAAATTTCAAAAGGTAGTTTCATTTCTTAAAAATAGTATATTCAAGTGCTCTCTCCCTAGAAATGTTGCTGTCAATGTGTTCATTTCACAGTCATATAGTAAGTTTGCCATACTGTTTCATAATTAGAGGCATGGTCCATGGTTTCCCAGCTTTGAGTAACTCAACCTTCAAGTTTCTCCCATTCTGCATTTTCATTTATTCCATACTTATTGAATCTCGTACCAAGTTATTTACTAGCTGTTATGAAAGACAGAGATTGAATCAAAATATAATAAGACATGGGACCTACCTTTGAGAACCTTAATCTTGAGGGAAAACCAGATAAGCACACCAAAAATCATAATATAGTTTAATTAATTGTTGTAATTTAGGTATATGTAAATACTGAGTCTAATGAGGTGGGGAGTACACTCTGGGGAAGGTTTATAGAGGATGTTATATTTGAACTAGAGGCCCGGTGCACGAATTCGTGCACCGGTGGGGTTACCTTGGCCTGGCCTATGGGGATC
>NW_006295215.1:4300-8496 GCF_000327345.1 Myotis davidii | reverse complement strand
ATGCCTGATGCCACCACTTGGTAGGCTCGCTGCCGGTCTGCTACAGTCTCTGCATTCCTCTCCTAGGGTGATACCAGCTAACCCATGACCAAGAAGTGCCCGCTAGCTTGTGCCCAGTCAGTCCTGATGCTGGTCTGATCCTGGTCCCGTTCTGGATGGGGGAGGAGCACTCAGGGGGAATGTCTGTGGGAGAGGCTCGCACCACTGCAGCTGCGCTCACCAGCCATGAGCCCAGCATCTGGCACCCATTGGTCAGCTGAGCAGAGCTTCTGCTGTGGGAGCGCACTGACCACCAGGGAACAGCTCCTGCATTGAGTGTCTGCCCTCTGGTGGTCAGTGTGCATCATAGCTACCAGTTGAAAAGTCTAACAGTCACTTAGGCTTCTATAAATAGAGATGGAATAAGAGTTCACTTGACAGGAGAAATATTAGGTACAAAATTGTGGTGGTATTAAAGAGCTTGTTTGGAGAATGGTAAGATTTGGTTTGACTGAGGAATAAGGTGCATGGTGAGTGTAGTGGCCAAAGAAAACACCCAATATCTGCATCTTTCAAGTTTTTCCCTTTCCATTCCTATTTCCACCATTCTAATGCATAATCTCATTATTTATTAACCAGGTCTATTGTAAGTAGCCTTTTACATAGTCTTTCCCCCTCCATTTTGGGGTAGGATGAGGAGAAAGTGGAGGAAAGGCTAAAGGCCAGATAAAAGGCTATCCTATATAATAAAGAGGTAATATGCAAATTGACCCTCACACCCTCACAAGATGGCTACCTAGGAGACAGAGCTTTTGACACTGACTGGCATAGAAACTGACCAATCAGAACCTAATCTGGGTGAACTGCAAAGGCAGAACCTAAGGTGGGGGTTAAGAAGGGGTTTTAAGGGCAACAGCTATTTGGTGTAAGGTGTAAGAAAGCAGTTCTATATTTTAATGACTGGTTTGGCAGTACAGTGCATATGGCTGGCTATCAGTCCAGATATAGGGATTATATGTTTTTGTCTGCCAAGAGCATCTCCTTTTGCTCACTGTTTTATTATTCAAGACTAAACCACAATTTCCTTTACACAGGTATTGCAAAGCAAGTTTACAGCAGTGTTTACTTTTTTTCTTCCCCAGAGGACTCTGTGCACCAGATTCTTCTTTTTTCCCCCAACTTCATTGAAATATAGTTAGCGTATAGCACTCTGTAAGTTTAAGGTATACAATGTGATTATCTATACTAATAAAAGGGTAATATGCTAATTAGACTGGGTTGACTGGCCATCTTTCTGACGTCTCACTTCCTTCTAGACAAATCCATGGTGGTCGGGGCTGAAGCAGAGGCAGTTAGATCTTACCCCTGTCAGAGTCTGGGGCGCTCCAAGGGACCCAGAGTCAAATCCCTGCCCACCCGTGGTGCCTCAAAATCGCATGAGACCCAGACCCAGCGGACCCCCCCCCCATTGGACGAGACCCAGACCCAGCTGGCCCCACCCTTGTCAAGCTCTGCAGGGTGGTGTGTGCAGCCTCAGGTCCCCTGTCGAGCCCCACCGGGTTCAGAGCGCAGCCTCAGGTCCCCCGGTGCAGTTTCAGGTCTCCCGGCCTGGCGCCAGGGAGGGGGGCGTGGCCTCAGGTCCCCTGTCGAGCCCCACCGGGTTCAGAGCGCAGCCTCAGGTCCCCCGGTGCAGTTTCAGGTCTCCCGGCCTGGCGCCAGGGAGGGGGGCGTGGCCTCAGGTCCCCTGTCGAGCCCCACCGGGTTCAGAGCGCAGCCTCAGGTCCCCCGGTGCAGTTTCAGGTCTCCCGGCCTGGCGCCAGGGAGGGGGGCGTGGCCTCAGGTCCCCTGTCAAACCCCACCATGTGGGGGCCCCAGCCTTAGGTCCCCCAGCCCTGGTGCAAGGGTGGGGTCATGGCCTCAGGTCCCCCGGCCTCGGTGCGAGGGCCCAAGGGTGCAATGACCATTTGCATATTAGCTCTTTATTATATAGGATATATATAAATATGTATATGTGTTATATCCATGATGATTTTCTCGGTTATTCTCTCTGAAAAGTTGGGTCTAAAATCATGAATGCTATAAAAAAGTTTAAATATCTTATCCTAATATTAAGTGCCTCCATGGCATGGCTGTTGGCCTGTTTCCAGTTTAATTTCTTACTCTTTCTATTTTTAATCTTGTACTCTGACCCTATTGACCAGCTCACTGTTCCTCATTTATGACCTTTGCTTTATTTAATTTTAAGACTTCATTTACTGTTTTGTTTTCTTTGTCCTAATCCTTCCAATCTTTAGAAGGCCAGCTCAAATACACTTTTTAAGGGTCCTTCTTGAGGTTCTCCCCTATCCCAAATATACCTTATCCAGTAGAAATATGCCTGCCTTTTGACCTCAAAAAGCATCTACCATGTTCAGTCTTGCATTAGAGTTCATTGTGTTTCTTTTATCTTCATTATCTCTTACACTGAAGAACCTTGAGGGCAGAGGACATATGATATTCATATTTGTGACTTGTGATGGTCTCATTGTACATAGTATTTTCTCAGTAAATATATCTTAAGAAAAATAATTTTTGTTCATTTTAAAAGAAAAACGTAAACATGTGCAATTTTTAATAGCGATTCTTATTGAAATAAGACCCAAGGGGAGAAAACTGATTCAATAATTGGAATAAAGATTTTTCCATTACAACTGTTAATTTTCAGATTTATTATCAAATTTATGGACATGATTTCACTTGACTAAGGACTTTTGCCATTAAAATATAAGTTTAGTATCCTGCAATGCATCAAAAATATATTACACAGCTGCATAGCTTAGTTTGAGGCAATAATTTAGGGAGTTCCTTGAGAAACCATCATATTTTATTTATTTATTTATTTATTTATTTTTTGTTTTGAAAAGAAAGCATAGGTGACAGCTATTTATTTTGTATATATGAAAAAGTAGTAATATTTTTTGAGTAATTGTACTTATCTTGTGTGTGTATGTGTGTGTGTATCAGTCTTAGATTTTAAATCTTTTCTTTAGTAAGGATGTTTTCTAAATGTAGCTAAAGAAAACAGTTTATGTTCATCTTTATTTCCTTTAATGAGAAGAGTGCATGTTTTATTTGTTCCTTTCTTTGTTTTTAAAGATTTTTTTATTGATCTTTAGAGAGAGAGAGGAAGGGAGAGGGAGAGAAAGAGAAACATCAATCAGTTGACTCTTGCATGCCCCCTATCAGGAATAGAGCTGCCAACCCAGGCATGTGCCCTCACTGGAATTCAAATCAGCAACCTTTCAGTGCACAGGAAAATGACCAACCAACTGAGCCACAATGGCCAAGGTGAAAAAGGTGCATGTTTTGAATAACTCCTCAGTGTTGTGTTTTCAAAGTACATTCATATTCTGTATACTTGTCACAGCATGTAATCTCTGATGAAGGCATGCACATGATTCCTGAGAGTGGGTGTAATGGCCAAAGGGCTACTTTGTGTGCACTCTAACTCACACAATTTGATGAGAAGGAAGCAGAGGAAAGTATTGAAATTTAGTTCCAAACATCATTGCTTTAACTTTACAAGTTTGAACACAAGCCTTTACTGCATGGAAACTGTCCAGGATTTTAGAAAGAGCTAGTCTGATCTTATCCGATAGGTCCAAGCTGACACTTTCCCCTTTATTTTGTTTCCACATTAAAAATATCCTAATTCTGGAGAAACCACGATGGTGGCATAGATAAACACTGGAAATTGCTGCCTCGCACAACCACTTCAAAAATACAACTAAAAAACAAAACGGACATCATCCCGAACCACAGGAAAGGCTGGCTGAGTGGAAATTCTACAACTAGAAGGAAAGAGAATAGCACACTGAGACTCAGAGGAGGTCGAAAGTAAAGTGCAGAGGTAAGGAGGAGAAAGTGGAAAGGGCTGGCAACTGAGGACACGGTCGTCTTTTTCAGTTGGGAGGAAGTCTCAAGCTCCGAACTGCTCTGAACTCCAGTTCCAGGTGAGTCTCTGGGGACCCTGACTCTTACGGGGAGAAACTGGACTCTCTGGCATCGGTCGGAACTCGAGGGCAGCTTTTTTCAGAGGTGCTTGCAGTGATTACTGGGACACTGAGACACGGGGCCTCTTAGGGTAGGACTGAGGAGCAGCCATAGCTGCTTGCTCTGCCCTGTTGCATATGAAAGGCCTGGCCCTTTGCAATCTGAAAATTACCTAACAAACTGCA
>NW_006295215.1:2312-3268 GCF_000327345.1 Myotis davidii | reverse complement strand
CTGATGAATAGCAAGAACCTAAAACCAAGATTACTTTACCCAGCAAAGCTATCATTCAGAATTGAAGGTCAGATAATGAGCTTCACAGATAAGAAAAAGCTAAAGGAGTTCATCACCACTAAACCAGCATTATATGAAATGCTGAAAGGTATTCTTTAAGAAGAGGAAAAAGAAAAAGGTAAAGATAAAAATAATGGACATCAAATAAATATCTATCAACAAGTTAACCTAAAAAGATGAACAGAATAAATTGGTGAATATAATAGAAAGGTAATGGACTGACTATTATAGGGGGATGGGTGTGAGGGATGCTGGAAGAGACTGGACAAAAATCGTACACCTATGGATGAGGACAGTGGTGGGGGGGCGGGTAAGGGCAGAGGGTGGGTAGGAACCAGGTGGAGGGGAGGTATGGGGGGGAAAAAGAGGAACAACTGTAATAATCTGAACAATAAAGATTTCATAAAAAAACAACCCTAATTCTGTTATCCATTAGATTTACAGATTACTTCTATGAGGACTTGTAAATACTCTGCCACAATTTCCTGTTCCCTATTATATAGCAGACATACCGTATGTTCCGGCGTATAAGACGACTGGGCGTATAAGACGACCCCCTAACATTTCCACTCAAAATACAGAGTTTGTTATATACTCGCCGTATAAGACTACCCCCTCTTCCGCACACCTTCCACACACCAAATAAAAGGTAAAACAATATCAGATTTGATTTTAACATTTTAATTTATATTCAAATGCTTATGACATGCAGGAAAACTGTCACAAGGCTGTATGTAATCAAACATATACATAAAACAGTGCAAGTTTATTACCGGTAAACATACCGGTAATTCACTAAAGAAAACACACTCTATAGACTGGTACCGTAGATGCTTCTCAGGAACACAGGCAAGCAGCCCACAACCTAGAGGGACTGTCAATGATAGAAGAAAGAT
>NW_006295215.1:0-1959 GCF_000327345.1 Myotis davidii | reverse complement strand
AAAATCGCATAACAGCCGAGCATACACACAGCAGCGCTGCTGATGCCTGAACGGTATGTGGAATGAAGTGGGCGGGCATCGGGAGGCCACTATGGCACGGGGCAAGCACTATGGGCAGTCTATCTGAAGTGTACCTGGCGTATAAGATGACCCCCCACTTGGAGGCATATTTTTCAGGGTCAAAAAATCGTCTTATATGCCGGCAAATACGGTAACTAACTTATATCAATATTTTCACTACTGTTCAGATTCTTACTTCAGGTGGTATCTTCTAATTGATCAGATTTGGCAAGTGAGATAAAAATCTACTTGCCAGCTTATTCTAACTAGAGTTCTCACTATAATATTACTTTGTCTTCAAGTGTAAGAAGTACACTGACAGTATTTTTGGAATGCTCTTGGTAATTTGATTAAGCTGGCTTAGAAAATATATCCTGCTATATTACCTTATAGTTGCTTAACCTTAATTAGCCTGCTTTGTGGTCATAAGAGTTAGCTATATTCCTTGATTCCCCTTCTCCTTGTATTTATCATATAAGAAAACTATTTTTTCTTAAGAAAATTTCATTTTTCCTTCTCTTAAACGCTCAAAATACATTATTGTTTGTTTGGTTTATCTTCAAGAAAACTGTCCCAAAAGCCAGGGATATGTTAGACTGATTTAACATACTAGCATGTATTGTGTTTTATTATAAGGACGCAGGTAGATAGTTCTGATACGTTTTAAACTTCTCAGACCAGAGTTAGAGTATCACACACAACATAGGACACTGTATTTTATGAGATAAATATGATGCAGATACTCCTATGTATTTTATATGAGCCATGGATACAGGAACTAGACATATTTATCCTGGAAAATATAAGACTTAAGGGAAATAATTTACCGTCTTTATGTATTAGTTGACCTTGTTATATAGAGGAGACTTGTATTAGAGGGTATAAATAAGAACAATGCTAGGAAGTTGTTAATTCAGCGAAATATCCCTTTCAAAGGGGTAACATAGTCAAATAAATGACAAATGCATGTGTCATGTTCCTTTTCTGGATACTTACAAATATATATTAAATATATATTAAGGACCCTAAAAAATCATATAGTAAACATCTTTAAATATGTAGTGATTCTCAAACTGTGGTAATAGGACCAGCAGCACCCAGCGTTATCTGTGAACTTATTAGAAATACAACATCATGGCTCCACCCAGACCTATGGAATCTGAAACTCTGGGAGGTGGGCCTCACAATTTCTTTCATAATAAGACCTTTAGGGGATTGTGATGCTGCCAACTGAGAGAAGCACTGTCAGAAATTTTCACTGGTATGCTTTTCATTCATCTTTTTTTTTTATTGCTTGAAGTGTATTACATATGTCTCCTTCTTTTCACCCTCCTTGACATTCCCTGGCCTCCCCTACACCCCCCCAGTGTCTTATGTCCATTGGTTATGCTTCTCATGTGTGATGTATCCAACTAGAGATGACAGCAACGTTGACTGCTGTGGAAGTGGAGAACAGGACAGTAAAAGGCCCTTCCCATAGGGGTGTTAATTGCAATCCTGGAGTTCCTTCTTTCCAGGTTTTAATGTATATCTGTGATCCTGGCGGATATAAAGATTGGGAGCCCCTGGAGTTCTGTTCAGACCCTGGAGTTGTTCTTTTTTTTTCTTTTCTTTTTTTTTTTCATGAGCCAGGTTCTTGGCTTTCTTTTTATTTTTTATTGTTTTATTGCTTAAAGTACTACAAAGAGTATTACATGTCTCCTTTTTCCCCCTGCCCTTGACAATCCCCTGGCCTTCCCCACCCCCCCAGTGTCTTATGTCCATTGGTTATGCTTATATGCATGCATACAAGTCCTTCGGATGACCTCTTACCCCTCTTCCCCCCACCAATCCTCCCCAGCCTTCCTCTTGTAGTTTGACAGTCTATTCAATTCTGCTCTGCCTCTGTATCTATTTTTG
>NW_006295214.1:1485-5574 GCF_000327345.1 Myotis davidii | reverse complement strand
TTGGTTGCCTACATTCTTTCTTGAAATGTCCTGCTTTTTCCACAATTAGAGCATTTTTGTAGGATCATGTACTATGCTCTCACGCAAGACCTTTATCAATTTAAAATCAAATTTGTCATGCTGTGTTATTATTTGATTGGGAGATGTGGGTCAGCTAATAGGAAAAGCAAGTCTCTCCTCCACCATCATGCCCTTTAATCCTTTTCAGATAGCTATTTGCATAGGTGATTCTATTAGCAGCAAATCAAATGTTTCAGGATTAGGACTTGGAGGTGGAGGGGGGCATGAAGCCCATTCCTCCAATTTGTCTTTTTGCTCCTCTTTAGGAGTGGAGGGTGCAAGGGGAGGAGATTTATCCTCCTTGGCCTCTCTTAAAGGCTCTAGCAAATTAAGTACCGTGTTTCACAAGGAAAAACAGTTTGGAGGCAAGTTTTTCCCTGCTGCTGACCTTTTTTCAAGTTCTAACTTTTTGGCAAACTTTTTAAGATCTAATGTAATTTTTTTTAAGAAACCAAAAGTTATGTTCTGTAACAACATGCAAAAACTATAAGAGATTACCTTCTGAAACTTTTAACGCCGAAAACTGACCTCTGTGCATGGGACACGAAGTTTCAATCTCACTGTACGTGAGCGCCTGCACGTGGTATTTTGTGGAAGAGCCACACTCAAGGGGCCAAAGTGCCGCATGTGGCTCGCAAGCCGCAGTTTGCTGACCATGGCTCTAGGCAAATCTTCTTCTCCAAGTGTCCGTCGTTCAAGATGCCAGATGTGAATGATATGACAGTTGTGACCTGCGTGGCTAGGGTTCAGGAACTGAAGAAGGGCCATGCACAAATGATGAGACTAGATAAGAAATATGAATTTGGAAATTATAAGGGGTCAGGTAGAGAGCCCAACTCCAGTGACAGGGCTTTACCAGTGGCCAGGCCCTGGAAGCTTTTTATTCAATTTTAGATACACATCTTGCCCTTCGGCAAGCAGGCAATTCCAGTAGCAGACGGACTATCTTAAAGGTCAGTAAATATTTAGTAAAGATTCACTTTGAGACTTGCAGGAGTCACAAGGAGCTGAGAGGCGTCAAGCTCCTGGTGCCATGGCATCTGCGGGTATAGCACGATGAAAGGATTTACAAACCGGTCAATGGAGAAGGCCAGATCCAGTAATGATGTGGGAAGAGGCCATGTTTGTATCTTTCCAGAACGTGTGTCTACCCCCATCTGGGTGCCAGAGTGAGCAGTGCGTCACGGCCATGGACCTGGGAGAACAGCTCATCCCGCTGTTCAAGAAGCTGAAGATGACACCTTCCATGATGCCAGTTCAGCCACAGACCCCAAAGAAGAAGAAGAGCAGAAGGCAGGTGACCAAGACCACCCAAGAAGCTAGTGTCCCCACATGGGGTCAACTGAAGAAGCTGACAATCGATGCTCCGCAGGTGGTGAAAAGAACAGGGGGTCCAGGTAACCCCCTCCACCCTTTTTGTTGTTATGATGGCACTTGTCAGCTGCCAGGTAAGTACGGCTGCAGCAGAAACTTACTGGACATATGTTCCAGGTCCCCTGTGGTCAATCCAGCCACCTGAACTGGGGAATCAGTACCAGTGTTTACAAATAACACCAACATGGTCGGGGGTAGCTCTGACAAGCACATAACTCCTTCTTCTCAAGGTGATTTACTTATAATGGCTTTAGTAGGGAGCTCCCTATTTGTATATCTAAAAAGGGGACTTCAAGATGTTTACAGCTTGGCCAAGAAAATAAGACATCCTACAGAGGCGCAGACGACGTTGCTAATGTCACAGGCCCCTGGAATATGGGAAAATATATTCAGACAGTTACTAAACTAGGATTTCCTAAGGCACCCGATGGTATCTGATAAGCATTCCCCAGCTCCCCTACTGTCCTAATAGCACCACTAATGAGCTGGGAGATTTCCTCAATGGCAAGATTGTGCCAACCTTGTACCAGTGAGATATAATATTTCTGGCTCTGACTTGTATGTTTTGGATTGCTCACAGGCTTAATGCTAAACATCCCCATCACAAAACTATGTCACCAGGAGGGTTTGTGGGTAACGCCCTGGCCATGGAATTAGGAGGTTTGCAGAAGGATCTTTGGTGTTTAGAATGCACCTAAAAAATGCACCTACAGGGAATATGCCCTGGACTTTCTTAATTTTACTGGCTCTTTCTTAGCTGATATGAAAGGAGCATGTTCATCGAACCCTTGCTATGACTTATGAGCCTGTGTCCAGCCCCCATATGTATTGTTGACTGGTAATGTGATCATTACCAGATTAGACACCCATTGCATTGTCTAATGCCATCACTGTAACCTTACCAGCTGTGTTTCCGGCAATTTCCATTGCCTCCGATTTAACTGACAGTGTGTAGGACCAGGACTGACAGGAGGAAGATGAGTCATAAGGGCAACCATCAGGAGACGCCCTCTGATCCCCCTTTCCACTTCTGGAAAGTTAGTTTTTAAAATGATGAGAAGATAGTGGAAAATTGAGCAAAATCTTATCCAATCATTGCTGTGAACGTTTTATTCTTTGAGGCAGACTGCTCCTTTGATGACCTGGACATGTGGGACCTATGAGGTCAAATAGAAATTCCTTGGTTTCTCTAATCAAGACCAAGTCTCCAAATTCTCTGCTTAACCTTGGACCTAATAGGCCTCAGAGTTACAAGGTCAGGCAGAAGATTTCAATACTGGTATCTGTTAGGTTAGTGGCACAGGAAACAGAGAGTCGAGTCAACCAGAAAGAAAGAAAGGAAAGGAAAGGTTTAATCTGTGTCCTCGGGCGACCCACGAACCCCAAAGGCAGGGCCAGTGGATTCGCGCCAACAGGGAAGGGGGGTTTCTTTTTATACAGGTGTTTAATGAGGGGTGAGGGGTTCAGCAAGGTATTCAGGAAGGAGTCAGTATCTGTGTGGAGGTTGTTGTGGATTCCATGGAGGAGCTGGTATCTATGTGGCCATTTGTCTGGCACGCTGACCTGTTAGGAATTCCAGGGAGGATCCATTATCTCCATCACCATCTGCCTTATGGTGGCATGCATCTGCTCTTGAGCTTCCCTTGGACCTAACATCTCGGCCTTTTGGTGATGGGGGTGCTGGCTAGTTCTGACTACTTCCTGCAGACCAGGGATGATGAGGGAGGGGAGGTTTTAAAGGCCAGGGTCAGGCAGAGGCAGGTCAGAGAGCAGCCGAGTGTAGGGGATGGAGCAGGAGCTGATTTATAGTCACCCATGACATCTCCGCAATCTGGGAGCAGATGAACTTGAGGAGGAGGGGCTAGGAGAAAAAGACACAGATGAGAATCAGGGGTCCTATCATGGGTAGGACCCAGATAGCTAAGGGGCTTTGGAACCAGACTAAAAGAGATTTGTCCCAGGAGTGCCTTGCATGTAGTTCTTTTGCACGTTTTGCTCCACTACTCCGGACTTGTTGATGTAGTAGCAGCATTCTTCGGAAGGAATATGCAGGTTCCTCCTCTTTCTGCAGTCAGAAGGTGTAAGGCACGCTGGTTCTGTAGGGCTACTTGGGCTATTGATGTTATTTGTCACTGTAGAGAGGCTAAAGAGGTGGTAGTAGACTCCAGGGCTAACTGGAGCTTGTCATTAAAGTCCTCAGCAGTGACCAGACTGTTCCTGAGGGCCCACCTGGCGAGGCCTACCGAGGTAGCGATACTCACCCCTACCATGACAGGGAGGAAGGTGGCCTAGCCAACCCGGGGGTGGGATGAAAGGAGCAGCCAGGCGAGCTCCGACTCTCCATACGAGGTTAGTTGGGAAACTACTGTGACCACGAAGCAAGACCCAGGGTCAGAGGAATTTATGCAGCTGCTTAAGGTGACATTGCACCAAAAGAAGGTACCCAGGCTGGCCTTGGTGGGACTGGCTGTGGTGTGGTTTTGGGTACAGTACCAAATGACTCATCCCTCAGTTACCAGATTACTGGTATGGTAGCATATCCGTGGGGGCAGGGTGGGCTCTGGAGATTTGGAATGCATCATGGACCTTGAACTTCCACACATAAGTGGGTGGGTGTGGGTGTTGGTTGCTCAGGGCTGGGAGGATGGGGAGGGG
>NW_006295214.1:0-359 GCF_000327345.1 Myotis davidii | reverse complement strand
ACCCTGCAGCCTGTTCCCAGGCCTCTAGCTGCTTGGATTTTAAAGTTGCCACATTTTTTTTCTGAGATAATGATCTCAGTTTCTGATAATAGCCGGACTGTTGAGTAAACCTGTGCATTCAAGGAAGTTTCCTTTGGGAAGGGTGGAGTGGGGGAGGGGGACAGGGCAAGAAGGCGCCGACATCAGAGAAGTTTTCAGAGCATTAAATGTAGGCCTTGGGATCTATGGGCTTAGTGAGGGGGTCCTTTAGCCATGTCACATCATAGAGGAGCTTTGCAAGAAGACTACATTTGTGAACCCGGAGGCAAGAGTACCCAGTGAGCCTAAGGAAGGAGAACATTTCTTGTTCAGAGGAGGGG
>NW_006295213.1:0-416 GCF_000327345.1 Myotis davidii | reverse complement strand
TTTCTGTAAAGCACTTGCTCAAGAAAAGGCTTCATGTCAGGAGTTAATGAGGGCTGGAGTATGGGAGGTCCCAGCCCTGGGGGCACAACTTCCCATGTTAATTAGAGGTGTGTTTGTTTTTATTGTTATTGTTGTTATTTCATTTTTGCAGAATCTGAGCAAGTTTTCTAGGGATGTTATGGAGTGGTTCAAAGTGTGCTGCTCTGGGTTGAGCTCCATTATGCTCACACCCCTCTTAGGTGCCTCGGCTTCTCTCCCAATTATCTAAAGCGACCTGAAGGCCTCTAGCCAGTTTGGCTCCATGGGTAGAATGCAGGCCCTGAGAGGTCCTGGGTTTGATTCAAGGAGAAGGTCTTGTACCTGGGTTGCAGCTTGATCCCTGACCCTTACTGGAGCGCCTGGGGGAGGCAACCAAT
>NW_006295212.1:0-208 GCF_000327345.1 Myotis davidii | reverse complement strand
CAAAGAGTATTACATATGTCTCCTTTATTTCCCGCCCTTAACAATCTCCCAGCCTCCCCTACCCCCCAGTGTCTTATGTCCATTGGTTATGCTTATATGCATGCATACAAGTCTTTCAGTTGATCTCTTACCCCCCCATCCCGCCTCCCACCCCTCAACCCTCCCCGGCTTGCCTGCTGTACTTTGACAGTCTGTTCGAGGCAGCTCT
>NW_006295211.1:0-876 GCF_000327345.1 Myotis davidii | reverse complement strand
GATTTCAACATTTGGAGAAGAATGATGATGCAAATAGAAAAGAGTGGACAAACCAAAATCCAAAGGGGAGGGTGTCCAGACTAGGAAAATGTCCTAACTACTAGTAATAATCTAATATGAATATGGGTAGAAAACTGGCTACAGCCTGAGCATGGTCCTAGTTGTGGTGAACATAATGGTTGGAACCATGACTGGCCTTAAATGATTGGCTCAAGAATTTATTCTATAGCCCTAGACAGGTAGCTCTGTTGGTTAGAGCATCATCCAATATGCCCAGGTTGTGGGTTTGATACCCAGTCAGGGCACATACAAAAATCAACCAATGAATGGGTGGAACAACAAATTGATGTTTCCCTCTCTCACTCACTCTCATGGAAGCTAATAATTCAGAAAAGAAATATGACCACAGACACACTTTTAGGAAGAATATTCTGGAAGCCGTAGAAGTGATGGTTTGTAACAGAGAGAAATTAGAAGTACAGAAACTTTTAGCAAGGCATTACAGTAGTTGAGAAGAAAATGTGTGAGAGGGGCAGATGTACTTATAACTTTCTCTTCTCCTGAATTTTGTATGTCAGTACTAGTACTAAGTCACTCCAGGTTTTTAAATGCTTATATTTCTCCATTGGTATAGTTAACATGTATCCTTTTATTGTTGCTTTATTCCTATTAGATATCTTTTTAAAATATATGTTTTTATTGCTTTCAGAGAGGAAGGGATAGGAGAGAGAGATTTAGAAACATCAATGATGAGAGAGAACCATTGATTGACTGCCTCCTGCACACCCCAAACTGGGGATCAAGCCATCAACCTGGGCACGGGCTCAGAATGGAAATTGAACCGTGACCTCCTAGTTCAGTGATGGCAAACCTTTT
>NW_006295210.1:0-378 GCF_000327345.1 Myotis davidii | reverse complement strand
CAGTGCACTCCCACAGGGGGAGCGCTGCTCAACGCTGGCAAATGCAGTGACGGTGGCGGGAGCCCCTTCTGCCTCCACGGCAGCACTAAGGATGTCCAACTGCTGGCTTAGGCCCACTCTCCGTCAGTCACACAGCCCCTGAGGGGTCCCAGACTGAGAGGGCACAGGCCAGGCTGAGGGACCATCCCCCCAGTACAGAAATTTCGTGCACCAGGCCTCTAGTTAATGCTGGGGTTCTTGTCCCAACATCAAGAAGGGTTCAGGAATCTGGAGAAGGCTGTGTGTAGATGTTAAATAAGAGTCCAGAGACTAATAAAGAGTCCAGAGATGAGATATAATTTTGTGAGGCATTTGGGGGTCAGAGGAGCTTAGCTAAAA
>NW_006295209.1:0-452 GCF_000327345.1 Myotis davidii | reverse complement strand
TCAAAAAATTCAAAATGGAACTCCCATTTGACCAGTGATCCTGCTGCTAGGAATATATCCCAAGAAATTAGAAACACCAATCAGAAAGGATATATGCACCCCTATGTTCATAGCAGCACAATTTACAATAGCTAAGATTTGGATACAACCTATGAGTGGATTAAAAAACTGTGGTACATATACACAATGGAATACTATGCTGCTATAAAAAAGAAGGAACTTTTACCATTTGCAACAGCATGGATGGAACTGGAAAGCATATGCAAAATGAAATAAGCCAGTCAGAGGAAGATAAATATCACATGATCTCACTCATATGTAGGATATAATGATCAACATAATTTGATGCACAAGAATAGATCCAGAGACAACTGGTAGGGGAGGGGGATTAGAGAGCAACAAAAGGACTTGTATGCTTACATATTAGCATAACCAATTGACACAGACACTGG
>NW_006295208.1:0-695 GCF_000327345.1 Myotis davidii | reverse complement strand
TTTCTGGGGTTTTGTTTAGCTTCTATATTTAAAATGTTTTGTTTAGCTTCTCTATTTGTAACTATGTTTCAAACTGCAAGCTCAGATGCCGGCAAGGCAGGCGGGGAACGTTGGTTTCCTCCATCACTGAAGCAAGCAAGCCTCATGTTAGTTTCAAGTTGCCTGGCTGCCGGCCGCCATCTTGGCTGGCAGTTAATTTGCATATCACCCTGATTAGCCAATGGGAAGGGTAGCGGTCACACACCAATTACCATGTTTCTCTTTTATTAGATAGGATGGCCTATGCTCCAAAAAAGTGATGTGATTGAGGCATTTCTCAACAAGATATTTCATGAAAAGATTTATAAAGCTTTCACAAAAAATTAGCAAAATTTATAGAATAGCTATATATTAGCTATATTAGGTATATTAGCTATATTAGGTAATATCAGCAAAAGTCATTTTCAGATAATATGAGAGTCAAATCAGTCAAGAAATCAAACACTGATTCTGTCTGAACTAGGTAAAATCAGGTCTTGAAAGGTCAAAGGGGCCCTTGCCAGGTGGCTCAGTGAGTTGGAGCATTGTCCTATACACTGGGGCATGTATGGGAAGCAACCAATGGATGTTTTTCTCTCACACTGATATTTCTGTCTCTCTCTCCCTTCTTCCCTCTCTAAAATATCAATAAACATATCCTCGGGTGAGGATAAAAA
>NW_006295207.1:0-240 GCF_000327345.1 Myotis davidii | reverse complement strand
TAAGTTTTAGGATTAAATAGTTTATTATTATTAATTTTTTTCTTGGTTTTTTTTTTTGAGGTATGCCTGTTGGGCTATGAACTCCCCTCTCAGGACTGCTTTTGCTGTGTCCCAGAGACTTTTGGTTGCTGTGTGCTCATTTTCATTTGTTTCCAGGAAGGTTTTGATTTATTTCTTTCTTGGTCTCATTGTTAATCCATTCATCTGTATAATAAAAGTGTAATATGCTAATTAGACTGG
>NW_006295206.1:0-547 GCF_000327345.1 Myotis davidii | reverse complement strand
CATAGCAGTGCACGGGAAGGTATCAAACTCTGAAACATCCCATTTTCCTGTGTGTGTGTTTGAGATATTTAAAAAGAGGTAGTGTTCTTACGTATTAATGGCTACCAATAATATGATTAATGTTCACTCCAGTATAGTCTTCAGATGTGGCCCCTAAATTATACTTTCTAACAATGTATTAGTCCAGTCGTTTAAAATCCTGTATTTTTATTGCTTTAATATGTATTTTACTTTTTTTTAAAATAGTGGTTGATACCTCTGAAGAAGACTCTTTAATCAGGTAGGATTTTATGGATTTTTCAGAATTATATGTTAATTAAAGGAATTCAATGAAAAGAAAATAACATTTCTAGAGTGTTCTACTGTAGGCTAGAGCCTATTTATGTAATTAAACTGTGTTACATAGTCATAACAATAGCTGTCAATGTAGCTGTGTATTGTAGCCTACTTTTTATTAATGAGGCAACTGTGATTCAGAGAGATGGACGAATTGACCCAGGATTCCGTAGTAAGGAAGGGGCTGGGCCCTGATGTGACTGTCAAACAG
>NW_006295205.1:0-656 GCF_000327345.1 Myotis davidii | reverse complement strand
GTCGCCTACTTTCAAGGGGCAAAAGACCTACTACTCTACCCCATCCCTGACTTCCCTTTTTCTTCAAAGTCTGATTAGGGTGGGAACACAACCCTGATGTCTCTAGGGAATTGTTATTCTGCTCTTCAATATGGCAGAACTACGCTTCTTTGATATGCAATCCTTGGCACCACACTCTTTGGCTTCCTGACACATTTGTCAAAATAATTAGGGACTTATACTTATATCACCAGTTAAAAGGTTTCATTTAGATCCTCACAAACTATTGATTAATTTTCCTCTCCAGTGTGCCTCAGGTGGCTGAGCATTGTCTCAAGCACCTACAGGTTGTTGGCATGCCTGTTTTGCTGGCTCGATCCCCAGTAGGTGTTGTGCAGGAGGCTGTCCATCAATGCTTCTCTCTCATGGATGTTTCTGTTTCTCTTTCTCTGTAAAAATATAAGTAAAAACATATTAAAATATTTATTACTTATAAGATACACATTTAGATATATTTTTTAAATTGCTTTCAGAGAGGAAGGAAAAGAGATAGATAGAAACATCAATGATAAGAGAGAATCATTGATTGGCTGCTTCCTGCCCGCTCCCTAGTAGGTGGAGATTGAGCCAGCAACCTAGGCATGTTCTGGGCTGTGGGCCACATTTTGCACCATGGG
>NW_006295204.1:18991-20247 GCF_000327345.1 Myotis davidii | reverse complement strand
TGCTTTACACATGACTTTGGGTATCCTATAAGCAGATAATAGGAATTATATTATTGGTACATACTTAAGGTTTCTTCCCAAACATTTTGGGCATAATTAATAGTGTTTGCCATATTGGAAGTACCAGCAGTCAACTTGGTTTTTTTCTCCCAAGTGACCACTGAGAGGTAGAAATGCCATCAATCTGCAGAAGGCCTTCTTTCTGAACTTGGAAGGATATTAGAGCAGCGACCATGTTGCAGTTTTGCATTCTCCTCTTCCTTTTTCTTTCTAGTTGGAATAGTCACAGAATGAAGCTAGAGGCAGGACCAATGAGTGACCAACTATTAAGCCATAAGGGATATTCTTCTCTCCTGATGCCTTGGACCTCTCTCAGAGTCAAAGGATCATAGTGAAATATCAGGGCAGACATCTATCAGACACTTACCAGGCTTTCTGTGCCCCTCTAGGGTTAGGGTGATCATTCTCTACATAAAACAGGCATAAACTATATTTGAACAGGCAAATTAGGAAAATCATAAAAAACAAACAAAATGAAAATATGGAATTGGCATGATCAAACAGATTACAAAAGTTACTTTGTGAACTCAATATGATAATTTTATATATATTGATCAAATTTATTAAACATTTTCTAGTATACTTTGCTATGTGCAGACACAGCATGTGTTTTTTATTGCCTCTAGTGATTGATATAATTCCTAAAACTATTCCCTCTCTGTGTGGTAATACTTTTGAATAAAGAGGCATTCATTCCAAGTCTCTTCTTCAAGATTATTCTTAGACTTGTATTTTATTTTTCTTAAACTTGGTCCTTATGTCCAGTACTACATTCAGATTAATTCCCTGCCCTCCCACCAACATAGGCACAATTTGGAGAGGGAAATATCCTCCATCTGTGATATCAAATAATATCCATCTCAATCTCTCTATTAACAATAGCAGCAGTGGCACTAGCAACGCAAACACCAGTCACATAGCCGAGATTACAGCAGACAGAGCAGCAGGACCCAGAACATATTGTGACTTTTGTTATTACAAAATTACCCACAAATGGATGACACTTAGCAGATATTTTAACAGAGGGGCAACATAAAGTACAGCCGTTGTTGGCTAGAGCCCAGTTTTGTGGAATGTCTAGCAGAGAGAAAAGGCTATTAATCCTAATGGATGTCACATTGTTTGCCTTTACTATGTGCCAGGCATTAAATAAATTGCATTATATAGATCATCACATTTTTCTAATTAAAAACACA
>NW_006295204.1:17723-18953 GCF_000327345.1 Myotis davidii | reverse complement strand
CTCGATAATAAAAGGCTAATATGCCCCTTGACCGGGAGTTGGACTGGGAGTTTGACCAGGAGGTGGGGCCAGCTGGCCAACTGCCCGTGGCCCCTCCCCCTTGTCGCCCCCATTCCTGATGCCCCCCCCACCCTGATTGGGGGCAGGGCCGGCCCACCAACCTCCTGTGTCCCCTCCCCCTGGCCGGCCCAGCCTGATCAGTCCTGATTGGGGTGGGCTGGTTTGACCCCACCCATGTACGAATTCGTGCACCGTGACTCTAGTATAGATATAATTATACAATTCTAGATATAAGAAAGCAGACACTTAAGAACAAGTAACACATAAAGTCACACAACTACTGAGTAAGAAAAATTGTAGTAATACCTAATTCTGACTTCCTAATTTCTAATTATAATTACGAAGTGTGTAGACATTGCTTTCTGTCCACCCCACATAAATTCCAATATTTAAAATAACTCTTAGCCCTAGCTGGTGTGGCTAAGTTGGTTAGTGTCATCCCATGCACCTAGAGGTCACTGCTTTGATTTCTGCTCAGAGTACATAGTGTGGTTCTGGCTCAATCCCCAGTCGGGGACAGGCAGGAGGCAACTGATTGATGGTTCTCTCTCATGGGTGTTTCTCTCTCTCCTTCTTCCTTCCTTTCTTTTTCTAAAAATCAATAAAAATATATGAAAAAATAAAAACTCTTAGAGGTTAGTCCAGCCGTGGGCAAACTACGGCCCACGGGCCGGATCTGGCCCGTTTGAAATGAATAAAACTGAAAAAAAAAAAAAGACTACCCTTTTATGTAATGATGTTTGAAAGGGCGAGACCTCAACCTAGAGGCCCTGATGCCCAGCGCTCCCCGCAGTCGGTCCCAGCGTTCCCCGCGGCCGGCACCAGCGCTGGGTTGGCCACCCCCAGTCTGGTTTCCTGCCCTGGAAAACTGAGGGCTGCGGAGAGGGGGTAGGCCCGGGGCTCTGGGGGAGCAGGGGCGGCCCGAGCCCCTCCAACAGGGGAACAGCGCCCTGGGTTCCTGGGTGCTGGGGAGCGGACTTTGGGGAAGGACGCCTATTGAGGGGCGAGGACTGCACCCTCCATCTTACCCTAGGTCCTCCATTTTTGGGCAGAGCCATGTACTTGGCAGGGCTTCTTCCCGGAAACCCAACCCTCTGCTAGCCACACCCAGGATTTCTCTGGAGTAACCAATGATAATCAAGGGAAGTGCACGCCATCACTATGACCACA
>NW_006295204.1:11848-16480 GCF_000327345.1 Myotis davidii | reverse complement strand
TCTCCCTTAGGCTGTCTCTTCAAGAAATTTCATTTGAAAAGCTAGAAAACATTTTTTTTTTCTCCAGAAGCCCCATCAGACTTCTCTTTATATGAGCTATAATTGTGACAGATAATTGTTATGCCACTGTCTTCAATGTCTAATTGTGGCCACAAGTATGCCATCCACTCATGGCTTGACATGTGTTCCTGCATAAAGTAATTAGGTAGAAGGGTTACCTTAAAAATAAATCCAGCCCATTCTTGAATGCTGTGATGAAAGCAACTCATCCCAAGACATATAGCTTGTGGAATAAGTTTGAATAACTGAATGAAAATTGGGGTACTACCAAAAAGAAGAAAATGTTTACTACATATGCTATAATTTGTTTCTCTAAACATTTAAATATCTCTTGCAGTATTTCTTAGTAAAGATAATGAGCAAAAAAAAAGTATCCTGTAAAAGTGAGTATATAATAGGACAATGTTTTTTTAATAACATGTTTCAAATATTTTTGAAGATGCACTCAAATCATCAGAGAAAGTAGCTGAAACCGGTTTGGCTCAGTGGATAGAGCGTCGGCCTGCGGACTGAAAGGTCCCAGGTTCGATTCCGGTCAAGGGCATGTACCTGGTTTGCGGGCACATCCCCAGTAGGAGATGTGCAGGAGGCAGCTGATCGATGTTTCTCTCTCATCGATGTTTCTAGCTCTCTATCTCTCTCCCTTCCTCTCTGTAAAAAATCAATAAAATATATTTTTTAAAAAAAGAGAAAGTATAAGATCATTCACAAGCATTAGACCATATACTATAGAGATGGAACAGTAAATATATATATTATTATAGACATTGCTATGGACAATTGTATGGGTCTTATTAAAAAGGCCTTTTAGATGGCCTGGGGGCTCACTTAACGTGCTCTCCAACTTGCAGATATGCACATCTTTCCACCAGCATGAGAATAAAAACTATAATCAGTCTTAAAGTAAGTATATTCAGATATTTTCATCCTATTTTATTTATATGTTTTCTACTTAATTCACTTGTAAACGATATTGCTTTAAGCTTCATGCTTTGGTAAGAGTTAAAAATGAGATAAAACTATAAATATAATTTCCACTAACTTCATAATAAAGTGATTAGCATTAATTTGGAAAATGTTTTCAGTATTCCACTCAGAAGGACCATTTGATATTATTTAGTGGCACATAATTTAATCTATATTTATGCCCTTAGCATATAAGGAGCAGCCTGTTGTTCATGGACTTGGTATTAGTGAAATCTACTTGGCCTGGATTAGAGAATTAGTCCAGTCCTGAAGATTTGAAAGCATTCAGGTTTCTAAAAGGAATAAGAATAGCATTGGCTCCCAAACCCTCCTTTCACACATCATTATTCAGAAATATCTCTAAGTTTTATAACTTATTTTAAATCACATTTATCAGCACTCTTAATATTAGGTTCAGAGCATGTTTTCTGATTGTTGTTATTTGCTATTAAAATTGTTATTTTGATTTAATTAGTGTAATTGGTGCTATAGTGCAATTAACATTTTTATTATTCTTTACATACAGTCTACTTAGGGAAAACTAGAGTATAGGTTATTGGCAGGGACTCCTCCTCTTATTACATTGAAATTTTTCATTTTGTATACAGATTGGATGACCATCTGTCCCAACTTTTCATCTCCAAATTTAAGTATTTGTAATATCATAAATTTGTGAAAAGTTAAGATTCTTCCTAAGACATAATAGGACATATAGTACATGACTATAACAGAATATTAATCATCTGTAAATTGGCTGCGAAGAGTTGAAATAACTCCTCTAACACCTGATCTATTCCATCTCTTAATTGACTTTCTTCTTCAGTTTATAGTGTATGTATTCCTAGTTCTCTTGACTATGAACCTAAGCATGAGCCATGCATACATAATTTTTACGTACCAGACCTATTTCATTATCAATCAACCAAACAGTTGCCTTTGGGTAGACAAAACAATTGAGTAAGGTAATAACCCAACTTCATGGCTACAGTTATATGACTTTTTAATCGAGAGAGAGAGAGACAGAGAGAGAGAGAGAAACATCATCATGAGAGAGACACATCCATTGGTTGCCTCCCAAATGTGCCATGACCAAAATGGGGAACCTGCAACCGAGGTATGTGCCCTTGAGTGGGAAGCCAACCTGTGACCTTTGGGCCACAGGCTGATGCTCTAACCAGTGAGCAAACCAGCCAGGGCTGATTTGAAGTTTTATAGTTCATTTTTTCCATTAATATCATGATATATCATTAAATATAATTAAGGCTTATGAGCACACATATGGAAAATATTCTATTCTCTTTTCTAATATTCATTCGTGAAGAAATAATATTTCATAATTATCTCAAATATCTTTAAAACTTAGAAAAAGTTTCCATATGAAGATGTACTAAATTTTACATTTATTATAAGGACTGTTTTATAAATTCATTATGTGTGTGTGTGTGTGTGTGTGTGGCCTATATAATAAAAGTTCAATTGCATAATGGCTGATTGAGGTTCTTCTCTTTTCTGTCATTTTGGCAAAACATTATTTGTCATACCTATGATCCTGGATTCATAAGTAGACACTTGAATAGAGTGAAAAATTAATCAAATATATATGTGTGTGTGTGAAAGAAATTACTTTTTAAAATTGATTAATGATTAATGACATTAAATTACAATGAGGGGAATGCTTTAAAGTAATATCCTCTCTGTTGTATTTGTTTTGGAGCAGTCAATTTGAAGTTCTTAGAAGTTTTAACTTCAAATTAGATGTTTTCTTAATAAATTTTTAACAGTGATCTTTAAAATCTGTGTGTAATTTGTGAAAGATAATATCTACACTTTTTAATATGTACCTGAACTCACCTATTAAAATTACAGATTAAAGTGTTTTTTAATAAATAGTTTTATGCACGGACTCATTATCATTTTTGACCATGAATATTAAAAAGCATATTTCAAGTTTTAAAAAATGGGCCAGTGATACTGGGTTAAACATTATTGTATTGTAATCCTCTTTCTTCGCTGAAAACATAAAAATGTGAGAATATGTATGAATAAGGATATATATCTCTCCACATCTTCACTCATTCTTTTATACACTCCATATGTAAATATCTGTTGAGCACTTGTTATTTATAAGAAGTGGTATGAGACATTAGGTATGCAGCAGAAATAACTCATTATTTTATTTACTGCTGTATCCTTGCTGTCATAGAATTCACATTAATGACTCTGCTGTCATACAATTTTCATTTTCAGTACGTATTGTATGTGTGTATAGAGGAAAACAAATGACAAACAAATAAAATAAATAACAAGAAAATTTACACTACTATGATGGTTATTTTTATGTGTCAATTTGATTAGGCTAAGAGATTCCCACATTGCTGGTATTTTTAACGTGAGCAAAAAAATCAGCCATCACCAATGTGGGCAGGGCATCACTAATGTGATGTCAGACCTGTGGACTCAGACTGAATTATACCACTGGCTTCCCTGGTTCTTCCTCTTGCAGATAGCAGATTATAGTGCTTCTTGTCTTCCATAATAACACAAGCGAATTCCTATAATAAATCTCTCCATATATTTCTGTCTCTGTCACTGTCTCTATTTCTACCTTTATCTCTCCTATTAGTTTGTGGTAAAAATCTGACAAGTCCAGTGACCAAAAGTAACTTCACAGGATGACCTGATCCTAAATTTCTATCTGAACAGTCATGGTGGGTAGTTATGCCGCAGGCCTATAACTTATTTAGTAAAAGATTTATTTTTGCTTTAGGCAAGCCCTGTCCATTGTTTCTATGACTCTAGGTTAATATACCTTTGAAATGCCTCTTTTTATCTACCCCTTGGAAGAATAACCACCCTCAAGAGAGCACATATTCTTGTTAACTCTTCTGCAATCCAGTCTCCATCTTGCTTTCTTCCACCTTACATTCTTTTTTTAATTCCAGATGTTTACGAGAAACTGCAAAACTGTCATTCTCCAGAGCATTTCAGATTTTGATTACCCAGCAGTGTCATCAATTGGCTCAAATAAGCTCAGAAAAATTTACTACAGGTTAGGAAGGTTCTTATACTCACAGGTTCTTTCTCTGGAGAAACTTAATCAATACACCTGTCTAAAGTGTATTATGAACAGGGCTTTGAATTTATGACCAAGAAGCTACTTTACATTGGAGCATAAGAAAGACAAAGTTTAAGCTGAGTCCAAAGCCAACAAACTAAAGATCTGATTTTTTTAAAAAGGGTTATAATAAAGAAGAGGAGACAACATGTTCCTAAACTCAAAGGCAAAAATGTAATTAATGGAGTAAAGGTACAGAAACAGAAACACTGTTGTGCTGGCTTGGTATCAGTGAAGTGAGGGGAGAGAGACAGGGTCAGAATTGGGATGCATAGGCAAAGACCACATCATGCAAAGATGAATAGGACAGGGTGGGGGTCTCTTTGGTTAAAGAAAAACTACAGGCCTAAAATGGTGTCACTCCTGCTAAAAGTCCATAATACCAAACCTTGAATTAATACCTGATCTAATTGCAGTTTTAAGCATTTCCAGAAACATCTTCTTTTATTTTACTAGAGGGCCAGTGCACGAAATTTGTACACTTGGGGGTG
>NW_006295204.1:9868-10999 GCF_000327345.1 Myotis davidii | reverse complement strand
AAAAAAAAAGAGAAAAAGCTTTTCTGGGAGTAGTAAGCAGGGTCAGCAAGAACTTTGAGGGGAAATCACTCAAACAGGTGAGGATGAGCAGACAGCATGTTTGCAGTGTTTTAATAGAAAATGTTTCTTGCTATAACCAGTTGATTAAGAGGGAGGGGGATATTCTATCTCTTAGTAGTTCCTTAAAATTGGAAGTAAGAAAGTTCACTGGACTGTGGAAAAGGGGCAGCCTGACTAAATTTTGGCCAAGCCACATCAATGAATACAGGCAATTGTGTATACTTGGTCAGCTTCTCGGTTGTTTAAGATGGACAAACTCTGTTTTTAAATATAATTAGAGATGAAATAAGAGTCATTGTGGAGTTCAGGTTTGTAGTTTCCAGGAAGGAGCCTCCTTAACTTTCTTGTTAACCTTGAAAAGATTAGCTGTATCATCGGTTGAGCATGTCTTTGGACTGTCAGCAACTGGAATGTCTAAGAAATCATGCAATTGATGAAAACTATGACAAAGACTATAGTAAGAGAAGAGTCAACTAAGATGGCAACATAAGACTCTCTTTTGAGCCTTTCTCCTATGGATGAGTTCAAAAACACAGTTACACAAGGAACAGTTTGGGAGAGATCAGAAAATAGCTGAGCAACGCCCACACATCAGAAAAATGAGAAAATATCCACATCAAAATGGTAGGCTCTAGGAGCTGAGTGTGATTCTACCCAGATACCAAAGAAGCTGACATCACTCCTGCCTACTCCCTCCAGCCTGCCCCAACTCACCAGAAAATGCCTGGAAAGAGCTTAGGCATACATCTGCACTCCAGCTTCGACACCTGATTTTGAGAGACAGGTCCCCAATGTCTGGCTTAGATAGGCAAAAGGACTTCCATTCACACGTCTCGTAGGACCCTAGAAAACAAAGAAGCAATTCTTAACCAGCTATTCATTCTGCCAGGGCTGTGCACAGATGGTGCAAGCAAAATCTTCCATTTCTCGGTCTTTCCCTGAAATTTTAAGAAATTTAAGAAGATTAAAATTACATCAAGCATTGTGTCCAATCACAATAGTATGAAACTAGAAATCCTATCTAATAAAAGAGAAACATGGTAATTAGCGTACGACCGCTACCGTTCCCAT
>NW_006295204.1:7426-8934 GCF_000327345.1 Myotis davidii | reverse complement strand
CCTTGCATGCATTCTGTGCATCCCCCCTCTAGTCTATATATATAAAAGTCTAAGCTATGACACACACTGACCACCGGGGGAAGAGGCTCAATGCAGGAGCTGCCCCCTGGTGGTCAGTGCGCTACTACAGTGGGAGTGCTGCTCAGCTGACCAACCTGCTGGCGGCCCCGGGCCTCTAGTCTATATATATAAAAGTCTAAGCTATGACACACACTGACCACCGGGGGAAGAGGCTCAATGCAGGAGCTGCCCCCTGGTGGTCAGTGCGCTACTACAGTGGGAGTGCTGCTCAGCTGACCAACCTGTCCTGGAGGCCCACCAGCCCGGCAGCAGCACTCACTACCTCAGTAGTCCTGCAGGTCCAATCTCCACAGAATCGGCCAGGCACTGCCAGGCCAGCACTGCCGGCATGATCCTGACAGCGCTGCCACCCTCCTGCAAGTTGTCCTTGGGCACCGTGGCCACTTTCCCTCCCTAGACACTCTGCAAGGAAGAAACAATATAAAAGAGGTTATAAGGTGGCTCCGACAACCAGTGCAAATGTCAGTGGTACAGATCTGGATCTGGGGCCAGCAAGGGCGTCCCACCTCCACCCCTGGAGGGCCGATTGTGTCTCGGTTCCCCCACCCCCCTTCAGGACGGGTGCCAGATGCAGGGCTCACAGATGGTGAGTGCCACTGCAGTGGTGCAAGCCTCTCCTGATCAGGACTGACTGGGCGTGAGCCCGTGGCAGGTGCAGTGGGGCCAGGATGAGCGGGAGCAGTAGGCAGGAGTGGCAGGTGCCAGTTTTGGCCCAATCCTCGCAGGCCATGCTGAGGTACCCCAACTGTGCATGAATTCATGCACAGGGCCTCTAGTCAGTTATAAGAAGGAAACAAGAATATTCACAAATATGTAGTCCTGGACTTTCCTTTGTTGGGAGGCTTTTGATTACTGATTAAATTACCTTATTACTAGCAATTGTTTTGTTCAGATTTTCTAGTTCTTCATCATTCATTCTTGGTTGGTTTTATGTTTCTAAGAATATATCCATTTCTTCCTGTTGTCCACTTTGCTGTATATAATTGCTCATAATAGTCTCCGATGATCCTCTGTATATGTATATAAGTTGTAATGTCTTTTCTTTCATTTATAATTTATTTATTTGAGTTCTCATCTTTTTTATTGATAAGTGTAGCAAAAAATGTAATTTTTTATCTTTAGAAAAATAGTTTAGTTTTATTAAGTTTTTTTAAAAAATTAGTCTCTATTTTATTCATTTATCCTCCATTTTTTGTTATTTACTTCCTTCTGCTATATTTGGGGTTACTTTGCTCTTCTTTTTTAAGTGCCTTGAAGAATAAAGTTAAGTTGTTTATTTGAGATCTTTTTTGTTTCTTAATGTAGGTATTTATCAATAGAAACTTCCATGTTAGAACTGTTTTAGGTGTATCCCATACGTTTTGGTATGTTGTGTTTCCACTTTAATTTGCATCAAGTTATATTTTTTATTTTCCTTTTGGCTTCTT
>NW_006295204.1:2265-6241 GCF_000327345.1 Myotis davidii | reverse complement strand
TTTATAATTTCCTTATACTTCTGCTGGAATTACTCTAGATGTGAGCCCTTTGCTGATTATAAAAATTGCAAATGGCTTCACCCAGCCAGTAAATTGTCTTTTTACTTGTTAAAATACTGAATTTTAAAGAGCAAGATAGGTACATGTTTTCAGTTTTTTTTCATTTTATGGTTTGTGGCTATCTAAATAATAGTAGTCTATGTCCACAGGGATATTTTTCTTAAAGCTAAAAAAAAAAGGCTTTTTATGCTAGGATCATTGTGTCCTTTTAAATTGACTTTAAAAGTAAGAATACTTCTCAATTGGAATACACACCTCAACAGCAATATTAGATGGGGGACTCAGTTTTTACAATGTCTGTAACCATTCCTTCCCTCAACATCTGCAGCTTTGAGGCCTCAGAATGTACTCTCATTCTTTTCCCTGTACAGAAGGAATCCCAGGATCAGATGTCACACTTTGTTCCTTGGACTGCAATCCCTACATGATCACATGACCAGCAATATAAAAGGTCTCAAACTGCATGACTAGCTATGTGCTCAGTAGGAAAGGTCGTCCTGGGGGTGAGGTCCTTGTTTTCCCCATTCCTAGGTACCAGGGTCCCCTTTCCCTCCTCGCCCCCCGCCCCCCGGCCCGCAGTGATACTCTGTATTCTGTACCTGGCCTATAGTTCCTACTCTGCTCATGTCTGTCTACCTGCCTACTACTACATGTTCATGTCAAGACTGCTCCCACTCCACCTAACAGTCACAAATCCAGGCTGTCACCTGTGCTTCTGACTGACCAGCTACAAATCATAAGTTCTTACAACGCTCTCATCGGGTTTGATAATTTCCTAGAATGGCTCCTAGATTTCAGGAAAGCAGTTTACTTACTAGAGTAGCAGTCTAATACAAGAGGATACAACTCAGTAACAGCCATATGGAAGATAGGTGTGAATGAAAAAGAGGTTCTGTACTAAATCAGTGACTGAGAGTAACCTCACAGAATGATCTGATCATAAATTCCTAACTGGGCAGTTCCTGGTGGGGAGTCACATCCAGGCCTATAACTTCCTCTGTCAAAGGCTTATTTTTGCTTTAAACAAGCCCTGCCCATTGTTCTTCTACATCTAGGTTAATACACCTTTGAAATGCCAGAGTAATCCTCTTTTTCAAAGCCCTCCGAGGAAAGACCACCCTCAAAGGAGCACATAATCTTAACTATTCTGTAACCTAATCAGAGAAATTTCCCACCTTGTTTTCTCCCGCCTTTGTGTCATCATCCTTACTTCCTTAATTCCAAAGGTCATTCTCTAAGCATTTGAGATCTTCCTGGCATTGCCATCAGTTTGGTTCAAATAAAAGGTGACAAAAACTCTCTACAGGTTTGGGCATTTTTACGTGGACAAATGCTCAGGTACTGAGGAGGGTGCAGCACCACCAAGCCCTCTCCCGGCCCACCACTCTCCCTGCACTTCCATGTGTTCAGCAACCTGAAGGTTTTTGAACCCTTTCAGTTAGGATTTTTTCTGGAGGCTTAATTACATAAACACAATTGATTAAATTGTCCTCTTTGGTGTTCCTTGGAATTGAGAGATGGGGCTGAAAGTTCCACTTCCTAATCACATAATTTGTTCCCCAGGCCAGAAGCTCCCCCTCTGTGGCCTTTCCAAAAGTCACTTCATTAACATAAACTCAGGCGTGGTTGAAAGGAGCTTGTTATGAATCACAAAAGACTATCTTGTGACCTTTATTTCTCTTATTACTTGTGAAATTCCAATGCTTTTAGAGAAGCTTTGTTTCACAGAGACAAAGACCCAATATATCTTTCTTATTATGAATACTCCTTAATCCCATTCACCCATTTTCAGCATTATTTACTTTTCTTCCCCTCCCTCATCACACCTTTTAACAGAGCATTCCCAGTGACAACATCCACATGTTGCCATCTGCTACCTGTGCATAATTGCTCACTGCTCTTGGGCTACGGTCAAGTTAATGAACAGAATTAAAGAGTATTTCGCCCCTCTTCTGACTTCACATCCTACTGAACTTTAAAGACACCACAGGAAATTAATAATATCAATTTCAAAGCATTTGTAGTAGCCTTATTTGTATAGCAATTATTTGACGATACCTGTTTCCTTTAATAGTTTCTTGAGGGCAGAGCCACTTTATTATTTTGATATCTTAAATACATAGACCAATATTTGAATAATTTATGTGTTTACCATGTAATCAAATTTAGAATTGAGTGAGATGGTAGATTTTCTAGTAGCATCTTTGTTTTGTATAGTTTCTAACGGAGGATCCAGATCTATGAAATATGTTATTAACTTTAGGTATTTAGATAAAAATCTAGGTTGAACTGAACAGATGAGTGAATACCTCTTGCTAGCTATTAATTATTAGCTATTCAAATTGTTAGTTTAATTATTTAAAATAAATGTATTCATGTCTTTTGGTAATTTTATTAAGGGGGTAATAGGGGGCAACCTGGGGGGGTGCTAGCAATCTGAATCTGTACCTAGTTAACCAGTATCCTAGTACACATTCTTGTTCGCCTATAATTAAGTCACTGCACCTTCCTTAGGCAATAATCTGTTTCCCTAAATACTCCCAGTTTACAAGGGCCACAAAACAAGAGTTTAACAGCTTAGCTAGAAGGGAGATCACTGGCACCACCCAGGCTAGGTCTTTAGCTATAATCTTACTTCCCTATTCTAACTAACATAGGTAGGGCTTCAAAAGTCCACCACAAAAGCCTGGAAGTTAGGAAACAACTAATTTTAGGAATATATATAAGGAGTACTCTCATTGTATAAGGTGTTTCAACTTTGGATTTTTGAACCCCCTGAGCTAGCAGTGCTGCTTTGAATAAAGGTTTCTTTTCTTTTCTTTCTTTCTTTTTTTTTTTTGAATCTTCTGAGTACCAGATGTCTGTTTCCAGTTGCCTGGTAAATTCTGCAACAGTATCAATGACACAACCTCCTCTTCCTCAGATCAGGCTTGGATCAGTACAGATATGTGTAAAGTTTATCAACTCTAAAAATAAAACTTTCTCAGTTAAAAGTTTTTTCTTTTCTTCATTGCTTAATTATACTGGCACATGAGTTTGGAAAACACAGTAGACTGGCACATGAGTCTGGAAAACACACTATCAATGTGTCTTATTAAAAATTCCAATTTTAATACACAATAATAGGAGCATATTCTTGCAGTTCTCAGCATTAGCTCACACAGTTTTAGCAGTTAAGATGTCCTTTTTATATTAACTGAAGATTTCATTTCCACAGCACACAGTTGTTGTTTTTTTTGTTTGTTTTATTTTTCTGGCACACTACCAAAAAGAAAGTTTCTGACAAAAATCTAGATTCATTGTATAATATCATAGACTAATACAATTCTTGTATCTAAAATAGTGGCAGATGAAAAAAAAATAGTGACCACCATTTCTCAAATATAAAATCCATCATTTCCATGGATTTTTTTCTCTAGTCTGAGATGAACTATTAGGACTAAAAGTATAGGATAGATCTGGATGATCTTTCTGACAGTGTCCGCTATAGTCTGAATGTTTATGTCCTCCAAAATTGATACATCAAAATTTTAACCCCTTAACACGGTATTGGGAGATGTGGCCTTTGGAAGGTGCTTAGGTCGTGAGGGCAAAGCCCTCTTCTTGTAAAAGAGACCCCCAAGGAAATCCTTTTTCCCTTCAACCTGACATGGCGGAAGAAGGCATGAAGACATTGGCTGTCACCAGAATGTGATCCTCCCAGAGCCTTGATCCTAGGCTTCCCAGCCTCTGGAACTGTGAGAATTTCTGTTATTTATAAGTTACACAGTATTTGGTATTTTGTGATGGCAACCTGAATTGGTGAAGACAGTTTTTGTAACCATAGAGTTTAAAATTTATTGATTATTAAGTTTTAATATCATTGCTAAATTTAGGTATAGTATGATCCCTTCTTCAACTTCCTGAAAAAACAACA
>NW_006295204.1:1630-2159 GCF_000327345.1 Myotis davidii | reverse complement strand
TCATTTCTACACATCAGCTTTTGATCTCCTCTTAGCACCTGATAGCTCTATCACCGACCTTCTCAAACTTCAATATGCCTAGGACTTACCTGTGGATAGTGTTAAAATGCAAATTTTGATGAACCAGTTTTGTGGACCCTGAGATCCTTAATTTCTAACAAATTACCATAGGTGTTGACATAACACTGTTGGTTTTGAAGACAACACTAAATAGCAGAGTTCTAGTAGATTCTCTATGATCTCTTTAAAAAGAAAAGAAAAACAAACTCCTCACATCATTCATTGCATCTTTTATCTTTTACCTTATCCATCCCACCTGATCACATGCTTCTTGAGGAGGAGGAAATGGTCATTCATGTTTGTGTGTATGTGTCTGTTTTCTCTCTGTCCTCTAAATTCTGAACAAGTATGTCAATTTTAGTAGTTCCTCACTAAATATCATCTATAATAATAAAAGCACAATATGCTAATTAGACCGGACATCCCCCCTGATGACCTTCCAGATGAAGCTACGGTGTCAGGGGCCAAT
>NW_006295204.1:0-493 GCF_000327345.1 Myotis davidii | reverse complement strand
GTGTTGCAAATGCATTTAGAGAGGAATAATTAACTTTGAGGGTCACAAAGAGAAGAGAATATAGTATATGTAGGCAATGCCAGATTTTCTTTCCCAGTCATCTATTTTTTTTTCTACTTTCTGTCCACTTACTACACACATGGAGAAATATTCTTTCCAGACACAGGTAAAGATTATATTCTGTTAAGTAATTAGTCAGAATTATGCTCTGAAAATTTATCAGTATTAACTAAGAGAATACAAATATTTGTTTGTAGGTATTTTATTCTAAAGATTCTGAAGTCCTTAAATTTCATCTCATAGGTCCTAGAGGCTTAAAGATGTAGTATCATTGTGCTGTAGGCCTTGGGAGTGGTAAAGTGGGTAGAAAAAGAAAGAGGGTTTCCTGGAGAATAGAAGAATTTAAGAGATCAGAGAGAGGGGGCAATTTCCATATGTTCTTGACGGGAAAAGTAAAAACTGCTTTACACATGACTTTGGGTATCCTATAAGC
>NW_006295203.1:24781-25698 GCF_000327345.1 Myotis davidii | reverse complement strand
GGTTGCTTAGACTTTTATATATATAGATGATGCACATTAGAAACTTTAGATCAACCACTAAAAAAAGAGGCTTAATAGTAAGTCAATAAAGAAGATAAGATGCAATCATTAAAAATACTTAGTTCACAGGAAGGCAGATAAAGAGAAAAATAGAAACATAGAAAAGATGGGACAAACTGAAAAGAGATAGCAAGATGACAGGTTTAAAATCCAATGACATAATTAATTATATTAAATATATATGTCTAACATTGCAGTTGAAAGGCAGAGATTGTCATTTTGTGGGAAAATGCAAGACTCAATCGCATGTTGTCTACAAGAAATCCATTTTATGTGCAGACATAGGTAGCTTAAAAATGATGAAAAAGATATTTCATGCAAACAATAATCAAGAATAAAGCTGAAATGGCTTTGTTATTATCAAACAGAATAGATTGCAGAGAAAGAAATATTATCAGAAATTATATGAGATAAAGAGGGCCATTTCATAATTATAAAGAAGTCAATTCATCATGAGAATATAATAAAACTAAATGTAAATGCACTCATTAGCAGAGAGAGCTTAAAAATACATGAAGCAAAAACTAGTAGAAGTTAAAGGAAAAATGGACAAGTACTCAATTGCAGTTGGAAATTTCAACACTCCTTTCTTAGTGAAAGGGCGAGGACTACACCCTCTACCTTGCCCCAGGGTAAGGGCTACACCCTCCACCCTGCCCCAGGGTAAGGGCTATGCCCTCCATCTTATCTTGGCCATGTGCTCAGCAAGGCTTCTTCCCGGAAGCCAAGCCGCTGCTGGCCACGCCTAGGACTTCTTTGAACTGGCCAATGACAATCAAGAGAAGTCGCCATAGATATGACCACATCCTGTGTGACAAGACACCGACTTGCGCCTGGCCAATCGGCAGGGACCACCG
>NW_006295203.1:17484-20511 GCF_000327345.1 Myotis davidii | reverse complement strand
CCACATCCTGTGTGACACTCCACCACCTGGTGCCTGGCCAATGGGCAGGTCCCACAGTCCTTTCTCCTCCCCTTTCCCCAACCCCCTATAAAGCCTCTCTCCACACAGAGTTCCCTCTCTCTGCCACTTGCTGCTGTGCCAGTAAGGGGGGGCAGGGGAGCCAAACCTAGGTTTGAAATAAATGACTCTTTGCTTTTGCATCGGACTCGCTGGCTCCCTGGTGGGCCCTTGGGAATCTTGAAATCTGGGCACAACACTTAGTAACTGCTAGAACAAATAGAAAATCAGTAATTATCTAGAAAACTTGAAAACACTATCAACCAACTTGACCTAAATGAACATTTATAAGTGATTAATTGATCACTTAGATCCACACAACAACAATAGGACTACATGTCTTTAAAGGGCACAGAGACCATTCACCAAGATAAACAATATCACAAGTCTCAATAA
Organism: Myotis davidii; assembly: GCF_000327345.1. Taxonomy (NCBI): domain Eukaryota; kingdom Metazoa; phylum Chordata; class Mammalia; order Chiroptera; family Vespertilionidae; genus Myotis; species Myotis davidii. Next base: position 20,058 of record NW_006295203.1, on the reverse strand, counting down.
ATTTAGAAGAATTGGAATTATACAAACTACCTTTTTTGAACATAATATACTTGTTCACATTACAATAAATAAATAACAATAATATATTTAGAATATTATCAAATATTCAAATTTTTAAGAAAACACTATTAAATAACCCGTAAGTCAAAGAAAAAGCATTTTTAACTGAATGAAAATTAAAATGCAACAAAGCAACATTTATGGAATATAGCCAAAGCAGTGCCTAGAGGAAAATTAGTAGCATTAAATGTTTATATTAGAAAATAAAAGTCTCAAATTAATTAACTATGTATCCAACTTAAGAAAGCAAAAACAGGAGCAAATTAAAACCAAAGTAAACAAAAGGAAAGAAATAATAAAAGTAACAGCAGACATCAATGAAATAGAGATAAAAAGGAAATTTTAAAATAAAATAAAAATCAATAAAGCCAAAAGTTGGTTATTTGGAAAGATTGTTAAACTGGTAAGCATTTAGCTATACTGATTAGAGGGGAAAATAAAAAATAAAAAAAGACAAATTACCAATGACATAAATTAAAGAGAAGCTATAACTACAGATGTAGCATTATTAAGGATAAAATAAGAAAATATTATAAACAATTTTAAATAGCATGTTTGTATAAGAATCCTGGGAACTAACTTCAGAATATTCAGACTCTAAACTTCATTCATTGATTTTTTTTTTTTTAGAGAGAGTGGAAGGAGGGATGAAAGGGAAGGAAAGGGAGGGATGGAGGGAGGGGAGGAGAGGTCAAAGGAGGGGAGGAGAGGGGAGGAGGGAAGGGAAGGAAGGAAGAAGGCAAGCAAGCTAGTTAGCTCCAGGCCCAGATGAATTCACTAGTGAATTCTAGTACATTTTCAAGAAATAAATAGTATTCATTCTACACAAACTTTATCAACCAGCTAAAGGACATGTATGGAAACATGAAACTAATATCACATTTAATGATAGAAAAATGAATGATTGGGAACAAGACAAGAATGTTCACTCATACTATCTCCATTTAATACTCATTGGGGTATCTAGCCAAGGAAATTAAGCAACACAAAATAAAATGCATATAGATAATATGATTATCTATGTAGAAAAACCTAAGGAATCTACAAAAAACTCTGCTATACAAAATAATTTTAATGAAGTGTCAGAATTAAAGATCAAGATACAAAATATAAGAACTAAACAGTTTGAAATTAATAAACAATACTATTCATAGTGGCATCAAAATGTATGAAGTACTTAGGGAGAGATTTAATAAAACATACCAGGCCATCACTTGACCAGTTTCAAGGTCATTGCCAGAATGGACTATGCCAGTCTACATATAGAGAACTTTTCAATTCCCTCCCCTGGATCTCTTTTTTCTGTTTCCCCTCTCCCTTCTTATAAAAACCTCTTTGAATCATGAGCCTGCCATCTTCTCATGTTGCCAACACCTGAATAAATCACTTTCCTTTTACAGGACCTTGTCTCTCAAGTTTGGGTTTCGTAGTGCCAGGCAGCTGAACTTGGGTTCCAGTTAAAAGAGGGGCTTTGCAAGTACAGTTAAGGGTTCAGATGCTAAGATGGGGAGATTATTCTAGATTTTCTGGTGGGCCCAATGTAATCATATTATTCTTTAAAAATTGAGAATCGTTCTCTGTTGTGGTCAGACAGAGATGTAATGGTGGAAGATGAGTTATAAATGTGATGTGATAAGGATTGACAGACCATTGATAGTCTTAAAGACGGAGGAAGAGGACCAGAAGACAATTTACAGCAAATAAATCTATCCTCCAGTGAGCCTTCTAAACTAATAAATTTGTGTTGTTTAAGCCATAAATTTGTGGTAACTTGTCATGGGAGTATATCAAGTGCTGGTAAAGATATGGGAGAATTGGGATTCTCAGACACCAGTGATGAAACACAGGATGGTATAGCCACTTTGGAAAATATTTTGGCAGTTTATTGTAAATTAAACAAAAATTTACCTTGCAACCCAGGATTATCATTCCTAGATATTAGCCCACTAGAAATGAAAACACAAAGACTTTTTATAATGTTCACTGCAGCTTTACTCATAGTAGCTAAAAACTAAAAAAATCCAAATGTTCATCAACTGACAAATGTCAATCAACTGGTAAATGTATAAAAAAGCTGTGATACCACTCACCAATACAAAAGGAATAAATTACTGGTGCACACAACAATATGGACACATCTCAGACAGTGTCATGCTAAGTGAAACAAGGCAAACCCCCTTGTGATTCATGCCTTGTGATTCTATTTATATAAAATTCTAGAAAAATAAAACTATAGTTACTACAAGTAGGTCAGTAGTTACCAGAGGTGAATAGAATGGAAGGAGAGGATTGACTGAAATTGGGCAAAAAGGACATTTTAGTGGTAATGGTCATATTCTGTTTTGTGACTTTGGTAATTGCACAATAGGAAACTTAAAATTCATCAAAATGTATACTAATAACTTTGTAAATTTACTGTATGTAATTTACACCTCAGTAGAGCTGATTTAAAAGGAATGAAAATGATGGAGTTAAGCCATCATCCCCCCAAAATAATGAAAAAATAATCTGCTA
>NW_006295203.1:0-15544 GCF_000327345.1 Myotis davidii | reverse complement strand
CAACCAAAGGACTTACATGCAGGCATATAGGCTAACCAATGGACATGGACACCGGGGGGGTGGGGGGGGTGAGGGCATGAGAGGGGAGGAGTAGAGGGTAACGTGGGGACAAGGACACATATGTAATATCTTAATCAATAAAAATATATTTAAAAAAAGAAAAAATAATCTGCTAATTTAATCTGTTTAAATGTATTGTGATTAGTGATGTATTTTAATTTATTTCATTATTAGTGGCCCGGTGCACGAAATTCGTGTGTGTGTGTTGGGGGGAATTCCTCAGCCTGGCCTGCACCCTCTCCAATCTGGGACCCCTCGGGGGATGTCCAACTGCCAGTGAGATCAGGCCTAAACCAGCAGTTGAACATCCCTCTCGCAATCCGGGACCGCTGGCTCCTAACTGCTCACCTGCCTGCCTGCTTGATTGCCCCTAAGTGCCCCCCATGGCAGCCTAATCACTCCTATCCACCTCTACTCACCGGCCTGGTTGCCCCGAACTGCCCCCCTGCCAGCCCGGTAACTGCCCCCCTGCCAGCCTGGTCGCTCCACACTGCCCCCCTGCTGGCCTGGTTGCCCCTAACTGCCCACCTGCTGGCCCTGCTTGCCCCCAACTTCCCCCCTGCCAGCCTAATCACCCCAAACTTCCTGCCCCTCCTGGCCTGATTGCCCCTAACCGCTTTTGCCTTGGCCCCGCCACCATGGCTTTGTCCAGAAGGACGTCTGGAAGGTCTCCCAGTCTAATTAGCATATTACCTTTTTATTAGTATAGATGATATTTTATACTTTTTATTTACCATGATTTTCCTTTTTTTCTTATTCTCTTTGCTTGTCTTCTCTTGAAGTAATGAGATTTTCATTATTCCTCTTTGTTCCCAAAAGTGGTTTAGAAGCTACATATCTAACTTTACTATGGTGGTGTTTATTCTTAAAATCTCAACAGTCATATTGATTTAACAAGATCTAATGTTAAGTTATTGTCTTAATCTCCATGGAACAATACAAGAATTTTAAAATCCCTTAACTCTTGCCTCCTTATCCAATCTTACCCATTACTATGATCTACTATTTCAATTCATCTTGTTGTTAGACCCCCTAATAAGTCATTATTGTTGTTGTTCTTTTACATAGTACCTGTTTAGACCTGTCCACATATTTTCTGGTTTATTTGCTCAATATTGCTTCTTATATCCTACTTCCTTCCTGTCAGAGCACAGTAGGAACACTGCTAGGCTTTGCTGGTCTGAGTTGCTCTGAGTCCATATATTCTTCTAAATTCTTCCCGACTATGCCAGGGCTGCTTCCTGTTTGAACCCTGTACTAACTATTGGGAACTTAGTCCAAGTTGCTCCTTTATCCTCTGCTCACTAATTACAGGTATTGGGTCCGCGCCCCCCCCCCCTGCCTGGGGCTGGACCTCCTAGGACGCTGGGTCTTAGACTGAGAAGCCATGAGAAGTTATGGGTGTATAAGAATCAGTCTTTATTGCAGAAGCCAATGGCCACATGGCCATCAGACAAGACAGTCCTTCACAGCAGTTCCATATAGGCAGCCATACACCAGCTGGTAAATACACATCTCTCCTGCAAAGCAGCATTAATTTCTGTACCCACAATTATTATCTGAGCAGCTGCACACTCCCTCTAAACTCACTGCCTTACATTGTAGAAGTACCTGAGCTCTCTCTTAGAGCTACAGCCTCATTAGCCTCTCTGGCTCAGCAGCTTCTCCTGTCTCTCCTGCCTAGCACACTATAGTTGGTTAATATGGTAGCTATATCTGAGCTCTCTATGAGCTCTTCGCCTTACATCATAGGAGTACCAGCTCTCAGCTCTGTCTTGTTCCAGCTTCATCTTCTTCACACTCCTTCAGACTAGATGATAGTAACCTATATATTACTGCTTAGACAAAGTGGGCTTCATGCCAATAGTTACATCAATCGTAGTTTGGCTACAGAAGGGCATGTCTCTCTAGTGTAAGGCTTGTGGCGACCTCGCACCTGCATAAAAGTATCTTGGCTTTAGTACCCAGATTAGGCCATGCTTAGAGCGGCTTGAATATCCAGTGTATTCTTAGACGCTCCTTCAGACTAGATGATAGTAACATATATATTACTCCTTAGACAAAGTAGTAAGAGTTCAATTTCCTTCTTACTTAGATACATTTTTTGGTAATTCTTTTAATGTCTGTGAGTGGCAAACTCTCTAAGTTATTTGTTAACTAAAACTGCCTTGATTTTTCCTTATTCTTGAGTAATATAACTCTAGTAAGATATTCTATTATCTTCTGATCTTTACTGTTAGAAATGGGAACTTTGCTATCATCCTAATCATTGATACTTTGTGGTCTCTTATCCCTCCTCACTTTGCGTCTTTTTTCATTTAATGTTTAAATAGTTTCACTAGGAAGTTTCTAGATGCGGAATTTTTTTATACTTACCCAGCTTGGGATTTCTTAGGATTCTTCAATTTGAGCATCTTTAATCAGTTCAGAATTATCATCCTTTTTTTCCAAACATTTTCTCTGATCCTTTCTTTCTATTTTTTCCTTCTATAACTCTTATTAGATTTGTATTGGACTTTTTTTATTGTCTTAAACTCTCTTTCATAATTTCCATCTTCTCTCTCTCTCCTGCATTTATGTAATATCTCTAATCTTTAGTTCAGTAATTCTCTCTTCAGGTGTGCTAATGTGTTGTGTAATCCATTGAGTTTTTTCATTCAATGAGTACATCTCTCATTTCTAAGAAGGCTTATTTATTTTTCAAACCTTCTTTTCTTTAATTATAGTTCCTTGGTCTTTCCACCAGAGTTTGATTCCTCTTATTATGTTTTAAAATACTTTTAGCATACTTCTCCTATCTCTGGTTGGCTTTCTATTATCTCAAGTTTATGGGACTTGAATCTTACTGCTGTGTCTGTTGATTCTTGCTCACAATGAATTATTACATTATACATTTTCTAATTATTTTTAACTCATAAGCACATCTTTAACAGGGCCTATTTTATGAGAAAATACAGTGAAGCCTCTGTTGGTGGTGTCACTTCATGGTGATTCAGGATCTCAGGCCTTCCAGTGGCATCCACTGTGGGATACATTGTTATGTTCCTTTCTCCACTTGGAGTTTCCTGAGCCATGCAGATATTTCCATGTTTTCTGCGTGGATGAAAGATATGTTTTGGACTTGAAACCCAAGGGCATGCCCAGGGCTTAATTTTCTCTAGCGATATTATTTCCCTAAACTCAAGCTAAGACAGCTCTTTGTCTTCTCACAGTGCTAAGAGACAGATTTCTTTTAATTCCTCCTTTCCACTGAGAGTTCAGCCCTTCAAAAGTCTTGATTTATACTTCCCAGGATTCCAAGATCTTGTCTCTGCCCTCAAGTGGGTGTTAAAACCTAAGTCCATCATTTTACTAGAAACACATCTAAACTCCAAGGTCAGTTCGTGAACATATTACTGATTTTCATATTACTGATTTTCTCCTCCTCATTTCAGATTCTCGTGCAATTTGCAATTTTTATGGGTTTATGTATCCAGAATTTCTATGTGTTCGGCAGGAGGGACTGATTTTAAGTTTCTTAGCCCATTATCTTTCTGGAACTAAAATATCCTTCTCCATCTATTTATGTAGCCACTTCCCAAGAAACATAATTTCAGGATAATCTGTGACTGTTTACACGGCTCCAAAACACACTAGTTAAGTTGAAAGATTTGGCCATTAATACAGATGTTTATGTCTATAAAACATCTACAAAAAATGACAAATATCCAGATGTGCATGTCCAATTCATCTGCTATTTCAAAATATAATAAACTTACTTTATTTGGCACATTGCTATTTCACAAATTCAGGTAATCTGTGGATATAATCCTATCCTTTATTTGCCAAGACTAATTATATTAAAAATACCTGACTTTCATTCTATCACATTCATTTACAATGCTATATTTTCTTTCTTATTATTGGTATTATAGTTTGTTTTTTTTCACAACACACTATTGAGGTCAACAAGTATTTATTAAACTTCTGCCTGAGGGTGAAAAGAATGAGAAACTACTCTGTCCTTTAGGGATATTAAAATCTAGTTACATTTAATTGTTCATTTCTTCATTCAGTATTTTTTATTGAGCACACACCCTGTTCCTGGGGAAAAAGTGATGACCAACACAGAGCTCCTGGCTTCATGAAACAGACCATTTAATGGAACACAATCACTCAAGTAACATCATGCAAGTAATAAAGTTGTAATAATAAATGTTATGTAGGAAAATATGAGTACTATGATAGAGTATCATACATAGGATCAATTTAGTTTGGGGAAGTCTGGGAAGGCCTCTTTTAGGAGTGACCTAATCTGTGACCTCAAGGATACAGGTAAAGAGTGAGGAAAGAAAAGTTCCTAACAGAGGAATTATGGGAAAGGTCTGTGAAAAGTTCTGAGATCAAGGAGCTTAGAGGCATAAGAACATAAAGATTGCCAATGTGACTAGGGATGCAAATAAGGCTGGAGAAGGAAGCAGGCATCTAATCAGGTCTGAATTTTGTAGTCTGGATTTTTTGAAGTGCAGTACCTCACTATTAAAGTGTTGAAACAGAGGAATAACATAAAAAGATCCTTGGCTGGTGAGTGGGAAAGTGTTGGGAAGGGTGACTTGGAAGGAAACAGATGAATTAAGAGATTAGTTTAGATAAGAGGGAATGGTCGTGTAGAAAGAAGAGATGAGATTCACTAGAGAGAAATATATGGACATAGCATATGTTTTAGAGGTGTTATTTGGTGATGGATATGAGTGATGTGGAAGAAGAAGGTGCCAAACCAGACTCTGGCACAAGCGACTGGGTGTATGGAGATGCCATTTACTCAGATAAGGAAGCCTACAGAACCAAATTGTGGAGGTAGAGGTAAAATAATTGATTTTTAGACTTGTTAACTTTGAGATGTCTATGAGACGTGTAAGTAGAGATGTCAAATAAACAGTATGATATATATGTCAGGAGTTCAGAAGAGCTAGGTGAAGGTATAAAAGTGAGAGTTGGTGGCATGTGTTGATAAATAAAACCATGGAAATGATTAAGATTATGCAGTGAGAAACTGTGGACAGAAAGAAAGCAGGAACCTTGGTCAGGTAGAAGACAAGGAATCAATTAAAAAAAAAGACTGAGTAGGAGCATCTAAAATAAGGAGAAATAAGGAGAGCATGGTGTCACGAAATTCAAGAGAAGAGAGGGTTTAGGAGTGAAATAGTGGTAAACTGAGTCAAATACTTCTGAAGGTCAAGTAAAATAAAAACTAAGAGGCAGCCATTGTGTAGTGTGGATGCCATGGGTGAATCTAGCAAAAGCACTCAGGTAAAGAGAAAGACTTATAAGCCAGAGTTAAATAAACTTGTCCATAGAAAATGAGGAGACAGAGATAGCATGGGTGGTCACCTCTTCCTGGAAGGAACAGGGAGAGCTGTAGAGATAGATAAGATTCAACTCAAGAAACCTGGGAGTGAAGAGAACACCAGACAGATTATTGTTAAAAATTTTGGGGCAAAAAAATTCAAACAGAGGCTGGAATAGGTGGGAAGAACTTCCTGATGAGATTTAGTTTTCAAGTAATGAGCAGGACTTGAACAAGTACAGAAGGGAGGACACATTTGTGCCTGGGAGCCAGTGTAAACAAAGGCAAGTGACCAGAGGTGTTCAGAGTACTGGGGTGTGGAGGGGATGGGAAGAGAGACCAGTGTGAGGATGGCTTATGCCTGGAAGAACTGCAAAATAAAACTGGATGGGAAGGGTTGAGTATATCTAGTTTTTAAATTTGCCCACTTCTGAGAAACACACTCTCTGCCTTTAGATGCACCTCCCCTGCATTCCATCCATGAGGCCATAGAAGGGCTGCCATCATAGTACCCACTCCCACCCACAAGGGACCTGTGAACCAAATCAGGCCAGTCAGACACACACCCCCACTCTGATCCCCAAGGGCACTTTCTGGCAGATGCTACAGAAATGTTCATATATAGAGAGTGAAAGCCTTCGGAAAGCAGTAAAGACAAGAGAGGCAACAGGCACAGTCCATGGCACCTGAGACCACCTGGAGCCCACCTGCACTGCTGTCCTTTCTGTGGTTTGAGTGTATGAACCTCCCCAATATATCCCTTCCCCATTAGGCCTTCTCTGTTCTAGAGAGTATAACTTTCCACCAATATTCCTGTGCACACAACAAGATGGCACGAGAGAACATGAATGCCCACAGTGGGGTTGACTGTGATCTGGTACCTTCCCAATCACCTAGGACAGTGGTTGACAAACCACGGCTCATGAGCCACATGTGGCTCTTTGGCCCCTTGAGTGTGGCTCTTCCACAAAATACCACATGCAGGCGTGCACATACAATGCGATTGAAACTTCGTGGCCCATGCACAGAAAATATCCACATCTCAGAAATAGTCCATCCTTATTTGTTAGTAACAACTTTTGAAATCTCTATCGTTTGCTGGTTAATAAATGATGGTCAATTCCATTAATATAATTTTCCAAATGACATCAAACCCCTCTCTCTGCCTCAAGAAAGCTCCTGTCAGAATCAAGACACCAAGACTCAGTGATCTGAGCCAACATGAAAGTTCTTAAGAATAGAGGATTATAGCAGTTGCTGATGCAATGAACTGAAGTCTTATACCCTCAGGCTGGTGGTCTGGCAGCCATAAACCCACAGAGAGAGAGATACATTGCCGGTTTATGGGATGATGGAGGGAAGAAGATTGTGGCAAGATCCATTCCCTTGCCAAAAAAGTGACAAGGAAGTATTTCCCAGCCTCACAGGCTGTCACCCACTCTCTGCTCAGGTTTCAATGCCTCATTTGGATTGCAAATGCACATGCATCGCAAAGGGTCCCTGTTGATTGAGATGTCAGGCAGCATTCCTTATTCCAGCTCACTTTTATGAAAAAATCACAGTACTCTGGTTCTTATTTAGGGTCTATGAAAGGCGATTTCTTGCATGTGGGGTACCCATAGCCAATTCAAACTCCTGAATTCACAATATACCCAGGGGGTAGACCCAGGTGCCAGGCCTCTTTGGAGGGCCACAGTTTGTAAAGACATTGTAAATGTCCAATGTTGGAGCAAACGCCCCCTTATTATAAATACACAGTTATCTCACAGATTGCATAACTTGGAAAACAATCATGATATAGTATGTGAAGAATTCAGGTAAAAAACTGTACAGAGCAATCCCATTTCTATAAATCAATATATGCCTGTCTTTACACGTGCTGTGTACCTGCACTTAAATAATCCTGAAATGATACACACCAAATGTTAACAATGGTTATCTTGCAGGAAAGAGGAAGAGGGCTTATAGGTGACTACTCTATTTCCTTTTTACTTACCTACCCACATTTTTCCATTTATCCTACAATAAACATATATTACTTGGAGAATTTTTGCATGTTAATTTTAATCAACACTTGGCAGATCTCTTATAAACAAGTATTGAAAGCCCAGAGTTCAGATTTTTGGTAGGGTAAAGCTGGTTTAGGGGAGATGCATATGTTGTTTGTTGTTATATTGTTTTATTGCAGTGTCACAGTAGAACATGAGGTGCCCAAATGGTATCTGATAACATCGCATTACCCACATGAATTTACATAAAGGGTGGTTCTCTGGGTTGTCACTCTCATTTGATTAACCATAAATAAACCCACTAGATAATAGCTGACTGGTGTTAGGGCATGTATTACCTCCATAATCAGGCTTTCATTCTCGGTTCAGATAACTATATGCTCACCCCTTGCTGCCTGAGGTTTGGTAGAACTACTTAATCACAATGCTACAAAAGACCACCCTTCAGTCCCAGTAGATGGAATTCCCCAATTAAGCCAAATGCCTATTTGTACTCTAAATACTTATTAATACTCCCTTAAAGTCTTTCATGCCCACATTCAACCTACTGGCTCTATCCCAAGACCCTCAGAATTGGAAAAAAAAAACCAAAAAACTTAATTTCTTTTGCAGCTGAGCTCATGGTAATAGAAATACTTTCACACACACAATCACATATTTATTACCCACACACAAAAAAAGTATATGTACCTGCCTAGAGCCTAAGAGAATGTATTCTGGAGTCAAATGGTCTTCAGTGAATCAGCTTTAGTAGCATGAGCTTATTTATCATAATAACCTTATGAGGGAGTTAATGTTATCCTCCACTTTACAAATGGAGAGACTAAGGCTCACCGAAGTTAAGGAACTTACTCTAAGTCAAACAGAGAGTAAGTAAAAATTGAAAACTGAGCCCATGATTACCTGAATCCAGAACCTGTGTTTTTCATCTCCTGCCAGGTTACTTCTACACTTACTTCTACCAGGATATGATCCATGGGTTTGTGTAAATCTTAAGGATCTATGTCATCAACTTGTTTGAGATGTCTATGATTTTGTTCCCCAGCAAACTCTTCCAAGGAACAGACTAGACTGTCTTTACTCTTTTCTTATACTTTCCTTCCTTCTCATTTTCCACCAGTGTATTAAACACACACACACACACACACACACCACACACACACCACATACACACACACACACACACACCACACATGCCACACACACACCACACACGCATGCACAGGCCTCCTGAAATAACCCTTTGAATGGAACTAATGAGGGTTTCAGGAGAGCCCCTTCCAGGCAGCTGCACAGGTGGGTGCTCACTCACTTCTCCGAGTCATGAGGGTTCAAAGTCTCCTCTAGGGAGTCTGAGTTGAGGGCACTCCTTGTTTGTTAGGAAGGCAAAGGGCTAAGCAATCTTTCCTAAACATCTTTGCAAACAACAGTTGAAGAGGCTTGTAGGGTGGCCATTGTAAGGGGGATCCAAGGAGCTGAAGTAACTTGGCTTCCGGGCCTTTAGTCTACTTCATAGGGTAGTTATGAAATGTTGAGGAGGTTTCCTGGATTTTGGCAAAACATAATGTGTGACTCCTGTGAAGCTGACCAATATGTGGCCATTTTATAGAAGTTGGCCACTATGGTGCCCATTTAGTGGGATCAACCAAAGCTCCTGAAGGGCAAACCCATCCAGAGTCTGCAAGCATGGGGCAAATGTGTGGGGACAGGGGAGGGGGCAGAGAAGCTAGAAGGAACTCCTTGAGGCACTCATTTTCTCATCTGAAAAATTAGGGTAATCATATGCATGTGGATACATGCAGCATAGAGTCTAATGCATGGTGATTTGTCCAAGAACCTCTAATGGACCAAATCTAACTCTATTTTTAAATCTTAATATTAATCTCAGGACCCAACTATTAGATTCACCAGCTGCCCCCCTGCCAGCAGTTTACTTGTACAAACAAATCATGTTCCCCAAGTAAGGAGGATCAAACTGACATATGCCATTGTTCAGAAGGCAATTATCATAATGAGGGAAAGCAAACTGAATGAAGAGCTAATCCAGCTGCTATGTTTATAAAGCATAATAAAGGTGGCCTCTATGGAGCACAACTCAAAGTTAATTTGCACTTTTCTCCATAAGCCTGAAGCTACGTCCACCACAAATGCCCTCATAACTAAACAGGAGCTAATTACTCATGTTAATTACCCAGCCCTGGGTCAGATCTCAAAGTTGGTTAAAGATTGCCAAGTGCTAGCTGCACAGACTCTTCCTTGAATGTTTTACAGAGGCTAAGTTTATGTGTGTAAATCTTTGTGATCCCTTCTCACCATCTTTAAAATACAATCTTTGCTTTGATGAAAATAATTCTGCAGATGAGCACATCAACTTCCCACTTCTTCATTCTTGTCTCCTAAGATATTTCAGCCCAAAATATTTTCCTTGCTTTTCCTCTCTGCACAGAATAGTATAGCTGTGAAAACGTTAGCAAAAGTAATAGTTGGATGAATAATTAATTAACTAGAGGCTATGCATTGTATGGTTTCATTTATATAACATTCTGGAAAAGACAAAACTATAGAGACAGAAGACAGATGAGTGGTTGCCAGGGGTGAGGTAGAGGAAAGGCCTGACTACAAAGGGAACATGGAGGATGATAGACCTCTCCCGTCAGGTTGTGGCAGTGTATATACAATACTATGCAGTCATCCAGACCCTTAAAACTGTACACCATAATGAGCAAATTTTACTGTATTTCACTGAATGTAATTTAAAAATAGATTTGAAAAGAGAACAATAAAACTTGCACACACTCTGACAGTTTTTCTTCTTCATTTGTCTTTATCGCTAGAAATTTCTGATATCTTTTTCTGACAAAGGAAATCTTTGAAATTCTAACAAAAATGGAGGTTGGGGAAACAATTGCTGGTTTCACTGATTGGCAATAAATACCCTGTCTGCTTTTTTTGAAATGACTGAACAGGTGTAGCTTATTTTCCCTGGGAATGCTAAACTAGTGTCTACAAAAACAGAGTATAGCAAAGGCTTGAACAATTTTCCAGTGAGATCAGTCAAGTCTTAATCTCCATGACGCCAAAATACTTGGCTGCAAAGTGGAAAGTTTAGTCAACTACCCAGCTGTTTTGTCTCTATGTGTCCCCCAATCTATATGACTGTTCAGAGACAGGTTTCAGACTGTTTGGCTGGTGCCAGGGAGACGCCATCATAGTTGGCAGCTTTCCCCAATAGTAAATTTTCTTTACACTTCCTCACTCCCTTCCCTAGGCAGCTACAGCCTAGAGCTTTTTGTCATCTCATTTCAACAACAGTTACTTTAAAAAGACAAATCAGTGACTTTACGAAGAGTCATAATATACATCTTTCTTTTTTCTCCTTGGAGCACATATAGTAACTTCTCAAAACCGTTGATGCAAGAAGGCAGCCTTAAATGCCACAAAGATTATTCATTATCATAGCAACCTAAAAACTTACATTTCCAGAATAATTGCACCACAACTGATAGGAAGTTTTATAATAATTTGTAATGGCAATCGCTTAACAAGTTAAATGTTTCAGACTCACAAGAATGATGACATCATCTGAATAGTTTTCTATCACTTAAGAGAAATTTGTTTGATTAGGACTGACAGATGTATATAAGAAAGCAAGTAGCTTTACTTACAGTCTTTTTTTCTTGTTGGGAATATAATGAGATAAAACTATATCTTATGATGCTTGCATGTGTATGCCTTTCAAATTGTATGCCTACCTTTGTTGCAGAAGTAAAAACAGAGTAAGTCCATAGTGTGTTATCTGTCCATGGTGGGGTAGGGAGGTGGGAAGTTTGTATCATGGAATTAAACCCTTAAACTCAATTTGTAGAACCACAGACTCTCAGGTTAGCAGGGGTCTTAAGAGTGGCTCTGATCAGCTTTTCTTAACAAGAGAACACTCAAGATCAAGAGAACATTCAGTTTAGCTCAAGATAATGGAATTAATTGTAAGAATACACATGAACTGGGTCTAAAGCTAAAAAATGATAAGGAACCAAGACAGCTCTATACCAGTGATTTCATTAGTCTCTCTCAGACCACATGTTCTCTTTCTCTCAAGGTATCTCTGCCTCTGTTTGCATGTTATGTCCCACCCTCTCAAAATGAACTCCTCTTAATTGACTCACACTTTCTATTTGTTCATGGTCCTTCATGACTTTTCTAGCCTCTCCCTAGCATCAAAATCATTGCAAACTTGCTGGTTCATACTTTATTTCTTAGATTTTTAAAGCCAAGAGAGAAATTTGATTGGTTCTGCACATTTTCCCATACCAAGCCCAATTATATGTCATTGTCAGCCTATGAATTGACAACCTTGGGATCAGATGTCAACCTTGACTGCTCAGCCTAAGGTGGTGCAACATGATACAAAACTCAGCCATCTTGGCATCAGGAGCGCTGGGTGGGCAGTTCCCACTAGGAAGAAAGGGCTGTGGGGATTGTGCCCTCATTTAATAGTTGAGTTTCCTCTACATTCAGGGTTTCAAACTCCAGTGCCTGTTGGAAATGAATCAGACTGGCCAAGTCAAGAATATGGATGGTGTGAGTAGGAAAGACTTTGGGGAACTGGAAAACACAGCCCGGTGCAAAGAGAATGAGGAAACTAGCTCCAGTTGATTGGCTGGCAGGCAGAAAAGAGGACCTAGTATTGGTAGATCTAATTTTTCAACAGAACCCAGAAAACTGATTTTATGTAAAAATCTCCCAAACTGTAATAGTGGCTCAAACTTTTTGAACAATGTGGGCTAACCAAAACATTTCTTTTTCTCCTCCACCTTTCACCCAACTGATGACCCTCAGTCTCTATTCCCTCCTGAACACATAGCAGTGAGGAAGACAATTTTAAAGAAGTCCATTCTGTCTCCCAACAGTTCTGGTCATTTAAAATTCCTTTATATATTTGAACCTAAATCTGTCTCCCAACAACCTGTCCCTTAGGATGTGAAGGGAACAAATTGAAATCCCTTCCATCTGATAGTGCACTTAAAGACAATTGCCACAGCACACCCACTTCTTCTCATTTCCTTTCTTCAGACGCACCTCATGTGATTTGTTCTCTTCACCATCCTGCATGCCTTGCTCTGAACACACCCCAGTGGGATAATGTCTCCCTCAGATGTGATAATTAGGGTCAAAGGTCAGACTACAAGCACAGGATATCACAAGACTGCTTCACCTCTCTCACTTGAGACAGTATACTTCTATTAACATAATTTAAGATTCTTTTTGATGGCAAATTAATACTATTGATTCAGATTATGTTTAAAGTAAACTTAAGTGCTTAAGGTGTTTTGTTTGTTTGTTTTTCACATGAACACTTACTAAACCTGATTTTTTTTTAATAATAAAAATTAAGTTTTATTTTAAAAGGTAAAAATTTATACATTCTTATAAAAAGAAGTGGTAACATTTTAACCAATATAAAACATCACAGAATTCAAATCACAGTTTGGAGCTTCAAGATTCAAGTGTTGTATCCCATTAAGTAAAATGTGGTCAGTTTTAAGATAAAAATTCCTCCTTTAGATATCCTGTTTTCAATCAAGTCTTTTTTTTATCATCATCACCTCACACAGTAGGATAGCTGGCCATGGTGGCGATTCCACAGTGGTTGCTCCAGTCTTTGGCCATCTTTATGTAGCTATTCTTGCCCCAAGCTTCACCCCAGCTGTTCTTGACAATCCAATATTTATTTTTACTTGATTCTTCTTCTTCAAAGCCATAGCCAACCACCAGAATGCCATGATCTAGATCCATGCTGCTGCAGTGCCGCTCATAATAAATGCCATCTTCATAGAACTGGAAGCTAAGATGGCTTGCATCTATAGCCACCTAGATGGGCCCCACGGTTGCCATTGCCTTCATGAGGGCAGTCTCCTGCTCAGGGATGTCCACGAAGCCAGTGTCATTGGCAACAGAGTCCTCAGGCCTGTATTTGCAGGGTCCAACCTTTACTTGATAGGGATAGGACTCCTCTGAGTCCAGGCCGCCGTTGGACTTCACATACTGGAAGGCATTATCCATTAGGCCACCATTGCAGCCCTCATTGCCTTGAGCCTGAGAGCAGTCCACAAGGTTCAGCTCACTCAATGAGATAAGTTTTCCAGTTTTCCGGAACATCTGTCCCTCAAGGGCACCTGTTGCACTAAATGCCCAACAAGAACCACAGTGACCCTGGTACTTCACAGGGGTTACATAGCCTTCTTTCCTCTTGATTCTTATACGTTTTTCAAAATGCTGGCAGGCCAAGATCAGAAGGTTAGCCATCACTGTGCTAGAGACACAAAAATTGGACTTCAGAGTGTCTAAGAAGGAAGTACACTGATAAACACCCGAGATTCCAGGTGAGAACTTGGAAGAACTACTCCATGGAAATAAGGGAAAACATGAAATAAGTAACCAGTTTTTGAGCAGATCAAGGCGATCATCAAACTCTACCAGGCAACCAAAAGAAAATTAAATCCAGGAATCCAAGATGGTGGTTGACAGCCCGACCCATCCAAGGAGCAGCAGCTGCACAAGAGGTCTGCCTACGTCTGAGGAGCAGCAGCCCTGTGCAGCCTGCCCCCATCTGAGGAGCAGCAGCTGCGCAAGCATCTTGCCCTCATCCAAGCAGCAGCAGCTGCATGAGCAGCCTGCCCAATCTGAGGGGCAGCAGCTATGTGAGCAGCCAGCCCCCATCCGAGGAGCAGCAGTTCTGCGAGCAGCCCGTCCCCATTCAAGGAGCAGCAGCAGCCCACCCTGGTCCAAGGAGCAGCAGCCACACGAGCAGACCACCCACATCCAAGGAGCGGCAGCCCTGTGCAGCACGCACAGGTCCGAGGAGCAGAGCCACGCACAGCCTGCACCTGTCTGACAAGCAGCAGCCGGGTGAGTGGCCGGTCCCCATCCGAGGAGGAGCAGCCACACATGCAGCTCACTCCCGTCTGAAGAGCAGCAGTCTCGTGAGCAGACCACTCCTGTCCAAGGAACAGCAGCCTTGGAATCAACCTGCCCATGTCCAAGGAGCAGTAGCCCCACAAGCAGCCCACCACATCAGAGGAACAACAGCAGAATGCATCCAGCACCCATCCAAGGAACAGCAGCCATGTGAGCAGTCTACCCCAGTTCAAGGAGTAGCAGCTGCATGGGTAGCCCGCCCCCATCCAAGGAACAGCAGCCTCATGATCAGCACACCCTCTGTCTGAGGAACAGCAGCTGAGTGAGAAGCCTCCCCCTACCAGACAGAGGAGCCACCACGGCTGTGAACAGCACCCACCAGAGCAGCTGCTGCCAACTGAGGAGCCACTACTACCACAACCGCAGCCCAAGGTGCCACTGGCACCCAAGGAGCAGCCCCTGAACGGCTCAACATCTATATCTGTAGGTGAGATCAAACATGGGTAGACAAACCCCCAAAGGAAAAAGGAGGAATCGCCAGAAAAGCAGCTAAGTGAAACAGAGGCATGCATCATGTCAGAAAAAGAATTCAGATTAAGGGTCCTAGAGTGCATAAACTGGATGGAGGAAAAAAATCAACAACTTATGCAAGAATCAAGAAGAAATGGATGAAAAAATCAACAACTTATGCAAGAATCAAAAAGAAATGCATGAAAAAGTCAAAAACTTATGTAAGAATCAAGAAGAAATGAAGAGTGATATAGCTGCAATAAAAAACACCATGGAAGGTTTCAACAGTAGACCAGGAGAAGGGCAGGACCAAATTAGCGAATTAGAAGACAGTGAAGCAAAACACACCCAAACTGAACTGCAATTGGAGAAAACAATTAAAAGAGAGGAGGAGAGCCTAAGAGACGGAAAGTTACATACAAGAGATCTCCCATTAGATTATCAAATGATTTCTCAACAGAAACACATCAGGTCAGAGAAGAATGGATGGAAATTTACAAAGTGATGCAAAGCAAGGAACTGAATCCAAGAATATTATATCCAGCAAGGTTATCATTCAAAATTAAACCGGGGATAAGAAGCTACACAGACAAAGAAAGGCTAAGGAAGTTTATCACCACCAAGCCAGCAATGCAAGAAATTCTAAAGGGACTGGTTTAAAAAGAAGAAATAAAAAGCTAAGAAAGAAAACCAGCACAAAAAATAGAAACAGCTACAAACAAGC
>NW_006295202.1:12450-12744 GCF_000327345.1 Myotis davidii | reverse complement strand
TCTCATTAAATTTATTGTCATCTAAACAAATAAAGAAAATTTAACTATATTTTCCAAAACTAAAATATTACTGAGAAAAATGGAATTTTTTCATTTTAGCTAATCTTTAATATCTGGCTTAATAAACATCAGCTGGATTTTTTTTTTAATTAAGCTAACAAGTGGTTTAGGTAAAAATGTTGAAGCAGACATCCCAGAAAATTATCTCCACCACTAAAGCAATGAAAAAACTGGCAAAAATTATAGAAGTTAGCAAAGGCAATCTGTGGAAATATACAAGAAAACGGCTGACTC
>NW_006295202.1:10834-11331 GCF_000327345.1 Myotis davidii | reverse complement strand
GCGAGGATCACGTGGGCTTAATCTTGCATTTTCACTAACTAAACTGCTTTTTGTCAATGAATTAACAATTTATGCTCCCTCCTAATTAAAACAAAAAACATTTTTAAAGTAAATAAAACCGAGGGTTCCTTAAATAAATTCAGGTACACCAGAGGCGAAATCCTCTACTTTCATTAAAACTAATGTCAAAAAACTACTCTGGCTGGATTATTAATCAAGTTCTCCTTGTCTTTACAGCTTGAGTTAGTTTCCCCAGAAAACTCTAAAATATGGTGGGACATTTTATGTAAGAAATACCTTCTTAAACATTTTGCTATAAATTGGTTACAGTTTCTACAAAGATCTTTTGAGCTGTTTATAGCACTTTTCTGTGAGTAAACAGACCCGGCTTGGGCTCACCCGCCACTGGAAAGGCTGACCCGCTGCTGGAAAGGCTCACTGACAGGGGCATGATTAAGTAATGACACTGAGAAGGGCCTGGGAGCCACCAGGTGCCT
>NW_006295202.1:2717-9618 GCF_000327345.1 Myotis davidii | reverse complement strand
GGTGAGCGGGCAGGGGGTGCAGTCCCCCGCTCGCCACACAGGGCGTCCGTCTCCTTCCAGGAGGACTCAGTCCCACCTGCGCTGCGGGAGCCGGCGAGGAGGACCCGCATGCACACGGGCTTGGGGCAGGGAGGGCCCGCCTGCGGAACCCCGGGACTGCCGGCTCCCACGCCCCACACTTGAGCTTACCTGACCGCGGGGGCTCTGCTTCCGCACAGACCCCAGAAGGTGGCAGGGAGGAGGCGGGACTGGTGGGCACCTGCGCAGAGCGACTGCTGAAGACCCTTTCCCAGAGGCCTGTTCGGTAGGCCCACACATTCAAGACTACATTTCCCATGAACCCTTGAGACCGAAGGAAGTAATTTTTGAAGTATTTCCGCTTCAGTAGCCCATTGGATCTGACCCCTGGAGACTTCCTGAATCCACTGAGATTTGGGGTTAGACTTTAGGACCTAACAACAGGTTGCAGAGCGTGGTACTTGATGGGATCCAGGTTGGAAAGACAAGAGCTGCAAGAGACAACAATTGAGGAAACACGAATATGAACCAGATATTAGAAATATTAAGGAAAATTACCATTACCTTGGTTAGTGTGATAAGACAAGAGTGGACAAAAGTTACTAATAATAATAATACAATAAGTAATAATACAAGAATAGCTGTTGTAATGTACCCCTCGAGTAACACACAGGACACAAGATCAAATCAATGAGTCGTTTAATCAATAAAGCCGGCCACTGTGAGGGATAAGCAGCTAAGATGTAGGAGAAAATGGCCTTAAGGTGTTGTAATGTCCCCACAAGTGACACACAGGATGAAAGATCAAATCAATGAGTTATTCAATCAATAAACCCGGTGACTGCAAGGGAGAAGCGGCTCCAAATCTCTCGGTGCCCCCTTGGCTGAAACATCAGACTTATATAGGCAAATGTCACAAAGGTATTGGTTACATCTCGAGGTTTGAAATGAGGAACCTGGTTTGCAAAAGCAGTTTGTTACAGAAGCTAGATTGAGCAAGTTAGTTATCTACAAAGATTATAGTTTCAGGTCTTGGGACCACTGAGTCAACAGAAACATTTTCTAAAGCCACTGAAGCAATTTAAAGTAATTGTGTTGTCCTGGTCTCCAGGTGCAGAGGAATGTGTTTTGAAAGACCAGTAAAACCACAATCAATGGGGTATTCAAACCAATGAGATGATTTATATAAGTTCAGGAAATCCAAATAACTTCTCTATTATTTTAGCAAGCAAATAGTTACAGAAGAACAGCAGGGTTAAAATATGAAACAGCAATTGTTACCTGAGATGATTGCTACCATGCTTCATAAACTTTCGTGTACTCGCTACTGTGAACTTATTTTTGCCTACCCTTGAATTTGGACTATGCAGGAAAATGCTGTACTTTAAAGATACATACTGATATAGTTACAATTTAAAAATCATATATTTATAATTTACTTTTTAAAAATTATGCAAAACAGAGAAAGCAAATATGTTAAAAGATTAAGAATCATTAAATCTGTGCAGTATGTGTACATGATACTCATTCTACTATTTCTGCTATTCGGAGTGTTTGAATTTATTTTTAATAAATAGTAAAAGACATGGGGTGGGGTGAGATGGAAGGAGATTAGGGAGTTTACTAATCTAGAAGTGTACCTTTTAAAATCAAGCTTCCAAGACAAGTAAAAGTACACGCAAGAATCCCTTTCACAGCTGGAAAATAGAACAAACCTGGAAAATAGAGCCAGCATTAACCTCTTAAAAAGTAACATCTGTGACCAGCAGGATTCAGGTTGGGGAGGAGGCAATAATCTAGCTGTTCAAATTACATAAGTAATACATGAAAATCATACAACCCCCAATAAGAAAATGATTATTGCATCAATTTTGCATTTCCGTGAAGTAAACCTTTCTTGAAACTTAGTGTGTGCACACATCAAATTAGAGACATGGATACAATAACATAATTTTCTCCTGTCAGACTTTTTTTGGAGCAGTTTTAGGTTTACAGTCATTCAGCACAGAAAGTATAGTCAGCAGGATGCTAAAAGAGTTTTCATATACCTCATCTCATTACTCCCAAAGCAGTTTCTCCTATTACTAACATCTTACATTAGTGTGGTATATTTTGTACAATTAAAAGGATTATTACTAGCT
Organism: Myotis davidii; assembly: GCF_000327345.1. Taxonomy (NCBI): domain Eukaryota; kingdom Metazoa; phylum Chordata; class Mammalia; order Chiroptera; family Vespertilionidae; genus Myotis; species Myotis davidii. The sequence continues at coordinate 7,459 of NW_006295202.1, read as the reverse complement.
TAATCCCATAGGTTACATAACCAGTCACTCTTTGTGTAGTACAGTTTTATGGGCTTTATCAAATGCATAATGTCATCTGGTATAATATCCAGAATTACATTATCATACAGAATAATTTCACAGCCCAAAAAACTTCTGTGCTATGTCTATCCAACCTCTCCACTCTTGCTTTTCCATCCTGAACTCTTGGTAGGCACTCATCTTTTTAGTCAATTTTACCTTTTCGAGAATGTCATAGAGTTAGAATCATATGAAGTGGCCTTGCTCCTCTGGCTTCTTTCACCTTAATATGCATTTAGGTTTTCTGCATGTCTTTTCTTGGTTTCATAGTTCAGTTTTTATCAATGAATAATATTCCATGTACGGGTTACACAGTTTGTTTACTCACTCATCTATTGAGGGACATCTTGTTTGCCTCCAGGCATTTACAATTGTGAACAAAACTGCTGTAAGCATATCTTGTGCAGGTTTTTGTGTGAACATATGTTTTCAAATCAATTGAATAAATACCGAGAAGTAAAATTGCCAGATTGCATAGCAGAGATTAGGTTTTGCTTTATTTGAAACTGCCACATTGTCTTCCAAAAGCAGAGTCATTCAGCAGAATGCAAAAAGAGTTTTCATATACCCCATCTATCATTTTACATTCTCACCTGCAATGAAAGAGGGTTCTGCTGCTCCATATCCTCACCAGCATTAAGTGTTGCCAGTGTTTTGGATTTTGGTCATTCTAAAAGGCGTGAACTGGTATCCTGTAATTTGCAATTCTATAATAAGACCTAATGCTGGGCTTCTTGTCATCTTCTCTTGTGAGGTGTCTTTCTGTGCAACTCTTTCACCCATTTTTATTGGATTCAATATCTTATTTCTGAATTTTAAGAGTTTTTGTATATTTTGGATGAAATTTCTTTACCAGATATGTCTTCTGCAAGTATTTTCTCTGAGTGTGATTTGTCTTTTCATTCTCTTGACATTCTTTCACAGAGCAAAAGTTTTTAATTTCAATGAAGTCAAACTGATCAATTTGTTTATTCATACTATATAATAAAAGCCTAATATGCAAATTATCCCCTCAGGCGGGTCGTTAGATGGTAATTCGACCAGGAAACCGGAAGTTTAACCACTCGCTATGACGTGCACTGACCACCAGGGGGCCGCGCAGAACATGGCAAGTATTAGCTACATGGCACCTGGGGAGTGGGGGGAGGAGGGGGGAAATCCTGCAACTCTGACTGACTACCTGGGGGCGGGGGTGACAGGGATGGAAATGTGGTGAGAATGCGGGGTGTCTGTAGGGGTGTCCGCTGAGCTTGCTCTCACTCCCTCTGTTACCCTCCCCTGGGACGCCAGGCCTTGCATGCCAGGAAAGCCCTCATGCTCAGGTACCCAGCACCCGTGAGGAGCCTGCCCTTCCATGCCAGATGCTCTTGCTTTGATCACCGACCAGGCCTAGGGACCGCACCCATGCATGAATATCTGTGCACTGGGCCTGTAGTGTTAAAATAATTTCTTAGCAATATAGTACCTACATTTTGTTTCCGAATGTATGTGTGCCTACACAATTACTTTAATATCAAGTTTCTATTTTCCAGGAAAAATAAAAGGATTTGACTTACCAAAAATTCACAACTGCCCGGGCCAGTGTGGCTCAGTTGATTGAGTGTTATCCCTTGCACCAAAAGTCAATAGTTCCATTCCCAATCAGGGCTCATGCCCAGTTTTGAGCTCCATCCCCGGTAGGGGGCATGCAGGAGGCAGCTGATGAATGTTTCTCTTTCACATTGATGTTTCTCTCTCCCTCTCCCTTCCTTTCTCTCTCTCTCTAAAATCAATAAAAACATATTTTTTAAAATAACAACTGTACAAGAACATATTTATTACACAAATAAGGGTACATATTCATTAGACATATTTTTATTTCCCGTGTAAATGCTTATAGTTAAAGGTTTCCAAAGGTGCAGTTTCCATACATTTAAAAATTAAATATAAATTAAAGACTGTCACGTTACTCTGATCAGAAAAAAATTAAGCTTCTATTAGCTGCTCCACAAATACAATATAACAGTAAATAATGGCTTAATTTTGAATTATCACAGTTTTAAAATCACAATGTACATCTTATCAAAGCTGCCAATTATATAAAGTTCTCTTGCTTTCTTTTCATCGTGTGTATAACAACAGATATAAACACAAAATGTTATTAACATACCTGTCATACTGCAATATACAGAAAATGGTCTCATGGTCACTTCCATCTGCCTGGATAGAGTGAAGCCCCTAAGAATTCCCTCGGTGATGTGGGCTCCTCAAGACTTCTTATAGGGAGCCACAGGAGAACATTGTCCATCAGAAAGGAGGAAATAGAATGAATTCCTCAATATTTTCAATTGGGGGAAAATATTCTAAATCGTGAATTAGTACAAATAATACATGTTACCTATCAAGAGAATAGCTGAACACAACTGAAAATATAAAACTCAATTTTTATTAATGTGCATGAAATTAGATTTCATGGGCTAGAAGAAAAATAATGTATTTTTATGAAATTTTATTGTTATCATTCAAGGAAAATGAAATTACCTAGTCAAATAAAATGTGGCTCATTTTAATATGAGAAAGAAAGCACTGCCGTCAATGTGAAGGCTGTGTTACAAGAATAATGCGATTCCTTTATGAAGTGACATTAGTTTTGCAATATTTTGTATTATAGTTTGTTTAGGTAAATATCTATATCAGAAGCAAGAACATTCTGAAGAATAGAGTAAAAGATCTCAGGGAGTAAAACAGAAAATGAGATCTGAATCCTACTTGCTGCAGAAATATATAATTCTTTTTAGAACCAGAACAACTGAGCTTCTGAATTAAAATAAAATCAAATTAGACACTTTCGATTCAAAATACTTGAAAATCACTAGGCACTTGAAATATACTAATTTAACTTCCCTAAATGATGTGTTAGCTAATAGCTATGCTGTAAAATATTTGTAAATTATACAGAAATTAACCCTTTGCTAACTTAAAATAATTAATATAAAAGCATTTATTCAAAAGAATATGTGATTTTACAAACCAACCACTATTCTTTATTTAAAAATTGAAATTTTGAATTAAAAAGTCTTTAAATACTCTGCAAACAAGAATAAAAATAATTTAAATTCTAAGCAAGAAATATTTATAAAGATTATGTTTTTACATCATTTTAATTTGTTCTGATTCATAATGTGAAGGAGAAAAATGAAAAAGACACTTATTAAGAAGAGCTCCTGGTGGCTAACTGGGCTTAAATTTAAACAACAAACAAAAACCAAACAAACAAAAAACAAAAAGAGAGCCTAGCAGCCATTTCTGCACATGGGCCTCTCACACAAACCGCACTCTGCTAAAAAACGGCCGGAACTCCCTGCCTCTGCGTTAAGCTGCCTGCTTTTGCACTGAACTGCCTGCCTGCCTGTTTCTGCCCTCTGAGCCAATCCATACAAAAGTTTCCTGATGCTCTATTCTAACCAATCAGGACAGTGCTTCTTGGACCAATCAAATGGAGAGGACTTGAATCCCTCATCTGCATGAGGCCAAACCAATCCGAGACCAAGGGGGAGGGGACTTCTGTCCATATAACCCAGCTCCCCTCTGACTCTGAGATCCCACTTTCTTTTCCCATCAAAGAATGAAGACTGGTCTCCTTCGCTGGAAGATGGCTGTGGGAGCAGAGTGGAGCAGACCAGAGTGGAGCAGAGCAGAGCTGTCTAGTGGAAGAGGGGCCTGCTTCCAGGACCTCCTGTCCCCAGAGCCTGCTGGCCCCAGAGCTGTTCTACAGCTGTGCTGGTTTTGCAGCTCTGCTGTATCACAATTGAGCGGTATTGCAGTGTGTAAAGTTTCCTTCTTCACCACACCCTAAATTGGGGATTCTTGTTGGCATTGAATTGGTGCCAATGACCATCTGTTGACAATAACCTAACCACTGTTTTCATTTATACAATGAAATGGTTTGCCATATACAAAGTATCTGATTGACATCTACAGATGATGGACTTCCTCAATCTTCAAAATAATTTTAAATGGAAAAGAGACAAGGAGACATCCATAGTTTGGTTCACAAGCTTAGTTGACGAAAAGAACCCCTCTGAAGAACCAAAAGAGCTCTGCCATTAACCTTTACAACACAGTTCTCTCTCTCTACACACACACACACATACACACACACACATACACACACATACACACACACACACATACACACACACACAATATAACAGAAAGGAAAACAGAGCGAGAGCACAACATAAGCAAGCAAATTCATGAGTCTCACAGGAATGGCTGGTCATGCCCATGTAACTGTGTCCTCACAGTCGCAGGAGTAGATGTCCTAGGACTGGGAGCATTCACTCCCATTTTATACATCATTTTAGATGGCATTCTGGTGAATGTGCTGGTCTCATGCACTTTGTCAATGTGAGTTCACTCCTGAAAGTTGGAATTTGTCATAATGTGTTGAGAAATAAGTTTTTTGAAGATGTAAGAATAAAGGCCAGATTACCCAAAGTTCCAGGCATGCAAAAAATGAATGTTTTGCATAGATTAAGCTATACCTATATGTTGAAAAACATGCTTGGAATCAGGTTTGCCTAATCAAGATAACTAAAAAAAAAGTTTTGGGTGTAAATGAACTTGAGACAAATGTTGCTTGGTGAAGAGAAGATCTGGCTAGCATGAAAATAGGAAATATTCTTGTTCACTGTTGTTTC
>NW_006295202.1:2364-2580 GCF_000327345.1 Myotis davidii | reverse complement strand
TGGCGGTATAGGCAGACACGTCCCAGGTCTTGTCCCGGAGCAAATGGAGTGAGCAGCTGAAACTAATAATACCCACCCCAAATTGGTGAAATTACACAGCTGGTGAGACAGTTTACAGTCGGGAAGGGCAGAGCTCCCCTGGAAAGGTAAAAAACCAGGGATCTGGGCAGGAAAGTTTGCCAGATCTCTGAGCCCAGAGGAGCAGAGGGAGACCGA
>NW_006295202.1:0-1331 GCF_000327345.1 Myotis davidii | reverse complement strand
AGTGTTCTTCATTCTATTTTCATCATTCCTTTAGCATCATTTTTATCTACCTCAATTTTACCTCTATGCTAAAACCCTCTTCCTCACTTTTCCCCTTTTGTTATCCTGTTTTTCTTACCCTATTCCTGCTTTAGATTTTCCCTATTCCTTCTTTTAACCTCCTGTCAAAATTTCACCCTACTTATATATCCTATTTCCAATCCACTGCTCTAAATCCTTGTACACCTCTCCCTTATCTCTCATCATTATCCAAATTTTTTTTCTTTTATCTTTCTATTGTTTTGTTGCTGTTTGCTTGATTGTTGAGTATATTGGTTTTTGGTGTGTTTTTTTTAGGATTGGTTGTGAGGCTGTTATGCTTTTTCTTTTTCTTTTTCTTCTGTTTTTTTTTCTCCCCTGCCCCCGCCCCGCCCCTGTTATTCTTATGCTTCTGTTTTCCCTTGCCTCAATTGATATTATTGGTTGTTTGAAGTTTGCATTCATCTCCAGGGATCTGTTGCTGGAATTTGTTGGGATTAGTGGCAGTTCTATTGGAGTTTTCTCCTCATATAAATAGTCTCTTCCCCTCTTCTACTTCATTCTCTCTTTTGCTCTTTTTTCCCCTCCTTTTTCCCAATTTTATTTTTGCACTTTTTTTCTTTTCTTTTTTCTCTTTTATCTTTTTCTCTTCTTCTTTATCCCCTAATTCTCTTAACTCGGGTGGTCAGCTTTATTTGGGGTTATTAATAGCATAAATACATTTGTGTTCAGTGCCTCGTACATTGTGCCTTGTTGTGTTGTATCTTGTGCCTTTAAATCAACGCAGCAGATTCAAGCAACAGCAGCCTCCTGATCACCACAACCTCTGTCTGAGGAACAGCAGCTGTATGTGAAACCTCCCCGCACCAGCCAGAAGAGCATCCACAGCTGTGAACAGCACCCACCAGAGGAGCTGCTGCCAACTGAGGAGCAGCTGCTACCACAACAGCCCAAGGAGGAACCACAGCCCGATGAGCCACTGCCACCCAGGGAGCAGCCACTGAATGACTCATAATCTAGATATGTCGGTGAGATCAAATATAGGTAGACAAAGAAACCCCCAAAGGAAAGAAAAGAAGGACTCAACAGAAAAGCAGCTAAGTGATATAGAGGCATGCAACATGACAGAAAAAGAATTCAGAATAAGGGTCCTAGAGTGCATAAACCGGCTGGAGGAAAAAAATCAACAACTTATGCAAGAAGCAAGAAGAAATAGATGAAAAAAATCAATAACTTATGTAAGACCTAAGAAGAAATGAAGAGCAATATAGCAGCAATAAAAAAGTATCAACAGTAGACTAGGAGAAGCGGAG
>NW_006295201.1:0-228 GCF_000327345.1 Myotis davidii | reverse complement strand
GAGTAAGGCAGAGCTGGGAGCTTCAGCCCTGAAAACACCAAGGAAGTCTCTTCTCCAGAGTCAACCCTAAGACCTATACAGGGGTGGACAAAAGTAGGATGATAATAATAATAATAATAAATACAATAATTAAATAATAATATAAGAATAAACTGTGTTGGGGAGGTGTAATCACAACTGTAAACCTACTTTTGCCCATGCCTATCCTATCTAATAAAAGAGAAACAT
>NW_006295200.1:4827-5328 GCF_000327345.1 Myotis davidii | reverse complement strand
ACAAATTATTACCATAGAGATGGAGAATGTATGCCGGAGATGCATACAAGGTTCTCCATGGGGACAAAAAGAACAGTATTTGTTAAGCAATACCGATGTCCTGGGCAATAAGTTAACAACTTCTTTAATTCTCACAGAAACGCTACTGAAGTATTACTATTTATATCCTCATTTTACAAATGATGTAGTTGAAACATAGATTGCTCAGGTTACTTGTTCACATTGACAGAACTAATGGTTGTTGAGCCTGGATTGCCATTGAGGTCTGACCCCAGACTTATGGCATGGAGCATGGTACAATATTTAATCTTGCCTGAGAGTATCAAGGAAGCCTTATAATTAGAAGTGATATCTGAGCTAGTGAAAGATAATGAGAGATAGTGAAAGATAATTACTTTACTAAATTGATAGTGTCTTAGATTGGATGAAATATGACATGAAGTCAGAGATTTCGGCCAGAAGGAATGATAGGTGGAAATGCTAGGAAACCTGAGAGCCAGT
>NW_006295200.1:0-701 GCF_000327345.1 Myotis davidii | reverse complement strand
CTCCAAGAGAGAGGTCTCCACCTCGCCCCCCATGCCTTCTAAATTCATATTTCTTGTCTAATGTTTTCATTTGTGCATCGGCCCCTTCTTCATATCCTGAACCCCCGCTGCAAAAGGTTGTGGCATTGAAGGCCCCCTTATCATATGGAGGGTTGTCAGGAACAATAAGCCCTTGCCAAGTTAATAAATTAGCTTCATCAAGCTGGATGTTACCGAAGTTTTTCATTCCACATTTGCAGATTTCTTTAAGGTCCTTCATCAGCCTCCTACTGGCTAACATTTGGTGTCGAGACCCAGGAGGGTTCCATGGGGACGGAGAGCCATCGCCCCGGCTTTGGTCACCCTGAGTTTTCTACTTAGCAGTAGGCAGTGACAGCTTTTCCTGGGCTTACCTCTGAATCCTACTTGGGTGACTCAATTGCCGGCCTCAATCAGGCCTCCCTTCTTTATGGGGATCCCCCCTTAACCCCAGCCAGCCAGCAAGGAGGACGCTGGACAGGGAATCTCTCCTTCTCCAATGCTGACCCTCCATCCCACACCAGCCAATCTTCTCTAAGTGAATGACATTCCACAATTGCCCTCGTCCCGGGTCTTCTGCCCACTCTCTCTCACTGACTTCTCAGAAGTCTCTCATCTCAAAGGTCCTAGTGCTAGGCCAGAAGATTCTGCAGCCATTTGGCTTTGGGTCCTTCTGGATTGGG
>NW_006295199.1:436-705 GCF_000327345.1 Myotis davidii | reverse complement strand
GACACTGGGAGCCGCCATCCAGGCCCCCGTGTGTAACCCCATGAGCCACCTGCCTGCTGCCTGTGATCAGATCCAATCCCGGGCCACAGGCTGGCCCCAGAAGACCCACAAGCCACCTGATATGGTAGTAACTCTATCAGTAAGCACTCTGAAAGTCAGTGGCATAAATGCACCAATTAAAAGACAGATTATGAGGGTGAATCAAAAACAAAACCCACTTTAAATATAAAGACACATATAGATTAAAAGTAAAAAAATTAAGCTGCAGC
>NW_006295199.1:0-385 GCF_000327345.1 Myotis davidii | reverse complement strand
ATTTATATATAAGCCTAAGCGACTGGTTGACCAGTTGACCATTCTAATGGTCGACCGGTATCTATGACATGCACCGACCACCAGGGGGCAGACGCTCACGGAGGAGCTGCCCCCTGGTGGTTAGTTCACTCCCACAGCGGGAGCGCCTCTCAGCTGACCAAAGGGTGCCAGATGCCTGGCTCATGCCTAGCAAGCACAATTGCAGCCTTGCCAGCCTCTCCCACGGACACTCCCCCTGCACGCCCCTCCCCCAGCCAGACCAAGGCTGTGGAGGCAGCATATGCAGTGGGGCTGGGATGAGCAGGAGCAGCAAGCGGTGTTGGACTGCCAGTTTAGGCCCGATCCCTGTAGGCCACTCCAAGGGACCCCACTGGTGCACGAATCT
>NW_006295198.1:760396-762061 GCF_000327345.1 Myotis davidii | reverse complement strand
TTCCTTCTGCCCTATTTTGCACCATTTTTCTTATTGAAATCCAAAATCCTCTCATGTTTAAGCTATCTACCAGGAAATCCATTAGTAAACTAATACATTTTCTTTTCATTCACTCTGCATTTGTTCAACACTTTCTTAATTTTTATCATTAGTTATTTATGCATATTTTCATATAGTCCTTGGTTTGTTTCCAAGTATGTTTACAATAACATATGAAATGCAAATTTAAACAAAATAAAAAATGGGTGACACAATTTGAACAAAAAGAAGTTTGGAAGGTAAAAGTAAAATGAAACCAAGTGAACCATAGATCCTAACTTCTTTCTTATAGTGCAAAATGCACATTCCAGAGCAATGTTTACCCATAAGATCACAGAGATGCCCTCATTCTGTCTCTGGGAAATCTTACAGTGCTGACCTCTGTAGCTACGTCACTTCATTCCTCTAAAAATTTCCTCATAGAAATAATTTCTGCTGTACGCTTCTTTTATGTATTCCAGATGGATTTAATGGATTTACTTTGGATTTAATGGCTCAATAGAGCAGAGAAGATTGTTCATAAATCAAGCAGGGTTTCAAGAAAATTATCCACACAAGCACCGCATAAATCAAATAGAGAAGAAAACTTCTTTTCCACCACGGGTGGTCTTCTCGTGAACACAGGTGCACTGGAAGATTCTTCATAGAACCACACACCTTTCCTGGGGTAGACTGATATGGGGAAGATGAAAAATGATTTTGCTAGTAAAATTAAAGTGCAATCTTTCTCCAAATTGCATTCTGCATTATACAATATTTGAATTAACTGCTGTTTGAAGGTAAAAGTTGCCACTGGGTGAGTGATCCAACCCGGGTAAACAAGATTTACTACATCAGAAGGCAACCTCAAATGACGTGTCTGAGAAGTAAGAAAAGCAGTTCAAAGACTTACTGAGAAAAATGTTCAGTTGATATATGATAACACTTATTTGTAATTTGAGGATTTGACCCAAATGACACTCATTTCCTCAGATTGTATGAATCCAGTTAATTGTATAAATTTATTATTTGTCCTGATGATATTTGTACAAGGATTTCATTATAGTACTGCAAAAGAGATTCATTCTTTTTAAAATGTGAATTGTGTTTTTTTTAAATTATGATATTTTGCTTTCTCTATAAATTATGGATATCTAGTTTTTATATAAGACTTACTGATAAAAATACTAGTGAACATTTCTGACATAAAAATTCACTCTGAGACAAATTTTTTAAAGCATACTAATTTAATAGTTCTATTTCAAGCATATATTCTGTTTGCCACCCACTTCCCATTGATATTTTTTATCTTTATTGTTGAAAATATTTCAGATATCCCCTTTTTCCCCCCACTGACCACCTCCACCCTACTCTGTGCCCTCAGGCCTCACCACACTATTGTCTGTGTCCATGGGAAATACAAATATGTATATATGTTCTTTGGTTAATCTCTTCCCACCCCATTCCCACTTCCCTCTCAGATTCATCAGTCTGTTCCTTGCTTCCATGTCTCTGGACCTATTTTGTTTGTCAGTTTATTTTGTTTATCAGGTGCCACATATACATGAGATTGTGTTGTAACAGAAGACCAAAGAAATACCAAGCACACTTCCTAGAGAAAGGGAGGGACCCCGATTATTAACACTA
>NW_006295198.1:752258-760280 GCF_000327345.1 Myotis davidii | reverse complement strand
AATCAATAGAATATTTCACTTAAAGAAATTAGAAAACAGTAACAAAGTCCAAAGTGAGTAGCAGGAAGGAAATAAAAGATCAGAGCAGAAATAAATAAATGAGAGTCTAAAAAAACAATACAAAAGATCAATGAAACCAAGAGCTGGTTCTTTGAAAAGATAAAAAGATTGATAAAGCTTTAACCAAACTCATTAAGAAACAGAGGACTCAAAATCAGAAATGAAAGACAAGAAGCAACAAGTGACTCCACAGAAATACAAAGGATTGTAACAAAATATTACGCCAACTATATGCCTACAAATTGGACAACCTGGGGGAAATGGACAAATTCATAGAAAAAATACAACCTTCCAAAACTCAATCAGGATGAATCAGAAAACCTGAGTAGGCTGATAACTACTGGTGAAATTGAAGTAATAATAATAATAATAATAATAATAATAATAAACCTCCTAGCAAAAAAGAGCCTTGGTCCAGATCAATTCACATTTGAGCTTTATCAAATATTCAAAGAAGAATTAACACCTATCCTCCTCAAACTATTCCAAAAAATTAAAGAGGAAGGAGCACTTCCAAATTATTTCTGTGAGGCTAGCATATCCTGCTGGGTTCTTTGTCTTGCAGATATGCCCCCTGCTCCCTTCGTGGCCCTGCTGGAAGGCCCCCAGGTGTCAGGCCACATACATGGCCCCTCCTGGCACCAGCATAACAATCCTCCCCTCCCAGGGTTGTGCATTATTCACAGTTCCATGACCTTTGCATTTAGATAACAAGTTCTGCAAGACCAGTTTCCTCCTCACTCCCATAGAGTGGGCTCCATTTCCATTTTGTTGATGATTTCTTTTGCTGTGCAAAATCTTTTCATTTTGATGTAGTCCCACTTGTTTATTTTCTCTTTTGTACTCTTTGCCCAAAATCCAGCACCCATTTTTGATAAAAACTCTTCACAAAATGGGAATAGAAAGAACATACCTCAACATAAAAAAGGCCACATATGACAAACCTATAGCCAACATCATATTCAATGGGCAAAAACTAAGAGTGTTTCCCTTAACAATAGGAACAAGACAGGGTTGTCCCCTTTCAACACTCTTATTCAACACAGTACTGGAAGTGCTAGCCACAGCTCTCAGACAAGAAGAAAAGATGAAAGGCACCCAAATTGAAAAGAAGGAAGTGAAACTATCATTATTTGCAGATGACATAGTATTGTACATAGAAAACCCTAAATATTTCACCAAAAACTACTAGACTTAATAAATGAATTCGGCAATGTAGCAGGATACAAAATTAACACCAAGAAATCTATGGTTTGGTATAAAATTAATACCCAGAACTCTATGGCATTTTTATAGACCAATAATGAACTCTCAAAATGAGAAACTAAAACAACAATACCATTGACCATTTCAACAACAGCAACAATAAACAAGATACCTAGGCATAAACTTAATCAAGGAGGTAAAAGACCTGTACTCAGAAAACTGCAGGACATTGAAAAAAGAAATAAGGAAGCTACAAACAAATGGAAGAATATACAGTGTTCATGGATCCATAGAATTAGCATCATTAAAATGTCCATTTTACTCAAAGTAATCTATAGATGCAACACAATACCTATTAAAATATCAATGGCACATTTCACAGATCTAGAACAAATACTGCTAAAATCTATACAAAACCAAAAAAAAAGACCCGAAATAGCCACAGCAATCTTGAGAAAAAAGAACAAAGTAGGAGGGAGTATAATACAGATATCAAATTATACTACAAAGCCATAGTAATCAAAACAGCCTGGTACTGTCACAAGAACAGGCATATAGATCAATAGAACAGAGACCCCAGAAATCGACCCAAGCCATTATGCTCAATATGTGACAAATGGGACAAGAGCATACAATGGAGTAAAGACAGTCTCTTCGATAACTGGTGTTGGGAAAATTGGACAGTACATACAAAAAAATGAAACTAGACCACCAACTTACACCATAGAAAAGAATAAACTCACAATGGATAAAAGATTTCAATGTAAATCATGAAACCCACTGATCTTATTAACAAAAGCCAAAACATTTATTGAGAATTTGCTATGTCCAAGCTAATGCGATATTTACACAAATTCTTGTTTTAATAAAGTACATTCTCTTATAATTACCATTTTGTAAATGAGAATATAGAACATAATAATAAACGGTTTGTCTGTAAACAGAAACAAGTAAAACAAGAAGCTGGAATAATACACACAGCTTGATTAGAGATTTTATTTATTTTTAACTATTATTTTATTATTCCTTTTTACTTTGCTGACATTTGAAATGTTATTATATTCTTTACTTCACATCAAATTTGTTATTACTTTTCTTCGTAAGAAAGTATTAGAAAACAGATGGTCCCAAATATGTCTTTAGTCAGAAAATATCTTTATTGTATGTGAAGACACATCCATTTTTAATACATATCAAATATGTTATTGTTTTTCTTAAGAAGACTCAGATATGTTTCCTTTTACAAGCTAGTGTTCCTCATTAAACTCAATTGGTAATAGAAGGTAGGCCCATTCTGTTACCACCATCTGATACTATGGTAACTGAAACACAAGAGCTTTCATTTATTTTGGTAACTGGTTAAAACTTAATAATTTAGAAAGGGATTTTTACTTAAAAACAAACAAACAAACAAAAAAAAACTAATGTTGGCTGAGTAGACAGTATAGAAACATCCAAATAAAAAATTCTGTAACTGCTCAATTGTAACTTTTTCTAACAAAAATTACCTTTTATATCTGAAATCATTAGGAAAGGAAAACGTTATGTTGGTTTTCAAACTGTTTCCATGAGGCCTCAAGCAAAAGCCACTGAAGTCGGGAGAGTCTCACTCAGGTTGTGATCTGAGTTATTTTACCTCACACCGAGAAGAATAGCTTCACATTAATTGGGTTAATAAGCATTTACTAACTCCTTTCAGAATGTTATATGTTACTCACCTTTTTCAACATTAAAAAAATAATAATTTGCCATTTTTGCATGATTCATGATACATGGTCCATATTTTATTTCAATATCATTGTTATTTATACATTCTTTCCATCAGTGAACTTTTAGAATCAAAATGACTGAGTTAAAATGTAATTTAAATTTGTTAACTGTTAAAACTGCTACAGAGTGATCAGTATGATTGAGTGATGGAATTATGAGCATGCTCACATGCTCCTCAATAACTGTACACATGCTCACGACATAAGCACTCAAGGCTTCTGAGAGAATTGTGTTTAAAAGTGAAATCTTTAAAGTAGTTAATTTATTTATGTATTGGGAAATGGAATGGAATCTGACTTATCACAGTTTTCAATGGTGTGAATTTGTTGGAATAACTCTGAAGTTCACTGGTTGAAAAATGATGACCCAGGTAGTCTACACAAATGAGGAAACTGAGGCTCACAAAGGTTAAATACATTTTCAAAAAAAAAAAAAATCGCCCTACAAAGCTAAGCCATAAGTACATTATTTATAAGAGTATTCAAAGCATATAAAAGCAATTTTAATTTAAAACCACAGAAATAATTTGCCCAGACATGACAAAACATAGGAATACAAGAAAGCATTGGTTAGAGACTTTAGTGAAATGTCTGAGTTCATTAAAACCTGGCCCAAAAGGTTCCCTCCACACAATTGCTCTGCCTTTTCTTCAAGTAACTGTGTTTTACACTAAAGTGTTTCTTTATAATCACTGCCTTCTTAGAAACTTCCTCAGTGTCTGCTTCCTAAACTAATCTAGCAGTTTAGATCTGCACACAAAATAAATGAAGACCTCATATAATGCTATCTTGAAACATTTATTTTTACTTGATTATGAGTTCAATAGGATATGAATGTCTAAATTCATGATTCTTCTAAAAAAAATAGGAGGTTATTTTATTCTCACACGGGGAATATGGGTTTGTGAAACAGTCTGCGCCTATATCCGTGGGAGAGGCCGGGAAAGTTATGGAGAGAATCTGAAGTTTTGAGGTATGACATCTGCCTTGTCAAAAGTTCTGTGGACATGAAGCTTGTAGGCAGGTACTCACTGTCATGCACAGGGAGTAAGTAAGGGTCAGGGCATCAGGAATGTGAGTCAGGTAACCAAAGACCCATCTCTTAAGAATCCTGAAAATAAGAAACATAGTAATGCAGACATTACTGTAGGATTCAGCAACCATACGAAGGAGGGACAACGAGCTATGAGAAGAAACAATGTAACATGGAGGCCTTCTTCTTGCTCTTCATCCCCAACCAGGATGAAGGCATTTGAAGAACAGAGAATGGGCTGGGCCACTGCTGGTCTTCATCCACAGTGCATTGCACTTTCTCCTCTTTCTTGAGAGAATGAACATCTAGATACCCTGTGGGGATTTTCCTAAATGGAAAGGAAGATTGATAGTCAAACAGTGTTGGCATGACTTTAGTAATAAGAGAGTCGGTGACCAGTCATCTGGACCAGCCACTGTCTTTTGAGGGGCAGGAACATCCAAAGATGAAGGATATCGGGAAGACAGGATGGTGAACTTCAAAGATATTGGGCGGTGACATGACTGGTCCTCATTAACTCTGGGGGAAAGCAAATGAAACAGAGAACAGTTTGATTAGTTTTGAGAGAGACCTGCTTTCACTTCCACTTCCACCAAAACCAACTGTTAGGTTTCTTTTAAGGCCCAATAGACATATGGATAGTGAAGGAGATTCTAACATTTGGTTCACTGTCAGTTGAGGCTGAATTCCTTCTCCTGGATATTGTAGTCTTGCATAGCAGGGCAACAAAAAAGAAGAAGAGGATAGAGGCTCTGGAATCCCAAGTCCATCTCAAAATATTTTATTTTCAGGAAATAAATTTAAAATGTCTTCTTAGAGTGTTTAACCATAAAAATATATAAAACATAATGAATGCCATAAGGTAGAGAAGAGCCTTTATTTGTTTACAGACAGAGGAAAATGAGAGTTTTCAAGGAAATTCTTATTCTTTTCCTCAATATCTCAAACTTGGGTTACATTTTCAATTGTTTTTATGAGTTTGTGACTGACAAGTGCTCAGTGCATACAGTTCATATTGATAAATTCTCAAGACACTCAATGTGATCAATAGGATTATGGCCCTAAGGCCATTTCCCTGATAATGTCAGGACTCCTTCAAACTGGGAATGGATTCAAAATAAGAAAAATGTTAAATGCATTTATTGTGTGTTTTCTCTTTAAATTTTTTTTGTACAATGTGAATATTTATTTCCAATGAGAGCAACTTTAAACATTGCATTCATTACTGGTCCTCAGGAAAGGCAAAATAAGTTTAGTTCCCAGAATGTGTACAGTTCAGTTTTCAATAAGTTTCTTGGACAATTTGATAATTTGGAGTTCTAGGATTAGAACACAGCATTATGTAGCTTTTGTCAGTATTTAATTTAAATAACAAGCTTAAGACATACTGCACCTGGAACCTAATAAACACTCAAAGATGTTTGCTAGATGAAGAGGCATAAAGCAGAATTGATTACTTCAGAGTCGATTACTTTAGACCAGAGAAAAATATAGAAACTGGGTGGCGACTGAAATCTAAAGGAGAATTCCACTTGAAATGTTGTCTGAATTACTGGATTTTGATAGTATTTCTTTATGTATTTTTCACATTAATCCTAAACAGGATTATTTTCAAGTACAGTTTTAATGATTATAATTGAATAAACATCAATAAATTTGGCAGCAAGGTTTTTTAGGCTCACAGCAAAATTGAAAAGATGATAGAGACAGTTGCCATATACTTTCTGCTGCCATGCATGCATATATAGCCTCCTCCATTATCAACATCCCCTATCAGAGTGGTACGTTTATTAGAATTGATGAACCTACATTAACACGTTATAATCACCCAAAGTCTATAGTTTACATTAGGATTTACTCTTGATGTATATTTTATTGGTTTGGACAAATGTATAATGACATATATCTATCAATAAAGTATCATTCTGAGTATTTTCATTGTCTTAAAAATCTTTAGAAAGTTTGTTTTGTGTGTGTTGATCCTGTGTTACACTTTCCTTACCAAAATGATTGTTGATACTGTTTTTTACATATATTTTTATTGATTTCAGTGAGGGAGAGAGAGATAGAAACATCAATGATGGGAGAGAATCATGGATTGGCTGCCTCCTGCATGCCCCCTACTGGGGATCAAACCCCAAATCCTGGCATTGTGCCTTGACTGGGAATAGAACCTTGAACTCCTGGTTCATAGGTTGACACTCAACCACTGAGCCACACCAACCAGACATTGATACTTTTAATATATATCATTTTCTGAGGAATCCTAAGCATTTGGCCAAAATTAAGGTTCTACAACCCTTGGGGTCCTTCATAGAGAAAGCCGAGAAGGAAAGAAAGCCCTAAAAGAAGTCAAGGCCTTTTATCTGAAAAATTTACTGCTAGTCCTTCTTTGTGGGGAAAAAAAATTCATTTAATATATTTTGAAAATGAAATAAGCACTGTTATCAATTAATAAAATCATAATCCATGTTACTAGTAATTGTTTTGCTTCCAATTAGAAAACAACACTGACCCCTTCCCACCTAGATATATACACAGGTTTACATGTTGGTGTGTAGAAATTTTAAAGAAAAATTATAATGCTAGTTTCTTGCTAGAACAGAACTTTACATTGGAAATGCTTCTATAATTAATTTATTTCCAGAGTGAGTACTTAGGATTTCTTTAAATGACAAGGTACAAAACAACTTTGAGTTTGAGTTCACCAAATTCTCCAGATATATCTGATAACAAAAAGATTTTGATATTATTCTGGATTGTTAATTATTTCTTCACTTTATACTTTCAATAAAATCTTCATTTTCATAATTTCATAATTACTCAGTATCTTGTTGGCTTGGATGTCAAGCTTAGAAATTCATTCTTCACTTCAAAGTTATGGAAAAGTCTGCATCTAAATTTTCTTCTAATATTTTAATGTATATGTATGTGTTTTGTTTAACAATTCAGATTTGATTGGTCACCAATATACATTGGTAAATGATCTGAATAAACAGAATCTGTCTCTCTCTTCCCTTGTGTGTGTGTGTGTGTGTGTGTGTGTGTGTGTGTGTGTGTGAGAGAGAGAGAGAGAGAGAGAGAGAGAGAGAGAGAGAGATACATATATTGTTACATTGAGTCTGAGTAGGTCTTGGAAAGGAGAGACTTGTTATCATTGGTTGTTTTTCAGATTTAACTAAATTTCCAATTAAGAATGTTGTCCATTGCACATGCATCTCAAGAATACTAGCCTACATTACAAAATAAATAACCTATGGGAGATATAATGTACAGCATAAAAATAGTTAATAATATTATAATAACTTTGGTGACAGATGGTAACTAGACTTAACACTAGGATTATTTTGTAATGTATATAAATATGGAATTACTCTGATGTACACTTGAAGCTAATAGAGTATTGTATTAGAGGTCAATAAAAATTAAAAAAAAAATACTTGCCCTGCCCCATGTGGCTTCTGGTACACAGACAGGTAATGGGTTGACTCCCAGTCAGGACGTGTACAGGAGGCAATGGATAGATGTTTCACTTTCATATCGATGTCTCTTTCTCTTTCTCTTCCTCTCCCTTTCTCTCCCTATAAAATCATTAAAAGCAAGTCCTTGGATGAGGATTAAAAAAAAAACACACATAGAATACCAACCAGACCAGAACAGGATAGAGCTGAAAGTCAAGATGGAGTCTGCCAGACCCACTGTGGTATAAATTGATGCAACCATTCATTATGTTTGTTAAAATATGAGAAAACAAGCACAAATGCAAACTAGAAGGGATTCCAGGAAAATAGGCATAAAGCGATGTGTCCATGGCAACCTGAATGTTTATAACTCTAATTATAAAAGACAGGTGAAATTTAGTGTACTTAGTTTTATTAAAAGAATAGAATTCAATGAGAAGGCAAATAAATATTCTAGCACTATAGTTAATATATATAAACATATAAAATAATA
>NW_006295198.1:705308-751249 GCF_000327345.1 Myotis davidii | reverse complement strand
AAGCTCCCAACCGCTCCTTTTTTTCTTTTATCTGGGCCAACTTTAGTTTTGAGGCTTGGCTCCAACTCTTAGGCCTCCGCTGCTGAAAGTAGGTTTCTGGCCTTTGCTTACAATGTTGCGATTCCTATGGACTAAAGCAGGTTTGTGGGGTTTTGTTTAGCTTCTATGTTTGTTACATAGTTTCTTAAACTGCAGGCTCAGGCCTGCAGCAGCAGGCGGGGAACGTTGGTTTCCTCCGTCCCTGAAGCAAGCAAGCCTCATCTTAGTTTCAAGCTGCCTGGCTGCCGGCTGCCATCTTGGCTGACAGTTAATTTGCATATCACTCTGATTAGCCAATGGGAAGGGTAGTGGTCGTACGCCAATTACCATGTTTCTCTTTTATTAGATATGATAATTTACTGAGCAGATATTTAAGTCAAAAATGGATTCAATTGAATAATACTGAGTATATACTTGAATTTTAGTTCCTAAGGAATAAATGAAAACAGAAATACTTCTTGATAGAGATATTTCAAAGAGGACAAAGCAGAACTGGAATTAACACTTTACCTGGCATTCCGTCATAATGTGATCAAGGAAAATGAGGATTCTCAAAAGTGTAATTATGCAACCTTGAGTCCTCATGACTTTACATTTGTTTTCAAAAGAAAAGAATAGAGAGGAAAAGAAGTCGTTTTAAGAAGGAATAACATTTATTATGATTCTACGTGATTAAACCATTAGCCAGCTATAAAAAAAAAAGACTTTAAAAAAGATACTAACAAAGAGTGCATGAAATTGCATGCGAGTAATAATAATGATGTGACAATCCAAACAGCTACAAGTTACCATACACTGACTCCTGCTAGGTACTGCGCTAAGCGCTCTATGCACACTGATTCCTCTGAGACAGTATAGGAACCAGTGAGACAGGATATAAAACTGAGATGGTTTCAAAGGAGATCAGTGAGAAGGAGCATGATGACTTACTCTAAAAGTTAGAACGTTAATGGTAACCAAGGAATTAATTCAATAAGGTTCCCCCAAAAACCTCATTGAATAGTAAATAGGAAGTGAGTTATCAAAAATATTCCATGAAAGTCAGAACTCTCAGTGAATTTTAGGAACAACTAGACATGTTCTCGCAGCGCTGGCGGGCTGAAAAATACAGTGCCAGCGACAAATGAAAGCAATGGAGTTGAGATAAAATTAATGAGGACGGTCTTGCTCCAGGCCCTTTTCTGTCCTGCATTTCCTTTCACAGTGTCATTATAACCTATCCCAAAGATAGCATAATCTCATCAAAAAGTCTCCTCATTTCCCATTTCCAAGGATATGCAGCAGACTACCAGTGTCTTTTTCAGTTGCTAGTCTGAAACGCCACTGAAATCTTTCATGAATGCTGATGCTGAAATTTTGATAAGATAGGAGATTGACTTCAAACTATTAAATAATTTGGGTTGGCTTCACTGAAGCAAAACTGTAAGAGCTCTAAAGTTCCATGTGGGTTTGCTCACTTCTATCCTGACATTGTACAGAAATATGATAGAAAACTCTGGTTAGGAGCCATTGTGTCCAGGTAACATACTGGTTGACCTACAAAAGTTTCTTTCAGCCCTTAATGATTTTTGATCACTGAGATTTGACAAGTGTGTGGCTGAATTCATTAATAGACAAAGAAAATACTTTTTTAGCACTTACTTGGAGCAAGAGTTTGCTGGTGCTGTACAGCAGGCAAACAGAGTGTACAGGGCACTTCATTGCCAGTGTGCCCTTCTGGAAATCATGGAAGTGTTTGGTGTCACTGATCAGAGATGTTTAGAAAATATTCCTTCTGGGTAACAATTAAAATGAATGAAATATACGTTTTTGTGTAAAGATTGTCTCTGCACCACTCAGTTTCTCTAGGGCAAAATCTTCTGCCTCTTGCTGGGGTGGGGAGTGCAATTTGCCTGGATGGCAGTCTTCCTTGAAGGTAGTGAAGGTGGGTCCTGAGGGTCCACATTTCCTAGCGCACGGTTGCACAAAATGTCTTTTTAGCCCCTGTCTCCCACTTCCTTTCCCCTGTGTTTGGTGACCTCAAGTCTTGTCGCTTCTTTGGTGTTACAGAGTAAACAAACTGTCTCCTTAGGAGTAGCAGTCATCTCATGCATGAGGCGGGAAGGGTCCTGGAGGGACAGATACACTGCATGGACACTCCTCTGAGCCCTCTGCTTGCCTCCTGCCTGCATGGTTTGTGTTGTCTCTCTGAGATCCTCAGCTGGTGTGCAGCGCTTGTCACCTTCTTGAAGGTATTTGACTCTGTGGGCACATAGATTTAACTTCTTCAACTCTATGGTCAGTTATTGCTTTTCCATCTTCTTTCTAAAACTTGGCTAAAAACGTTCATTCACTGTCTCTTCCCATCCCCCATTCCGTCATCCTTCCAGATTCATATCTGAATTTACTTGTTTGTCTCTTCTATCTGTCATTTCTCATGTTTGAGGGAGAGAGATAACATCAATATACCTCATTTAATTAGTCATCTACATATAATCAGTATTCAACCATTTATATAAATAAGATAATTCTGAAGAAGTTTGCAAAATGATGGCTTTCTACCTTAGTCATGAGCTAGGAAAAACATGTTTATCTCTCCTCTTTCTTCCTTTACCTACAACAAACAGGTTTGGCTTTCCACTTGCTTCCTAAATGTGTATTCTCTGTGCGAATCAGCATGCTGTGCTTGGGAGGGTCAGCTCTCATCACTCCTGTGGAAACTGGGAGTTCCTTGTTGAGGACTGAAGTGAATACAGCTTCTTCCCCACACACTGACCAGAAGCACAGCTGTCCCGAGCTTCCTGGGAAGCGATGTTGCAGGTGAGGTTGCTCCCCTCAACTTCCACATCTGCACACACAGGGGTCAGGTCGAGTTTCTAACTATGTCATGCCAAGTATCCCTCAACTAATATGTATGTGTGTGCATGCATGCCCGTGGGCTCGTACACACATGTGCACAATTCACATGGTACAGGCTACAGGTTATTTCGCATGTCATAAATGGAGGTAGAAAAAATAAAAGCTAGGAATTGATAGAAAAAGTAGGGCTGTCCCTCTCATGAGCAGGCATAGAACAGACTGAACTGTGATCCATACAGTCATGCAGTCCTGTGGTGCAAAGTGTATGAGGATTCTGGCTACAGGCATTAGGAGGTAGCAGACACTCTCCATCTCAGAGAGGCTGAAAAACAAAGCAAAAACCCTCCGTTGGAGTTTTATGTAGGAACCGGTCAGCGTTAGGGGCACAACAGGCATAGATCCCAGGTTCAGATCATATGTGATTTTAAGAACGAACAAAGAGACCAAGGCGGATTCTGATCTGACATGTCATGTTAAGTCTAGGAGAATAAGGTATTTCAAACAATACAAAGGGCAGATTCTGAGACCATTCTCTACTAGCACCTTGGCAGAGTCATCTGAGGAAGAAGTCTCTGGAGAGGTACAGTTGTGTAATGGTTAAGGGAACTGACTACTTCCAAATCCAAACTGTATATGTGGTGGGTCAGGTGCTGATAAACTTGGTATTCTAAAGGCTGTCAAGACATGAAAGTTTATCTGGGAAACAGAATTACGGGGAGCAGAGAAGCTGACATAGTACAGAGATAGGACATTAAATGTGAATGTCCCCATTTGGCAAGGCTAACTGCATCTGACAAAAGAACCTTGAAGGTCAACTGGTGATGGGTGAATTGATACAGTAAATGGCATTTCACATTGACCTCACCATCTGATTATGTTTTCTGTAATACAAGCTTTTTCTTCAAAATGCATCTGACAATTTGCATAATGCAAGAAAAGATAAATTGAGATGTAAATAAGAATCAAAACACTTGGATCTTTCAAGAATTTGGTGATGTAAGAACATGAAATGGAGATGCAGGGGACAGTTCCAAAGGCTGTGATGGCTTTTCCCACAAAAATATCTCTCACTAATGTGGGAATTCATTTGGTAGCCAAGTATGTCTTTCTCAAGTTTACAATGTGACGTGATCTCCATAATTACTCTGGCCATTTTGGTTTTTCAGATAATAACAACAATTCATAACTATTATCTTAAAATCGTTAGTTTTTCTGGGGTATTTACATTTTTTTTTTCAGGTCATAGTCTCTCTGCTGAAAAGATAGACAACCTTCTGGGGAGGATTTAGAGCAGAAACTGTGGCTGCATTTCTGAGGCTGACCCAGCCTCCCCCCGCAATCAATAGATTCTAGTTCTAATAACTGGCTTAGATGTGGCAACCAGGTGGGAGGGCATGGATTCCCTCACTGATAACTAGCATCAAGTTTCTGCTTCCAGTCACAGAAAATTTTCTTATTACATGTATCAAACAATACCTTAGAAAACTACCCATCTATTTCATTTTTAGGTGATCAATATAATAATGAAGAATAAGTAATAATCCTATACTTCTGAATTTGATTTAAAAATATCAATATGAACTCAAATGTATTATATATATATAATACACACACACACACACACACACACATAAGATGCTAATTAGACCAGATGTCCTTCTGGATATCCTTCCTTCCAGACAAAGCCATGGCAGGTGGAAGGGTCTGCAGGGGATGGGGAGAGGGGTGAGGGGGCGGAGAGGGGGTTAGGCAGCAGTAGCCGCAGTGATGGCAGGGCCCAAGGCCCTTGCACAAATTTTGTGCATCAGGCTTCTAGTATATATAAAGCACAGCCCTAGCCAGTTTTGCAAAGTGGATAGAGCATCAGCCCACAGACTGAAGGGTCCCAGGTTTGATTCTGGTCAAGACAGGTTCCATCTCCCACTGGGATCAGAGTGCGGGAGGCAACCAATTACTGTGTCTCTCTCACATTGATGTCTCTCTCTCTCTCTCTCTCTCCCCCTCTCCCTCTCCCTCTCCCTCTCTCCCTCTCTTCCTCTCCCCCTCCCTTCCACTATCTCTACAAATCTATGGGAAAATATCTTCAGGTGAGGATTAACAAACAAACCAAAAAAAAAAGTACATATTTTCTAGTTCCTTCTACTGAACAGGCCTAGAAACAAAATAGCAATGAGCCTCTTCTACATGCAAATTGATGTTGCTAAATACCATTTTTAACCAAGAGGAAACAGCTTCTTAGACATTTTTAATACCATGACTAAAGGAAATATGCACAATTAGCCTTGTGCTATCATTTATTGCTATAGTTTCTTGCCTGTATATTTAACATCAAATGCACTGTTGTCTTCTTATTCCACCTGCCTACCAAAATCTCTACACTGGATAAATCTCACTATATCTTTTTTATGAGAATAAAACTGCTCTGATTCATGTAAAATATCTCAATTCTCATTGACATCAAAATAATTACTGGTTCACTGGGTTGCAAAGTACACATAAAGCTGACTCTGAATAACAAAAACAATAATATCAACACTATCAAGGACAGGATTTAGGAAAATAACTTGCAATCATTTATTGAAGATTTGTTTTTTTGTTTGAAAAACTCTATGTTATTATATTAGTTTATAACAGAATTATTTGTTTAATTTTACTATAATTTTATCAATTGCTTTTTAAAATTTAATTTTGTTGTACAATTATGTATATTTACATAGTTTAAAAAATCACATCTAAAACAAAAACCAACAAGTTAAATCTCTAGAAATAATCAGCAATCCTTAGAAAAAATATTCTAACTCTAACTGTTCTTTCCTATTGCCAACATTCTCTATGTAAATGTAATTATTTTTAATTACCTAGTGGTTTATCTTCCCCTTTTTAAACTTTTATTAAGGTATGATATACATATAGTAAAAATCTCATTTTTTTAGCTTAAAATTTTGTAAATATTGACAAAAACATAGTGCTGGGCAATCAGCACAACTGTCAAGGTATAGTATCCCTGCCTAAATCCCCCCATGCTCTTTCACAGTCAAACCCACAACTACTCCCGCCCTTAGCAACCACTAATCTCTTTTCTGTCTCTATAGTTTTATCTTTTTCAGGATGTCCTAGAAGGGGAATCATGTAGTATGCAGCCTATGAAAGCAGGCTTCTTTCAGTTATCAGAATGCATTCAATATTAGTCATTGTTGCATATATTAGTAGTACATTTCTTTTTTATGGTTCTGTGACACCTTATTATAGAAATGTACCACCATTTATTTTCTTTAACAAATTGACCAGTTGAGGGACATCAAGATTAGTTCCAGTTTCTAAGTCTTCATTTATTGCTGGCATATAGCAATATATTAATTTTTATAAATTGTCCTTGCATGCTGCCACCTTGCTCAACTTATGAATTATTTCTAATAGCCTTTTTTGTAGATTCTTTATGATTTTCTCTAGAGATTACCATGCTATCTTTTCATGAAGATAGTTTACCTGTAGTTTTCTTTTCTTCTAACATATACACAAAGTGAGGCAAAAGTAGGTTTGCAGTTGTGAGTATACAAAACAATACACTAATAACAACAACAACAACAATAATAATAATAATAATAATATGTTCCAAGCTACTTTTTTCAGTATTCTTCTAATATGACAATGAATTCTAAAATCATGTGAATACAAAGAAAAAGGTGTCAAATCAATTCAAGCCAGAAAACTCTTCACTTTGGGTCTCACCTTGGCCAAGATATAAATCAACCCTGGGACCCTTGAGTCCGCAGGCCAATGCTCTATCCACTGAGCCAAACCAGTCAGGGCTACCATGCTACCTTTTCATGAAGATAGTTTACCTGTAGTTTTCTTTTCTTCTAACATATACACAAAGTGAGGCAAAAGTAGGTTTGCAGTTGTGAGTATACAAAACAGTCTGTTCTTGTATTATTTATTAATTATTGTATTATTTTCCAGATGAACAACTGTCAACCTAATTTGCCCCACCCTGTACTTTTCTGAAAGTATTTATCCAGATATTTGTACTATAAAATTTTATGTCCCTTTTTCTTTCTATTAACTTTTTTAATGGGATCTTTTGATGAATAGAAGTTTTTAGTTAGTATGATGTCCAATTTATAAATAGTTTTGGATTTTTTAAGTGTTTTTGTGCATTGTTTTAGAAATCTTTGCCTATTGAAATGTCACAAAAGTATTATCACCAAGTTTTCTCCTGGAAGTTTTATCGCTGAGTTTCCATTTGGAGAAAATGTACATATTATCAATATTGATTCTCTCAATCCATGGACAAGGTATAGCTCTATGTATGACTTTTAAAATTTTTCCACCAATATTTTATAGGTTTCAGAATAGAAGTCTTACATTCTTCAGTGAGATTATTTATGAATTTTTGATTTTTATGTTATAAACCATACTTTAAAAAAATTCAATTTCTGGTAGTTTATTGCTAGTCTATTGAAACACAATTGAGCTTTACATTTTGACCTTGTATTTAGCAGACTTGATCAATTCATAAACTTGATTGTTTGCTACATTGCTTGGTCTTCCTGAGGCATGGGATTTATAGAGATTGAAATATTATTTTGCTGCCCCTACTCTCTTACTATAATAATTCTTCTTTGTTGAGGTGTAAGCACATGTTTTCTAAATGCATTATAAATCAAATGTGTTTTTAAAATCTCCTCCTCCATAATTCCATTATTTACCTATTAATTAACCTAGTAATTTTTAACACGGTATTGCTCATACTATGATACTTAATCATTGCTTATTTTTTTTAATGAAGTAGAAAATGCTGTATCTACAACATGTCATTCCTTTAAGATAAATAAGTGAAAAAATAAATCATAAATACAGAATCTAAAAAATATTGGATAATTCATAACCATCATCTTATTTTAATTACACATTACACACTATGTAGCACCCACTTCAGCCTAAAGCATGATGAACATTTTCACAGATGAAAAGGAGCTATAGCAGAAAATCTCATTTTACACATCCGTACTTTGAGAAGTGTCATTCAGCTTCTGTATAACATCCATAATTTTCCACATAGTAACACTTTATATTTATCAGAACTTCAGCATTCTTGTCACCTGTGTATGACACTTTTCTTTAAAATGAAAATAAGTGCATCACATGTTCTTTTAACATTATAATAAAACACTGTTGGATGTACAGGAGGCAGGAGGGGGGGGGATGATTGTTGTATCAACATGCAAATCTGCTGCCAAAGGTTAAAGCATTTTCTTCACATTCACAAGTTCCTATCATCAGGCTCTTACAGGCCCTTCTCACAAGAGTATGTGCTGCTTGAGCAGTGGGAGATGCAGCATCATCCTCCAAGCAGCTTAGGGTAAACCCAAGAGGTGACATAAGTATCTTTGAAATCCTTCTTTAATTATGCAGTCAAATCTTTATGAAAAACATATATTCAGGACTTACAATGGAGCAGACTCAGTTCTAGGCACAGTAGGACAGTAGAGAACAGAGCTAGAAGGTTCTCTAATCATGTGGTGTGGATACTCAATGTCACCTGATCTATCAAAAACCACACCTTTTGCCCAGCCAGTGTGGCTCAGTGGTTAAGCACCAACCTATAAACCAGGAGGTCACAGTTTCATTATAGGTCAGGGTACATGCCTGGGTTTCAGGCTCAATCCCCAGTAGGGGGTATGCAGGAGGCAGCTAATCAATGCTTTTCTTTCATCATTGATATTTCTATCTCTCTCCTTCATTTCCCTCTCTGAAATCAATACTAATATATTTTTTTAAAAATCACTCCTACAGACATACGGTGCATAGTGAAAAATGAAAGACTTATCAATGAACTCCCAATGAACAGCTTTCTTGGCCGGGTACAAGACTACTTATCCTGCTGTGAATGAAAACAGAGCCACGTGCTAACCCTGACAAGCTGAGGGGAGGCCTGTGTGGCAAACCTTCCAAACTCAGAGACCGAAAGTAGACACATAGGATGGTCTGAACATAAACATTTCTAACTAAAAGTGAGCCTGTAGCTTCCGTGACAAAGGTGAAGCTTCGCTTTAAGTGAGCCTGTCTATTGTCTTTTTGCAACTAAGACAAAATATCTTTGAAATCTCTGAGTAATCCCCTTTGCCAGGCCCCTTGGGGCATAATCACCACACCAGGGCACCGGACCACAGTGCCCTTATAGTTATTTTGTTCCACATGTGCAATCTCTATGTGTTATAAATGTTTATCATAAACTATCCTGTACCCACCAATGTAAAAGAAGTATGTGTTTCTCTATTTTGCCTGCTTATCTAATCCCAGAGATTTCCCCTTTGCCTTTTCTTGCCCCCTTAACCTACTTTATGTAATTCTCTTTATATCTCTGGTTTTTGTTCTAATGTATAAAATAAGCTGCAAAACTGTCATTCTGTGGAACATTTTCTCAATCCATTTAAATTTTGCCTCCCAGTGTGAAAGCAATTGGGGTGGCAACCTGGTCTGTGCCCCATCAAACCTGCATTCTAGCATGCATGCATACAAGCCTACAATTAACCCCCACCCCCTTTCTGCTTGTGGCCTAGCCGTGAAAAACCTGTCTTACAGGGTCCATAAAACCATGCAAAACCCCTGCAGAGCTGCCAGCTCCTGGCACCAGACAGAGTCTTGTTTGAAATCTCACTTCCCCCTTACAACCATCACAGGGGCTGCAGAAGCCCTCAAAAAGTCCGGAGGCCTAGTGCCTATCTGGGGCACAAAGCAACTAGGGGGATAAAAGGGAAAGCCCTACCAGATTTGATGCTCAGGTTTGGGAACCAATTCCCCTGAGGCACTCAGCACTGGTGCTCCTGCAATCAAGTGCATTTCCTGACCTTCCGAGAGCCTGGCTGTTTTGTCTTCCTGCCGCCTGGAAATTTTGCTGTAACACCAGCAATTGTCGTCAGTGTGACTCAAATAATCTCATGAAAATTCTCTACAGGTTTTGATGTTTCTTACGTCAACACTGCAAAGTTGTGTTAGAGAAGTGGCGTATAAGGAAAGTAATTAGAATCAAATCTCAACCCTGCTTCAGTAATATGATTAAAATGGGCCTTATTCTCTCTACAAGAAAATAAAAGAAGTTAACAATGTTTGATGAAATAGGTGTACATACTAGTCAGTCTCCTTAATTGTGGGATTCTTTCAGTTTTGGGTGACATCCCCAGCCTGATTCTTCACAAAATACACAATGGGATCATCTCTATAACCAAATGCATGCTGGTGACTTACTGTTTTTTGATGTATACAACTCTCTTCTCCTCGGGATTGAAAATAAATGAGGAGCATAAGTAATTGCATTTTAAGAAGCAATAATGAAAATGCAATTGCTATCTTTCACATGGAAACAAAGATTTTGATGAAATTAAACCAACCAACCAACAAGAAAATAACCAATAATCACCCGACCCCTCCATAAATATTAACAAATTTAAAGTGCTATTAAAACCAATGTCAAATAGAATGTTCCGCCCAGAAACCAGTCAACTTGCTTTTCAATGAAGAGAGGTAAAAACTAAGGTTAGCGATGGTTTCTACAAAGATTCTCTCTCTCAAAAATCAAGTGGTTTCTGTCCAGTCAGTGTGGCTCAGTGGTTGAGTATCAACCTATGAACCAAGAGGTCACAGTTCCATTCCCAGTTAGACCACATGCCTGAGTTGCATGCTGGATTAATAGGGGGTATGCAGGAGGCAGCTGTTATGCCCAGATTTCAAGATCCCCCAAAGATCCACCAGTGAGCGCTGAGTTCGATGCAAAAGCATAGAGTCTTTATTCAAACCCGGGCTTGGTCCCTCGGCCTCCCCTACTGGTTCAGAGATAGGGTGCGAGAGAGCCCCGGTTCCCAAGAGAACAAAGAATTTATAAGACTTGGGGTCAGGGGGTGGGGACACACTCAGACCACTGGTTTGGCCGATTCCAGTTGGTTGAGTGAGGGCTGGGGGCTAGCGACACAAGGGCAGAGTGCGGCTATGGTCTGGTTACACAAAGACAAGGGGGTGGTCAGCACACTTTAGGGTCTTCGGTTAGTTCTCCTTGCATTCCCATTGGCTGGTTTAAAGGGCGGGCTGAGTAACTGATACATTTAGTGTTTTTTTTTTCCTTGGAAGAGGAGTCAGGGACACAGTCTGTCCTTTCACAGCCAACCAATGATTCTCTCCCATCATTGATGTTTCTATCTCTCTCTCCCTCTCCCTTCGTCTCTAAAGTCAATAAAAATATATTTTTTTAAAAAAGTCAAGTAGTTTCTTCCCTTATATAATGTGTGGGCAAAAATGTAAGAAGTTTCCATAAATGTAATGGTTAATTTCTTAAGCATTCCTTGAACCTAAATCTTTAAAGATTATAGCAGTTTTTGAAGAATAAGTAGAATATTAATTAAATATTTATTAAGTAAATTTAATAATTTTAATTGGTATATACTAATCCTCAGTGATATTTTTTCTATTTTCTTTATTTTATTTTCTATGTTCTACTTCCTGTACTAACTGAATTTCTTCTCTTAAAGCTCAGAAATGTAAGCCAGTAAATCAAGGAATATCTTTATATTTCACACTGAATATGCCGTGATATTGGATGCCTATTAATAATGGCAATGATAGTAACTTAAACAGACCCCTCTTAAGTACAGCTGCCATGGGTTATTACTAGTGCAAACTATGGGAATGGTGGCCTTACTGTCCAGCTCCTTATTGCTTGGCTCTCACTTAGTAGCCTTTGAACTATGAAATAACTCAGAGAATGTGAGGGTAAGAGAGGACACTGTCAGCTGCAGATTGATTGACTGATAAAGGAGGAATTCTGACACCACTTATGGAAGAAATTGAAGAAGTGTCAACATCTGGTAGCATGGAGTGGTGATAGGCACCAAAGGCTGAAAACACTTTTCTTCTTCTTGTTGTTCTAATGGAAGGCAATGACTCAGTAATTCAAGAAATGTCATCAATTTATTAAATAGCTTCATTGCCTTAATCTGGAGACAGTTTAAGATATTTTTTAAAAAATAGACCATTTAAAAAATTTTGTCAAAAGCTTGACATTGCTAAGATTTTAGTATTGTACTTTTGTTCATAGCTGTTTTTCTTAAAACATTATTTTGCTTCAATTTTTAACTCTAATTTAGAACCTAATTGTTCACTTTATCAAATTAAGTAGATTATCTGTTTTGCTTTCTTTTTCTCCTTATTAGTGTGGATGCCATATTCTCTGAGAGTTTCAACATTCTAAGTAGACTCAAAGTCCCCCTTGGTTGGCTGTGGGTACCTTGTCCTTAGTGTGGCTCCTGGGGTACCAGAAGGCCTTCCTACACATCAGAGCTGCACCTTTATTAGTTCTCAGGAGATGCTGCAGGCCTGTGCTTCAGATGAGGCCTCTTTCCACCCATCCCCAGCACATCCAACTCTTGCTGGTTACTAGGTGCCAGGCTTCTGTGGGTGGGGGGTTCTTTATTTTCCTGGCCCAACCTACTTTTTAATGCATATTTAATATGATAAGACCATATATATATGCATATATATATTCTTATTATCTTAAAAGAACTTGAGGGTCTATGAACAAAACTGAATGAATCAAAAAGCTTATAGAATTCATACATTAATAAAATTTCAAAGTAAAGAAAGTAATAGATAAAAACCTCCTAAAATCTTAACTAAGCATATAGCTAGTGAGAAATCAAAATGTAAGTCAGAGATACAGCACATATAAAGAATATTACAAATGCTCCTTTTTCTCTACCAAATAAAAAATGTTACTTTAAAAAAAAACATTCATCTATTTTATGAATTTAATTTTAACAACTTCTGAGCAAATATTTCCCATTAAAGACACATTTTATACTGAGCTTAGTTAGAAATTAATTTGGAAATAAACTCAGTCCAGATAAAAATTTAACCAGGCTTGGTTATTAATCTTTCATTCTTTAGAGTGAGTGAGTAACTATTTAATATGACTCATTTATTCAGGTGAATAAACTCAAATTCCATCAAGAGGATGGGATATTTAGTGAACATAGAAATGAGGGTAGAATCGTAAGGGCAATTCTGGTGCGTAGGAACATTGGGAGCTGTGGAGAAGAGCATCGTTTTGCCAGAGTGGGGCTGGATGAGCTTCCTGTAGCTAAAGAATTGGATGTGAATATTTGGGGTTTGGGGTAGAGAAGAGGGAGCTTCAGACTGTAAAGAAAGCACAAAGTATGGAACGTGGGAAACAATTAAGTTGCAATTCACCAATTTAACCCTTACACTGGGGCTGACCATGCCATGAGGTATTTCTCACACAATCGAATAATATGTCTGTCTCTAGAAAGAAAACCATTTGAATTGTGGTCGTCTCAACATGAAAAATGTACGAGACAGAGAAAAGTGACTTAGAAACTAAAAATTTTTTGAAATACCAAAAACCAGATTTTGTGGTAGAAATCAAATTGAATGAATTATTTAGCAAAGCAAAGTGCTTTTCATGACTACAAGTCTAGACAGTATAAAAATACCTTAATAAATCTTGATAAATTCTACCCATAAATCAATATTTTTTCAGTTACATGTAATTCTTAAAATACTCTGAAATAACTGTCTCTTCTATCTGAATGTAGATCTGGATCAAAAGTCCTCAGAAGTCAAAATTTAGATCAGTTAAAATACACTGGGATATGTTGTTCATGATTCTTTATTTAAATTAAATCTTGAAATGGCATTTTCCCACTATTTTGATTATGGGTCTCACAAAGATATGAGAGAACAATTGAGAACAATCTGTTCTTTTAAACTTTACCATAACAGGAAGTTGCAGGGAAAAAAAATAACAAACACCTGCTTGTCTTTGGACAAATACTATTTTGCTGATTTGTTAGAACTTAACTAGTGCCTGATACCTACTTGATGCTCAGTCATTTCTTCCTGAGGAAGGGAGGTCCAGCTAGCTACAAAATAAGGATGGTGACTGGAACACACTTGTATATAATAGTTGGTGAAATAGTTGTTCCTTTCTTATTTTTCTTTCCAACTAAAAATACAAGTATGGTATTACAACATTTCTCAAAACAAAATTAGATGCATATTTATTTTTAAAATCTTTAAGACGCTACTCCGTGTTCTTCTCTGCAAGAGATCAAATATATAATAAAGCCAAGTTAAAGCCTGCTTTATCCAAAGTGCACACACTGTCAATATTTTTAATGTTCAGTTAACTTTTATGCAAAGTGCCAGAGTAAACATCTGGTTGCTTTATAAGAGGACTCACAAATCACCCTCCCCTTCATCCTTCTCCTTTCAAAACCTCAATCCCACACAAAAAGTTTTCAAATTTCTGGAGGGCCACAGCTGGATACAAAATTATGCTGAGTATTAAAGTGATAAACCACATTTTTCCTTTCATTCATGGGTGCTTACGCTGAGTGATAAATACTTTGGGATGATTAAATATGCCATAAATAGATTTACTTTGCAATGTATTGACCAGCTTAACTTTTTTACCCCGGCTTGATCTATTAAACTTTTGTGTAATATCTGAATATTCTTCATTATCTTTTCTGATGCTAAAGCAGCAACATATGGTGCTTTGCAACAAAAGATAATTAGAATTTTTTCTTGCCTGTCTTAAATGCCCTAGTTTTTTTTTTTTATTAAAGTGTTACTGGAATTTACAAATAATTTAAAAATATAACGAGAATTTTAAAAAAATTATAAAGTAAATTATCAACTTAGCATTATTATCTGTACATTTTCAACTTTTTCAAACTAATTGGCCCACTCCTAAGAGTAACTCAAATTGTTCTGAATATTATTTTTAGCAAATTAAAAATAAATCATTAATCATCAAAGGAATACAGATCAAAACTACAGTGAGATACGACCTCACACCAGAAATGCTATTTTTTTTTTCTTTTTCTTTCCCTTCAAATATATTTTAATGATTTCTTACAGAGAGAAGGGAGAGAGATAGAGAGTTAGAAACATCGATGAGAGAGAAACATCGATCAGCTGCCTCCTGCACATCCCTTACTGGGGAAGTGCCCGCAACCCAGGTACATGCCCTTGACTGGAATCGAACCCAGGACCCTTCAGTCCGCAGGCCGACGCTCTATCCACTGAGCCAAACCGGCTTTGGCCAGAAATGCTATTAATAAATAGTCAACAAATAACCTGTCTTGGCAAGGATGTGGAGAAAAGGGGACCCTTGGGCACTGTAGGTGGAAATGCAAAGTGGTGCAGCCACCGTGAAAACCGTTATGGAGATTCTGCAAAAAAGTATAAATAGGTCTAACAGAAAACCAGCAATTCCACTTTCGGGGATTTATCTGAAAAATTCAGAACACCAATTAAAAAAAAATGCATGCATTACTATATTCATTGCAGCACTGTATACAATAGCTACAGCCAAGATATGGAAGCAACCTAAGTGTCCATCAGTAGGTGAATGGATAAAAAAGATGTGAGATGTGTGTGTGTGTGTGTGTGTGTGTGCGCGCGCGCACACATATATATAATATACATATACAAATACACATGCATATGTGTATAAATGTATGTATGTGTATATCCCATCTAATAAAGAGGGAATATGCTAATTGACCCTCATGCCATCACAAAGATGACGGTGCCCACAGCCAATAAGGAGGGAATATGCTAATTGACTGCTACACCCTCAAAGATGGCAGCACCCACAGCCACAAGATGGCGGTGCCCAGTCCCATCAGCCCCGCCGTGGTGCTGGCATGTGGCAAGGCTGGGCCTTGCTACGTGCCTGCTTCCAGAGTCCCCCAGTCTCCTCAGCACCCCCAGCCGCCCAGGGCTGCCCAAGGCTCAAGTAACCAGGGCCAGCTGAGGCTTGCGTTGCCAGCAGTGGCAGCAGCAGAGGTGTGATGGGGCATCACCTTCCCCTGATCGCTGGGTCGCCTCCCACCCCTGAGTGCTCCCGGACTGTGAGGGGAGGCAGACCAGGCTGTGGGACCTCCCCCTTCCAGTGCATGAATTTTCATGCACAGGGTCTCTAGTAACATATAAACCCACACAATGAATATTACACAGCAATAAAAAGGAGTGAAATGTTGCCATATGCAACATATATGTGTGTATGCATGTGTATATATAAACACACATATATAAATTACATAAATACATACATATGTGTATCTATTGTACAACTAAAATAAATATAACTAACATAATATTGTATACCAACTATTCATAAAATAAAAAATATATACAATTTACAATAAATAAATGCAGAATTTCTCTTTTTCTACACAAAAACACACAATGAAATATTACTCAGAAATAAAAAAGAATAAAATCTTGCCATTTGCAACAAACATGGATGGACCTAGAAGGTATTTGGCTAAGTGAAACAAGTCAGACAGTGAAACAAATATCGTATGGTCTCACATATACAGTATCTAAAACAAACAAAACAAAATAAAAATAGATTGGTAGAAACAGAGACAAAAGGGATGGTACCAGAGTGGATGAGATGAGGGGATGGATAAAAGGTGAAGGGGAATATAGTCAATAATATTGTGATAAGTGTGCACAGTGACAGATGATTACTAGAATTAGTGAGGTGATAACATTGTAAGATATGAAAATGGCAAAACACTGTTGTACATTTGATATGAACATAATTAATACAACATACCAACTAAACTATTCATAAACTAACAATAAATAAATACAATTTAAAATAAGTTAATAAATCCAGAACTTCTCTTTTTCTACACCCCAGTGAAAAGAAAAAGCCTATCATTCTAAAATGATGGAAAGCCTTTTAATAAGGTCATGTTCTTTGTCCTTTAAAATGACTTCAAATTAAGACAATATATTAATGAAATCATGGCACTTGTTAATTCTTGCTAAGGGATCTAGAGTTTAATTTAAAATATTAGTTCTTGGACATTTCTGGGTATCATGTTCCTCTTTGTCATTTTGGAAGACCAAATATGGTAACTTGTGTTGCCAAAATGATAGTGGCATAAACTGTAACTCCAGAGCACCAGTTTAGTACGTGAAGTCACCCCCACAGTGAAAGAAATTATTATAATTGTCACATTGGTTTCATTTCATTTTAAATTTTCTACTTAATTTTAACGTTAAGGAGAAATCAGTAAGCCCCATCTTCTTAACCCCACTCCTCACTTTGCAATTTCCACTATAGAACATCTTAAGCTAACCAGAACAATGTAATATTTATTTATTCATTTCTCATAAATATGTCTGTGATTCTGGGAGGGAAAAATATTAAAACAAGCTCATTCTAGAAGAGATATACTAGGAAGCTAAAGAATCCTAAACATTGTAGCCTCTCACTCATACAGACCCTTCAAAATCACAGGAAGGAGTCCTACAAATCTCCGTGCAGGATCCTGTGTTTTTGCCAAACCATATATCCCAGGTCCTCATCTACCACTATGTACATAGCATAGAGATTAGAGCATTAAAATTAAATTAATAAGTTTTGGGGGGCAACATTTTGGGGTTATCTGCCTATATTCTTTTTCCCACCTCTATCTTCTTCTACCCATACTCATGAGAGTGCAGCCAGTTCACAAAACATGACCTCAGGTGCAAGCCACAGCTGAGAGGTTTAAGGGTGTGTATATGACTCAATAATGGCCAATCTTACTCCCAAGAATTTGTAATTGGAGATGAGAAATTTCAGAGTAATCTTCTTTTTAAATATTTTTTTTTATTAATTTCAGAGAAGAAGGGAGAGGGAGAGAGAGAAACATCAATGATGAGAGGGAATCATTGATTGGCTTACTCCTTCATGCCCCCCACCAGGGACCAAGCCTGCAACGCAGGCATGTGCCCTTGATGGGAATAGAACCTGGGACCTTTCAGTCCACAGGCTGACGCTCTATCCACTGAGCCAAACCGGCCAGGGCCAGAGTAATCTTAACTGAACTGTGTACTTCAAAGGTATTGGTAGTCTTATTTTAATCATGCAGACTAAGTAGCAGAGAAACCTTAGGAAAATAGAACAGTAGTAGCAAATGGAAAGAAGCAAAGAGGACAGAAGAAAGACTTCCTTGGTTCTCTCAATCTTTTATTGTATTCTGGTTTCAATTTTTTCCAAGACCTAGTCATAATGCTGCCTTAGAATCCAGAAAGTACATCTGTATTAATTAATACCCTTCATGATATTACCCTTCGGTTGTAAAAGTCAGTGGTCCTTAAACCTCAGAGCACACTAGAATTACCTGGAGAATGTTTGGCCCTTTCTGGGATAAATTAATTGAGTTTCTCAATTTTCAGATTCCTATAATCCATGTTTGCTCCTATTCCAAGAAAAACAGGGCAGCCCTAGCCTGACAAAGTGACAGCCTGCAGACAGAGAGGTCCTGGGTTCAATTCTCAGTTGCAGGCTCCTCCCTGGCACAGACCCTGGTCAGGGCGCATGCTGGAGGCAACCAATCGATGTTTTTCTCTCACATTGATATTTCTCTCTGTCTTTCCCTCTCTCTTCCACTCTCTATAAAATAGTCAATGAAAAATATCATTGGGTGAGGATTAAAAAAAGAAAAATAGGACAAAAATGTTTGAACTCTCACTTCTTTAATATCCCTAGGTGGTAAAGCAAATGGAAATCAGAATAATTTACATCACTAAACTAAGACAAATGAATTAATTTGAACTGTATTTATATAAAATTAACGAACATTTATAGATGTTCTGATTTTAAAACGACTAAAACACATAATGACATTAGCAAATGATAATTTTAAATGGCGATTATTAAATTTTAAAACATTGATAAGGTTTTAAAATAGTGAATGTATGTTACAAACAAGTGCGAAATCGTCACACCATGAGGAGGTAGCTTGCAGTGAAGTTTGAGGAAGCTGACAGGCATAAATGCCATAGAGAGTGTGCTATTCTAAGTGAGTTTAAGCACGTTTATGCCAACATACTTTTGAGAAGCTTATTCACACAGAAAATACTTTCTGCTTCAGTGAATATGCTCCCCAGTGCAAGGCTCCCAATTCTGTTTGAATTCTCTGTGACGTTCTGGCATGCATACTAGTTTGATATGTGTGTATGTGTTTTCTTTATTTTCTTTCTCTCGTTCGTTTCTTTTTGACAAACACTACAAGCATGGTAGGTAGCGCACAAACCCAAATAACTTGAACTTGCTAAAAAACTGTCCACCAGGGTAAGGAAAAAACAACAACAGCAAAACAGAAACTTTCCTATTGCCCAATCACCCAAATGAGATTACCCATTCTTCGAATTTTAACTGACTTTACTGTGTTTCTGGAAGGCAAAGGTAAAAGGGGGAGGGGGGCGGGGAAGGAAAAATAATGTACTAAAAATATACGAGTCCATCCTCAAGTTTTCTTTTTTACTTTATTTTTGTAAAAGCATGAAAATTGGGCTCAGTTGGATTTTTCAGTCCTTTGAGCAAATATTTATTTTTGGTCCTTTAATTTTTGTTTGTTTTGGCTTACACAATTACGAGCGCATCATTTTTGCTCATAAAAAGGCATTAAGCATGTCCGGCTGGGTGGCTCAATGATCAAACATCAACCTATGAACTAGAGGTCACAGTTTGATTGCCCCAGGGCACAGGCCCAGGCTGTGGGCTCAGTCCCCAGGAGGGGGGTCTAGAAAGCAGCCAATCAACGATTCTCTCTCATCGTTGATATTTCTATCTCTCCTCCTTTCCTTTCCTTTAAGCATTAAGCCAAAAGTCAATATGTGATCATGGACTGAATGATCTTAGACTAGACCATGTTTAAGACATGAGATTATTGCTCATTTCAGGTATGCATGACTTTGATACCTCAATTAGATATAATGTACCTTAGAATAGTACTTGATTTACCAGAAGTCACCTTGCAGGATTCAGCTCCTTCATTTGTAAAATGAGATGAAAATAGCAACTAATTCAAAAGACAGTTGTGAGTATTGAATGAGATTATACCTATAAAATCAACAACATTGTGCCATGGTACATAGTAACCTCTCCCTTTATTTACCTGACTTTCCTCAAAAAATTAAATATGGAACTGCCATTTGACCCAGTAATCCCACTTTTAGGAAATATCCTAAGAAACCCAACACACCAATCAGAAAGAATGTATGCACCCCTATGTTCCTAGCAACACAATTTATAATAGCTAAGATCTGAAAATAGCCCAAGTGCCAATCAGTGATAAGTGGATAAAAGGTTGTAGTACATTTACACCATGGAATACTATGCAGCTGTGAAAAAAAAAATCTCCTACCCTCTGAGACAGCATCAAGGGAGCTGAATATTACTATGCTAAGGGAAATAAGCCAGTCAGAGAAAGACAAGATCTTACTCACGTGTGGAATCAAATGAAAAAAAAAAATAAACTGATAAACAAAATAGATCAAGAGACATAGAAGCATAGACTGTGAAATCTCAAAGGGAAGGTGGTGCAAGGAGGAGGGGGAGAAGAGATGGTAGTGGGAAGAGATCAAAGAGATCAACCAAAGAACTTGTATGTATATATGCATAGCCATGGACATAGACAATAGGGTGGTGAAGGCCTGGTGTGGGGGATGGGAGTGGGCTAGAAGAGGTCAATGGGGGAAAAGGTCACATATGTAATATTTTCAACAATAAAGTTTTTTAAAAAAATCATATTTATGTTCTGCTCATAACTGAGATCACTTACAAAAATCATTGCCCTTTTGAGCAATGGTTTCCTCCATTTATAAAATTAGTCTTAGACTAGTGATTGCTGATATTTATATGAGTCTATATTATACATAATGGTAGGATTGTCCCTTGTGACCAACCTGGTTCAGGCTATTTCACTGGAGAATACAGCAAAATGTTTCTTAGTCTCCTGTAATGTGGAGATTTGCCTCAAAAAAATATGATAATAAACATGTGTTTGCAAATAATAGTAGAAAGGGAATAGTGAAGAAACTTTTGCTCTAAAAATATTATAAATTCTTTTAAGAAGCTGTACTCTGAGAAGTCAATAGTCATAGTGTTAGGTACTACGATTATTCAAAGCCTTAGTAGAGCTTCCCATGACTTCTCACACTGTGGAAATACAAGTTGCCCTCTGGAATTAGAAGTAGGGCAAGGCAATTTGTATTCATTTCTGTTCAATCAAGAAGGGTTCAGTAGAGGAGGCTCTATTTCACAAACCTTGTTATGAAAGAAGAAAGAATGTTAGTTTAATGCTCTCTCCCATTAAGTGTTCAGGAAAGCATGCTGTCCAGCTCACAGTTAAGTGAAGTTACTCTTGTTCTAGTGACAGCAAGAACAAGGATATAGTATTAAGAGAGGTGACATTTAACAAGTCTGCCACTAACTTACTCTGTGACTTTGGGCAAGAAGTGTTTCCTCTGAAGATAATGGTGATCTGCATTTCTTTCTAATTTATCTTCTGGCTCTCAGGGAACATACTGTAGATATCTATTGGACAATTTCATAATTGAGATTTACTTTATACATGGTCCAGTGAGAATAAAAAAATGATCATTAAAACCTACAGGACAGAGGAATGAGAAGACCTGGGTCATATGTGGCCATACCTTATCAAGAAAAACTTTCAGAAATAGATAATATTGGAAGTGATGAAACCAAACTGGTAATAAGAACCCTTTTCTGTAAACATTTGTAGACATCCTCAATACATCGGTTATGGTTCAAATTTATAGTATTTTGACAAAGAGCAAGTTTTTTCATTTTTTATATACATTTATTCACTAGAAGTAATGGACATTGACTCAGTTTAATTTCTTGATTTACTGAGGCACCAAACCTACTAAGTTGATGTATCAATTTCAAGTATTTTCCTTCCATCCTTCTCACCTAGCATTTATTATCCCTAAAAGTTGACAATGTAGGAGAGGACATGTCCGTAGAAAAATTAAATTGAAAGAGACCAATTGTATAGAAAAGAAGAAACTGCCACACAAATAAATATTATAGTAGTGATTAGTGATGTTGATTAATATGTTCTCCATTACCTGATTTATAATAGGAATTTATGCTATAAATTATTCAAACATTTAAATAGAAATTTAGGTTAGTATAACTAAGGATTTTAGAGAGTATATAGTGATAGCAAAGATAATAGTTTAGATTTCAGCTTCCCTGCTTATGGGCTCTGTGACCTTGAGGAATTATCTGGTTCAAATAACTGTGAAAGAGATAATAATACCTTATTTATAGAGTTGTTATAAAAATTAGATAATATTGTATGCTTAAGGCTTATTAAGTACCATATAAGTACTCTGTGCTGATAAACAATCACTACATAATCAAATTTTAATACAATTATCAACTCAAAAACTATGGATCTAAATTGTACCAAAATATCGATAGGTGGACTCCTTTACACTTAAATATTAATATAAGTCAATAAAAATTAATATCTGTTTGTCTTTGTTACTATTAAAATGGTTATAAACTTTGGAATATTTTCCACATCATGTCATACATAGAATATTAAATGTATATGACACCCTGGGGCAAAATAGAAGGGTTTTGTGTATATCTATTTAGGATGTGGCATAGTGAAAAAAATCTTACGCAATATTATTATGATAAGGAAACTTAAAATTATTAATGAAATGTGTACCAAACTTAAAATAATCTAACTTTGCTTCCATGAAAGGGCAATATATATTTCCAATGAACAGTTCAGCTCATGGAACACAAACTCCCAGCAGCTCCCAGACCCCTCATGAAAGGAGTGTGGCGCATCCCACTGCAGGCTGTGCGGGCCACGCCAAGGGTAGAGCACTGCGCTGACCACGCTGAGGCCCTGGGGCAGAGCAGCAGCAGGCAGCAGTGCTCACTGAGAGTGGGTTTGAAGGGCATCCCCGTGAATCTGTTTCACTTGGGGAGTCTTTGAGAAACCCAGATGAAGCTGATTACACAGAGACACATGACCCTGTGGATTCTTCCCACTGTAGCTAAAAGCCTAACTGAAGAAGTGAAATATGTGAATCACATATGAAAGGTATGCAAGTACACTTGAGTGTATAAAATGTTAAAACTTTATTAGAAAAGTCAAAGCAGGAAGGAATAACCAGAGAAGATTGATTTTTATATAATCAGTGCCTAAAATAACTAGAAAAGATTCAATGTAAATTTTTATTTTAAAAATTATCGTTGCCCTAGCCGGTTTGGCTCAGTGGATAGAGCATTGGCCTGAAGACTAAAGGGTCCTGGGTTTGATTCCAGTCAAGGGCACATACCTTGGTTGCAGGTTTCTCAGGCCCTGGCTCTGGTCAGAGCTCCTGCAGAAGGCAACCTATCAATGAGTTTCTCTCACACCGAAGTTTCTCATTGATGTTTCTATCTCTCTATCCCTCTCCCTTCCTCTCTGTAAAATCAATAAAAAATATCTTTCATTTTAAGGATTTATATGATATAAACTTTTCTTTAAAAACAGTATTTTTTGAGGGGGAGGGGGTGAGCAGTCAGTGTGGTTCAATGGCAGAGCAATCAATCTATGAACCAGGAGGTCATGGTTTGATTCCCAGTCAGGACATATGCCCAGGTTTCAGGCTCAATCCCCAATGTGAGGTGTGCAGAAGGCAGCCAACCAATGACTTCTCTCATCATTAATGTTTCTATCTCTCCATCTCCCTCTTTAAAAAAAAAAGTCAAGATACCAATTGTCATTTGATATAGTCATGCATTGCTTAACAATGGGACATGTTCTGAGAAATGCATCACTAGTCTACTACCCCTAGGCAACTCCTATAATATAAAATATATCAAATGGAACATCTGTACAGGGCACTTTTCATGAATGGAGCTTGCAGGACAAGTTACTCTGGGTGAGTCAGTGAGTGAGTGGGGCATGAATGTGAAGACAGGGGACATTACTGTCACTACTGTAGACTTTATAAACACTGCCCCAGAAGCCTTTCCCCTACTTACTTCCCATAGAGTCAGAAATAGAATAGCAAAGCTGTCAATAAACAGGAATGTGGTCTGGATCGATTGGAAATATCAAGGAGAAACAGGCCGAATAAGGTATAAATCACCACAATAGTGACTGTCAGGAGGAAATAACAGGTGGCCTGAGAATCTGTAGGAATAAGAAATCAAGATAGAGAGAGAAAGGAACGTAACAGAAGGCTGTAGCAATGTGGTTTTGGCAATTGCATGTAGGCGCAGTGAGCAGATTAAGAAATTTTGTGGTATTTGTTTTTCAAAAAGAGATGTTTATATGCAGATATACGTAGCCCGTGGACAGACAATAGTGCAGGGAAGGCCTGGGAGCAGGATGGAAGGGTCAATGGGAGAGGGACATCTGTAATACTTTCAAAAATAAAGATAATTTTTTAATACAGAAGTGTTTAACATGGAGAGAGTGTAAAACGAAGGATTCAATTATTTTGACTTTGGGAATTTGTTTTTGATTCCATTGACCCTGTGTGGCACAAAGGGCTCTCTCTGGCATTGAATTGATGGAAGAACTAAAACTTATCCATGCTCTACATCATTAAACCTAGAAATATTTCTGAGGTACAGGGACAGCCGGCTCCACATGACCACAGAAAGCTTTTGCTACTGTGGCAGTGCACTTAATACTTGTTAATGTGGCCCCATTGGACCTGTGTCTTTACACAGGAGCTTAGGTCCTCCACAAGTAATGTACAGCCCTAGCTGGTTTGTCTTAGTGGATAGAGCGTCAGCCCGCAGACTGAAGGGTCCTGGGTTCGATTCCAGTCAAAGGCACATGCCTGGGTCTCGGTCTCCAGTGGGGGACATGCGGGAGGCAGCCGATCAATTCTCTGTCATCATTGATGTTTCTATCTCTCTCTCCCACTCCCTTCCTCTCCGAAATCAATAAAAAATATATTTAAAAAACAAAAAGTAATGTACGGATCTGGGAGGGCAGAAGCACCTTCCAAATATGTACCACTGAGTGGACAAGCTCCTCTGTGCTGAACACAATTTGGTGCCTCGCTGACTGAGATGTGATCTGTGCACTCAAAACGGAGGTGCTGTAGCAGGGAATCTATTGCATGTCCTACAGATATTGCTCCAACACAGAAAGAAAAGCCTCTTGAATCACATATCCTCCCATTTCTCACAGGGAATGCAGCTCCCATATAACCTTATGGGATCACCATTGCATATGCAGTCTGAAGTTGACAAACATGTTATGTGTTGCATAACTGTATTAAAATAACTGTTTCTGAATTGATTTGGGGGAAATTAATTCTAGCAATTGCATCATTCATTCTTCTTGACATATCCATGATCTGAAAATTTTATGTAATATCTCTCTCCTTTTACTTTTTTGAAATCTCAGTTTTTTGTTTATTTTGTTAAAGTAGTATTTTGTTAAAGTCCCTTTTAAAAATCTGTTCTTTGGCACTTGTATAAAGGTAATAATGTAGGAAGCTTGTTAAATAAAAAGCTCTAATCTATATGATGAAGTCAAATATCAAAGAGCCCTTGATAGTATTTGAAACCCAGACAATGTACACTTAAAATTCTTTTGCTAGGTACATTCAGTTTAATACAGCATATTACCTGAATCTTTTTTTAAAATTATTGATGTCAGAGAAGGAGAAATAAAAACATCAATAATGAGAAAGAATCATTGAGGATTGCTTGCCTTCTGCACGCCCCCTACTGGGGATCAAGCCTGCAACCCAGGCAGATGCCCTGACCTAGAATTGAGTCCTGACCTCCTGGTTCATAGGTCAATGCTCAACCACTGAGCCACACTGTCCAGACTGCTGCTAAATCTTTCTAATTTTATGAGTCAGTCAGTTATGCTTGTGTTACGTTCACTTCCCTATTGTAAAAACAAACCAATAAAACAGCCAAAAGTCCTCTATATCTCAATTCTTAATAATTTTAAAGTTTTATTTCTTACTAACATCAGTCATCAGCCAGTCAGGAAAGGGGCCTCTCTGCTTTACACGGTAATCTAGGGTCCTGGGCTCCTTCCAGCCTGTAGCTTTGTCTTCTATTTTCCTGAACTTTCTCTCTTCAGTTGATAGATGGGTATAGGGAGAGAGCTGGAGAGAGCATGCCTGCTCTTAACCTCCTCGGCCAGGAAGTGACATGTGTCACTTCTACTCACATTTTTTGGTGATAAATGATGATGCAACACTACTTAGAGGCAAGAGCAAGAAAACGTAGTCTGAATGCTAGTCATAAAAATGAGAAAAAAACATATTAGCTACCTGCAGTCTCGGTACAGTCTCAAAATTTACTTGTTAAAAATCCAGGGGAAACTTAGGCTTTTAAAATAATGTTGGTAATTTGAAAAGAGAGCTCACTCCCCCAGTCAGGCAGTGTAGAACCAGTGGGAGTGCAGTGGGAGAATCTGAAGGAATTATGCATCAAAAAGGCTACCACTGACACCAAATCAAAAGATTTATTTTCTGATACACAATCTAACATCAGTTAATACAAAAATAGCATTAAAAACAAATAAAATTGAAAACCAATTTCCTATATAGAATTCTATATTTTACTCAGAAAATAGTCTCCTTTAAATACTTGTAATCTAAAATAAAGAGGGAGGGAGTACAACTCTTGGCAAAATTCATCAATCTTTGAGATTTTTACTCTTGTTTATGGGAGAAAAAAACAACACAAAAAGAAATATAAAGCAAATACTGGTTAATTACATTCTGAATTTTGTTATTGTTGTTTGTTAATCCTCACCTTAGGATTTCTTCCATTGATTTTTGAGAGAGCAGAAGGAAGAGAGGGAGAAGGGAGAGAGAGAGAGAGAGAGA
This sequence comes from Myotis davidii, assembly GCF_000327345.1. Lineage (NCBI taxonomy): Eukaryota > Metazoa > Chordata > Mammalia > Chiroptera > Vespertilionidae > Myotis > Myotis davidii. The sequence continues at coordinate 724,651 of NW_006295198.1, read as the reverse complement.
GAGAGAGACATCCATGTGAGAGAGACACTTCAATTGGTTGCCTCCAGGACTCACCTGACTAGGGCTAGGGATGGAAGCCATGACCCAGACATGTGTCCTTGACTGGGAATTGAATCCGCAACCCTTCAGTACTCGGACTGACGCTTCCAGTGATGGTGAACCTATGACACACGTGTCAGAGGTGACACGCGAACTCATTTTTTTTGGTTGATTTTTCTTTGTTAAATGGCATTTAAATATATAAAATAAATATCACAAATATAAGTCTTTGTTTTACGATGGTTGCAAATATCACAAAATTTCTATATGTGACACAGCACCAGAGTTAAGTTAGGGTTTTTCAAAATGTTGACAGGCCGAGCTCAAAAGGTTCGCCATCACTGCGAGTCTAACCACTGGCCAGGGCTGACATTTTTTTAAAAATATATTTTATTTATTTCTTACACAGAGGAAGGGAGAGGGATAGAGAGTTAGAAACATCGATGAGAGAGAAACATCGATCAGCTGCCTTCTGCACAGTCCCTACTGGGGATGCGCCTACAACCAAGGTACATGCCCTTGATCGGAATAGAACCTGGGACTCTTCAGTCTGCAGGCTGATGCTCTATCCACTGAGCAAAACCTGTTAGAGCATGAAATTTTTAAATGAGATTCTTAAGACTTTCTTTGTCAATTGTAATTATTGGATGGCTCATTTTAAAGCAGACAGTGCTTGCATGAGAGGAAAAGAGAAAGAGAGACAGAAAGATTGAGCTGAATTTTTCTTTTCTTTTAAATAGCAGTTTAAAGAAAGTCAGCCATTGCTTCAGCCTGCCTGTGGTTCCCATTCTCCTGAATGCCAGGATGGCATGTGTGTGTCTGTAAGTATCTGTACATAAAGCAACTTGGTACCTGGTGTCAGAGAGCAGGAAAATTGAAAAGAGGCAGAGAATAACTAATTAAAGATAGAATATTGAAAAGTTGCAACTTACCTTTAACTGCATATATGTTATCCTGTGTAAATATAAGTACTTCCAGTGAAAAATCCATGTTTTAAAATTAAAATAACTAGCCGAAACCGGTTTGGCTCAGTGGATAGAGCGTCGGCCTGTGGACTGAGGGGTCCCGGGTTCGATTCCGGTCAAGGGCATGTACCTGGGTTGCGGGCACATCCCCGGTGGGAGATGTGCAGGAGGCAGCTGATCGATGTCTCTCTCTCATCAATGTTTCTCTGACTCTCTGTCTCTCTCCCTTCCTCTCTGTAAAAAATCAATAAAATATATTAAAAAAAATTAAATTAAAATAACTGTATTGAAGAACTTAGTCAACATATTTTTCTTCTAAAGAACTAAGTATAATACTATAAAAAGTATAAAATACTTTTATACTATTACTTTCAAATAAATATAATAATTTATTTCCCTTTATTTTAATTTATTATTTTTTTCCATCACCATTTATCCCCAATATACCTTCTTCCACCTCCACCCACCCACCTCCCCCCCATAGTCACCACAGTGTTGCAAATACATATAATAATCTAAATGGTATATTTTCATGTTAAGCATCACCCAACCCTGTTTGAGTGAAGTAATAAATCTCATTTGTCATTAGTAGTGTTCAGTTCATTTACTAAAAAGTCACTTACACATTTTTTTTCATTATAAGGCTAAACATTTTTCTTTCAGTTTTGTTAATTAATGATTGGCTTGCACATACTTTCTCTATAAAAAGTGCAAAAGGAAATGTATAACTCAACCAAGATCTCTGTGTCATAAACCTCTGAGGCTGGAGGTGCTGTGGTGCCCCGAGTTTCCTCCCTGCTGGCCACGGATGACGCCGTCCCCTGTGCATAGAAATGCTGTGCAAGCCCAGGTCCAGTTTGATGTGCCCAAGACCCAAAGCCAGTGAGAAGAGCTTGGATAAAAGGAATGTGGTAGACCAGTTAGTCCTTTGGGAAGTCCTCACTCTGGACTTGTGATTTCTGTTCCATGTAATACAGTCCCAGACCACCCATCATGTCCATTATAAAAACCAATCCAAATCCTAAGAGATGGGTTTGAATAGCTGCTCCTTTGGGTTATGATAATGGAGAAAGTAAAATGGACTAAGCTTTGCTAAGAGAGTCACTAAAAATGAAGTTGGGAGGTCTTTGAGGAAATGGGGGCCTATGCTCATCTCATGTGTCAGTTCTTGGAACTATTGTTAAGTTGCTGAACTGTTACTGAACTCAGCTGAAGGCCAAACAGGAATACCCTGGATCGATGACTGCTACATGGACATAGATAGACTTTACTTCCTTCTCATCACGGTGACTAGACCATCTGCCTTTCTTACCTTGAAAGGAACCAATCCTGTTTCAACAACCTCCATCCTTCATTTACATAATGAGCCTAATCACTTCCAACTGACCTAGCCAACGTCCCTCAGTGCCTGAAGGTCTGGACGGACTGAGAACAGCTCTTATGCTTTGCCCTTTATAAACCAGACTCTCCTTTACCCTTCCAAGCACCACTTACATTGCTATCTGAATTGGTTCCACTGGATTGTGATCCCTCTTTTGCTCAAATAAATGCTTTTCATTTTTTATTACAGCCTAAACACATTTTTTGTTAGCAAGTATAACATTTCCCTGTCTCACCCTGAGACTACTTGACAAATAATATTAGTGTTATATTTAGTTGAATTGTAATTCATTATATTGAAGAAGGCATTATAATAAATTACTCTGTTTACTCTTTTAAAAAAATATATATATATTGATTTCAGAGAAGGGAGAGAGACAGAAGCATCAATGGTGAGAGAGAATCATCCATCAGCTGCCTCCTGTACGCCCCCCACTGGGGATCGAGCCTTCAACCCAGCATCTGGTCTTACTGGGAATCAAATCATTATCTCCCGGTTGACGCTCAACCACTGAATCACACTAGCCAGGCTACTCTATTTATTCCTTATCTGATAGTTTTAATGGGATACTCAATTGCTGGGGGGAAGTGAGAGGAGGAGCTGAAACTTCTCCATTTAAGTTATCTATATTGTATAAATTTATTTGTTTCTGCTTTAAATCCATGAAATATATCTTCAGTAGAATACTCTTTAAACTATTTAAATAGTTTCCATGTTTCACCCCTGGATATGTTTAAATCTATTAACAGTATATTCAAAACCAAACATAACAGCATTCATCTCAAGCAACTTTTCCCATACTCCTGTATTTATTTGTTAGGCAACATGGTACTCCATGTCCTTCATGACCAAAAATTAAAAGTTATGTTTAACTTTTTAACTTGCCTCAACCTACTGGCAGGACCTGTTTCTTCTGTTACAATGCCTTAAACAGTTTTTTCTCTCTTCCCTAATTCATTTCCTGAAGAACTCTCACTTGCAAGTGTCTTAGCTTTTTTAATTACCTCTTATCTCTCCCTTCTTATGATAATGTCATATTCTGTTCTCAGGCTGGTTCAGTGGATAAGTAATTGGATCATGATACCTCTTTGTTGAAACATGGAAAAATATCATAAGCTCTTCACCAGGTAAAAAGTCTTTGCATTAATCCCACTGAATGCAAATAATGGCCTGCATTATCTAATAAAATGGAGCAAAATATCTCTGATTTATTTCTAAATAATGTTTTGTATAACATCTATGTACTTCTCTGTATACAATAACCTTAATAATAGCCCTTTCAGTGGGGTGGTCTCTGTGTCCCCAGCTGCTGCTGGTGGAAGTGCAGCTCTGGGGGTGCCACGGGAACAGGAATTTCCTGAGGCCCTCAAGGAAGGATGAGGTATCTTGGAAAGCATTACTGATGCTCTAAGACAAGAATGTCAAACTCAAAGGCTAACACGGGCCAGATAAATAAGTTTTAAGCTGATGTGGGCCGCAAAAAAAAAAAAGTTTCAATTTTTATGGAAATAGGTTTATTTCCATAGAGACATGCTGAATACAATGGGCTGAAATAAATGACTCATCGTTAAAATAAAATAATAGAACATTTTAATAAAAATTAATATTTTTTCTTGAACATTAACTTACCAGACACTGAATACCTGCACAAATTAATAAGCGTAACGCAAATAAACCTATTTTTCTTGTTCTCCAAAAGTGAAAAATTTCCTGTTTTGCACACCAAACAAGTCAGGCCAAGACTAATGTTGTGGCAATCGGCTGCTAAGATATTTGCTGCTGGTATTCGTGAGAGAAATGGTGCGCCTGCATGAAAGGTGTGTAATGGAAATGAATGCAGCACGATTATAATAATCAGTCATTAGTGAACACTGTAGTTCGTTATTAATACTTATATATAACAGGATATTGTAAAAATTGTTATGAAATTTTTATTAAAAAGTTTCTTATATACCATTATATTGGCGGAGCTACAAAATATTTGCTATGGGCCGCATGTGGCCTGGGGGCCGCGAGTTTGACATGCTTGCTGTAGGATTAAGGGAGTTCCCCTCCAAGGCCCCGTCTCCCTCCCTTCCAGCATGGAAACAGTCTCCTCTTCTCTTCAGCTGGGTTAAGATCAGAGCCACTGTCCAGTCTCCACTCTATATCAAAGCACAGTCCAGTCCAGCATCTGTCTGGGTTGGCTTGTGTTCCCAGCTACAGTCCATTGTGTGTGGAGTCCGCATGGCCATTGGCCATGTGGCTGCTAGGACCATATGACCTGGGCGAGTACAAGTCATGGAGCAAATGAGAAACAGGAGTGCAAAGAGCAAGCAAGCAAGAGAGAGAGAGGGAATTCCTCTATGGATTTTAGCTGGGAGCTTAACTAATTAAGCCTTTAGGATTTTGCATGTTTGTAATGGCTCCACTGCTCTAGCCAGTTATCTGTCTCCCAGGTTAGACTGACAGCAAGCAACTCCCCCAGGTCCCCCCAACTTCACTGTATATGCATTCATCTCCCCTTTGTTGAACACCTTCCCCCAATGATTTTAAGGGAATAGGCTGATAGTTCCTTAGGGAGTGTGCAATTTGCAGTTTTCTGGTCAAGCTGCCCAGATTACCATGCTTATACTGTCTAGCCTTCCCTTTGCACTCTTCCTATTATTAATATGAACTAGCTAGTTACAGCAGTAGCAATAGGTCTAACAACAGCAGCAAGGAATTGTTGTAATAATGAGACACTGACATATCTGCATTAAGTTTTGGAGGAAAAATGATAGAGTAAATCTTTGTGATAAATTATTCCATTGTTTACATCTTATCACAAAAATATGGCTGTGAGATGGTTAACTTGAAACACGGGCAGGTAGGGCAGGGGTGCAGTGGGAAACAAAGGCAGGTGGAACATGAGCAGGGACAGACACGGCAGTTTGAGCAGCCTAACCACAGAAACCAACCAAGCAAAAATATTCAAATGTTTCTGGACTCAAAGCGGGAGGCATGGGAAACCAAGGGAGGGCCTGTGGCAGGCAACAAGGTGTATGAATGCATAGAAACAGAGGAACTTCAGCACAGGCACAGGGAAAGAACACATAGAAACAGGGAAAGTTCTGGTCTGTGGCTGGGCGAGAACAATTGAGGGAATCAATCAGCTGACGACACAGGTAGAGACAGAGAAAACTTGTGGCAAATATATACCCCATATTTGTATTTCAGCTCCTGGCCCAGAAAAGAAGCAAAACCAGGCAAGCAATGCCACAGCTGCATTGACTAATGACCCCCTGCCTGGTGCCATCAAATCAGCAGAAACCAGACCCTGAAAGGACACAGCTGGAAAAATGATGAATATTCTATGGAGATCCTCCCCTGGGACCACCCCTAAGATTAAAGCCCTTAACAGCAGTTCTCTACCTGTGGGTTGAGACCCCTTTGGCAGTCAAATGACCCTTTCACAGGGGTCGCCTAAGACCATCTTGTATGTCAGATATTTACATTACGATTCATAACAGTAGCAACATTACAGTTATGAAGTAGCAACGAAAATAATGTTATGGTTGGGTCACAACATGAGGAACTGTATTTAAAGGGCCAGAAGGTTGAGAACCACTTTCTTAACACAAAGGGCCCAGCACCCTCTTCCTCCTGGAGCAAGCCCGTGCCTTTCCCCTCTCCCTCCTCTTCTTCTTCCACGCCCTGTTGCCTCCTGAGCCCATTTCTTCTATCTCTGTGACTTCCTAAATAAAGTTTCTCTCATGGTTTGTCTTGGCTCTGAATTATTTCCTAGCCAGAATTGAAGAACCAAGGTTGCTGAACCCAGGTCCCGTCTGAACCCCACTTGCCTAACACCTGTTGCCATTCGCCAACACCAACAGAAGGACCTGCACATTGCTCAGGGATCCTTTCAATCACATAAGGGGAGATAATGTTTTGTAGCATTTTTACAAAATATATTGAATTAGCTTGCTAATCTCTATAGAAACACAGAGGCAGGGAATGTAGAAGTGATAGAAATGACATCGATTTGTCAAATTCAGCATTTTATAACCAATTTGTGTAACATGTTTTCACCACTTCTGGAAACTGGGAATGGGATTCAAAAATTAGAGTACTTGGTTATGAATTTTGTTTTGTCTCATTTTTTAAAAATATGTTTTTATTGATTTCAGAGAGGGAAATGGAGAGAGAGGGAGAGAGAGAGAGAGAGAGGGAGAGAGAGAGAGAGAGAGATCAATGATGAGAGAAATATTAGTTGGCTGCCTCCTGCATACCCCCACTGCTGTTCAAGGCAGCACCCTGGGCATGTGCCCTGACCAGGAATTGAACCGAGACTTCCTGGTTCATAGATCGATGCTCAACCACTGAGCCACATCAGCTGGGCTCTTACTGATTTCTGAGCATGGACAAGTTGTTTTGAAAGCTGAGTTAAACATTACATATAAAACAGCACCAGGCACATAATAGGTTTTCAAAAACACTGTCTTTATTGGTTTGTTGTTGTTGTTGTTGTTTAAATATATTTTTATTGATTTTTTACAGAGAGGAAGGGAGAGGGATAGAAAGTCAGAAACATTGATGAGAGAGAAACATCGATCAGCTGCCTCCTGCACACCTCCCACGGGGATGTGCCCACAACCAAAGTACATGTCCTTGACCAGAATCGAACCGGGACCCTTCAGTATGCAGGCCGACGCTCTATCCACTGAGCAAAACCGGCTAGGGCTGTTGTTGTTTTTTTATTGCACTGTTATTGAAACTTTCTCCAAACATTTTAATGATGTAATTGGAATACATTATTTCAAAAAGCAGCTTCATTTAATTTTGGACCCCTCTATCTTCTATAATGCTTTATAACTATGTTCTGTTCTTCTGTCTATAATATCAAGACCTGCTCTGTGGAAGCCTGTAGACTAAAGTGTCCCTTTTTCTACATATCTACTTTTTATACTGTTGAAGAGAACTATGTCACTGCATTTAAGTGCCCTTTTCCCCTAGGTCAACTTGCTTAGGCCATCGGTCAGTCCACACGTTGTCAATAAGTCCTCTCCCTATGTATGTGCTTTAGTTTTTTGGGTTTTGTTATTGTTGTGGCTATTATTTATTTTGATTGCTTGATTTTGTGTTTTTATTTTGTCTTAAACCATTCCTCTAAACCCCTGGCTTACAGAACAGAATACAATATTTCAGATATAGCCAAAGAACACAGATCAGAATATCAGTAGGAATCACTTTTTATCTTGTTCTATTTGTTGCTGGACTTCTATTATTGCTTTTGACTTTAATATAGTTATTGCATTAAATTTCTGGCTTGTAGTGAATTGACAATCACCTTAAAATTAGATTTTCCCCCTACAAGTGATGTGTTTATTATAATTTCTCCATTTTATATTTCCATCTTGATTTGTTGAATCTAAAAGGCACTATCTATAGATATCATGAATGTAGTTCATTCTGCACAAGAGTCTATGACATTTTATTTGAAGAAAAGTAAATAGCACATGAGGTAAAACAAGAGCCATCGATTTGCCTGTTGTTTAACAGGCATTGCCATGCAGTTGGGTTCATTTTGCTGGCTGGCCTCCCTTCCTGAGGATCCTGGCTCCCTTCAGCTCATAGGCAATCAACATTGTGAGCATCTGTCTCTCTATTGGCCTGAAGACAATCCATCCCGTGTTTAATCCAATAGTGCTGTTAATAAAGGACAAGTTCAGTAGCTGAAGTGTTGTGCCACTCATTGTTGCAGTCAAATGCATTCTTAAAATTTGTTTTCTTTAAATTTCTCAGGAGAGAGACAGAGATTGTCCAGTGTCACTTTAAAGAAAGTTGAAAGTTGGTTGGAAATAAATGCTTGGACTAAGCTTGGTTTGATGTAGTAGCCAGGAAAAGGTTATCATTTACAAAGTACACTGCAGAGCAATGTGATAGAAAGTAGAGAAAACATACTTAAAGTGGCATTGATGTATAATTATTTCATTATAAGACTTTCTTGGTGTGTGTTTTTCTGCTTAGAATTTTATTAGAATAGTATCTCTGGGGCATCTTTTAAATATTTGTTTATATGATTTTTTATTAGTGCCAAAGGAAAATCAAGTGAAAAATAAATTTGCTGTCCTCAAGGAGGCATTTAGCCTGGCATTCTACTTTTAGTACATTTGCAACATTTAATAATCCCTGCTGTTGGAATTATTAGACTCTTATTCTTCAGAAAATTTCCTTACTAAAATGCAAGTGTCTCCCTTAGCTACCTAAAAGAACTGAATTAGAGGCCTTGCCTATAATAAGAGATGATCAGACCTAAATCTTAAATCTTTTTTGATCTGTCTATAGGGCAGAACAAACTTTTATTTACTAAACACCTATTGCTACCCTCCTGCAATGACCATTAGAGAGTTGAGTAAAATGGGTATCAAAAATGGACTGTTCAATGGAAAAGAGTCTGGATATTAAAACCTCCATTAAAAATCATTGCCAAAACTGGTTTGGCTCAGTGGATAGAGCGTCAGCCTGCGGACTGAAGGGTCCCGGGTTCGATTCTGGTCAAGGGCATGTACCTGGGTTGCGGGCACATCCCCAGTGGGAGATGTGCAGGAGGCAACTGATCGATGTTTCTCTCTCATCGATGTTTCTAACTATCTCTCTCCCTTCCTCTCTGTAAAAAATCAATAAAATATATTTTAAAAAATAAAATAAAAAATAAAAAAAATAAAAATTATATACAGTCACCCTGGCTGGTTTGGCTCAGTGGACCAAAGGGCTGTGGATTCAATTCTGGTCAAGGCCACATACCTCAGCTATGGGTTCAATTCCTGGCCCTGGCTGGGGCGAGTGTGGGAGGCAACCAATTGATTTGTCTCTCTTACACTGATGTTTCTCTCTCTCTCTCTCCTTCCCCCCTCCTTTCTCCCTTTCATCTGTCTGAAAATTAATGGAAAAAATATCCTATGATTACGATCAAACACACAGACACCGACACACATGCACACAAACACACACACACACACACCACAAAACACAACCATAGAAGGTTCTTTACTCAAATTTTCTCTTTATAACTATTTCTTGAGATTTGTTAAGATATAATTAACATAAATATTGTGTAAGTTTCAGGTATACAATATGTCAGCTTTATATATATATATATATATAGCAAAGTGAATACCACCATAGTCTTAGGTAACACTACCATCGCATCACATAATGACCATTTAGTTTTTGTGAAAATGAGAACATTTAAGACCTACTCCCTTAACAACTTTCAAATATAGAGTGTCCCCCCAAAATGTATAACTATATAGGCAGTATTTATTAAATATATTTCATTTTCAAATTTGAGCTATTAGCTGTTAAAGTGTGCTTACATTTTTTGTGAGGGACCCTGTATACAATTTGGTATTGTTAATTATAATCACCAGGCTGATATTCGATCCCCAGAAATTATTCATCTTATAACTGGAAGTTTGAGCTCTTTGGCTAATATCTACCATCTCTCCCATACCTCAGACCTTGGTAACCACCATTCTGGTCTCTGTGTTTATGCATTCAGTTCTTTTAGATTCTACATATATGTAGTATTATACAGTATTTGTCTTTCTCTCTTTCACTTATTTTACTGAGCACTTAAGATCTATCCATGTTGCTACAAAGGACAGGGTTTCCTTCTTTGTCCTGACAAAATAATATTCCAATGAATGTGCATTCCACATCTTCTTTATTCAGTCATCGGTTGAAGAACATTTAGATTTTTCCCATATCTTGGCTATTGTGGATAATGCTACAACAAACAAGGGATTGCAGATATCTCTTTGAAATCCTTATTATTTCTTTGGATATATACCCAGAAGTGGGATTCTGGATTCTATGGTAATCTATTTTTGATTATTTGGGGAACCTTCGTACTGTTCTCCATAGAAGCTGCACTAATTTACATTCCTATCTGCAGTGCACAAATATTCTCTTTTCTCCACATTCTGAACAAAACTTGTTGCATCTTGCCTTTTTGAAGGTAGCCATTCTAATAGGCGTGAGGTGATATTTCATTGTGGTTTTGAATTCTATTCCCCTGATGAGTAGTGATGTTGAGCACTTTGTCATGTTACTGTTGGATATTTGTATGTTCTTTATGACTGAACAGATTTGAATATGATATGTTTAGTATTGACTGATTGATTAATTGAAGGATTGGTTAATAATTTACTTACTTGTTTATTTTTTTACTTATTAACTTATTTTGCTATTAATTCTGCTTGATGTTCTCATAGGTTCTTATATCTGTGATACATCTTTTTAAAATTTTTTAAAATATGTATTTATGTCATTTAAAGAGAGAAGAAGGTAGAGGGAGGAAAAGAGTGAGAAACATCAGTTGGCTGCCTCCTGCACGTCCTGCAACATGGGCATGTGTTCTGACCAGGAATCAAACTTGTGGTTGCATGGGACAACACTCAACCAACTGAGCCACACCAGCCAGGTCATCTGTGATATGATATCTTCCATTAACTTTGAATAATTATTTGCATTATCTCTTCAAATATTTATCTGTTCTTTCTCTCTTCTATAAAGGTTCCAATTATCTGCATGTTAGGACATTTAATATTGTCTCCCAGTTTATGGAAGCTGTGTTCTGTTGTTTTTCTTCCTGCTGTACACCAGAAGGAGGCTTTCTCAGATACTTCCTCTGCCACTAATCTTTCATGTAAAAGGTTTCTGGTCCCTTTATGGAGAAAAACATAAAACTGGAATCAAATTGCATTTTGTTCATACCATCATGGGAGTCCATGAGAATTAGAAGTTCATTGAAAAGTTTACCTGAATTCTTAATACATTCCGTTGTGTTGTACCCCACAAATCACACAAGGACGCCTCAAGAAGTTGAATTAAGGAGCCACATTAAGAGCCGGCAGCTATGAGGGGGCAAATGCTCTCCAAATCTCACAGCACCGAATGGCAGTAACAGCAGGCTTATATAGGCAAATATCACAAAGGTATTGATTACATCTCTAGGTTTGGAATGAGGAACCTGGTTTGCAAAAGCAGTTTGTTACAGAAGCTAAATTGAGCAAGTTAGTTATCTACAAAGATTAATTATAGTTTTAGGTCTTGGAGCCACTGAGTTAATGGAAAACACATTTTTCTGGAGCTACTGGAACAACTAAAGCAATTGTGCTGTCCTGGTCTCCAGGTGCAGAGGAATGTGCTTTGAAAGACCAGTAAAACCACAATCAATGGGGTATACAATTGAATGGGGTAATTTATATAAGTTCAGGAGATCAAAAATAACTTCTCTATTATTTTAGCAAGCAAATAATTACAGAAGCCACAACATCAGGGTTAAAAATTAAATGGCAGTTTTTACCCGAGATGATCAATACCACACTTCAATTCCATAGGACATCTGCCCCAGAAAACAAGCATTTCCATTCTCTCTCCTTGGAAGCTTTTATATTTCCCTAGGTTTCAAGTTAGAGGATTGACTGTGACTTTATTCTTCAGAGATATTGTTATTTTAGAGATGGAGGCCTTTGCTATTATGTCTGATGCTGTAGCATATTAAAAGGAGACATGGAAGTAGTATCATTTCTAGTTTTCTGTCTCCTAAGCAGATGCCAACCACCTACAGAAGTTTGGGGTTGAATTCTTATGATATACTAGAGGTCTGGTGCACAAAACTTTGTGCACTCGAGAGGGTTCCTCAGCCCGGTCTGTGCCCTCTCACAGTCTGGGACCCCTTGGGGAATGACCACCTGCTGGCTGAGGCCCACTCCCCAGGGGATTGGGCCTAAGCTGGCATTCAGACATCCCTCTGGCAGCCCGGGAGCCCTCGGGGGATGTCCACTTGCCGGGCTGATGGCTGCTTCCAGGCTGGCCACACCCCTTTTAGGGCCGGGGGTCCCCACTGGGGTGCCTGGACAGTCTGGGTGAGGGGCTGAGAGCTGTTTTCAGGCTGGCCACACCCCCTTCAGAGAGGGGGCTCCTACTGGGGTGCCTGGCCAGCCTGGGTGAGTGGCTGATGGCTGTTTGCAGGCTGGCCACAACCCCTTCAGGGTGGGGTTCTCACTGGAGTGCCTATCCAGCCTGGATGAGGGGCTAATGGCTGTTTGCAGGTTGGCCACAGCCCCTTCAGGGAAGGGGTCCCCACTGGCATGCCTGGCCAGTCTCGGTGAGGGGCGGATGGCTGTTTGTAGGCTGGCCAAGCCCCCCAGGATGGACCTTCACCCCATGATTGTGTGGCCATCCTGTGTGAGGGGCTGATGGCTGTTTGCAGGCTGGCCACAGACCCTTCAGAGTAGGGGTCCCCGCTGGGGTGCCTGGCCAGCCTGGGTGAGGGCTAAGGGCTGTTTTCAGGTTGGCCATGGCCCCCAGCCACCCAAGCTCCCAGTGGAGGCTGGCTAGAAGCAGGTATCTGGGATTTATTTGTCTTCTATAATTGAAACTTTGTTGCCTTTTGCAGAGGCCACAGCCGGCCAGAGCAGGTGGGAAGCTTGGCTTCCTCCATCACCAGGGGAACCAAGCCTCCTGCTTACTCCAGCTCCGTGGCTGCCAGCTGCCATCTTGGTTGGGTTAATTTGCATATAGTAGCTCTGATCGGCTGGTGGGCGTGGCTTGGGCGTAGGGAAGGTAAGGTCAATTAGCATCTTTGTCTTTTATTAGTGTAGATTAATTTTGTGTCTTTACACTTCTTTTTGTGTTTCACTTTCTTTTAAAAGTTTTTTTCTAGTTGGAGCTAAAATTTGTCCCATAAGGACTTTTTACCCTGAAGTTGGAGATTTCAATTCAAATGAGGAAATTAACTCTTCTTGGTTAACATAAGAAGATTTGTAACTAACTTTAAAATGAAATCCCATATGAAAAGTTGAAATGTGGCAAGGAATTAAGTTAGTTTGAATTTGTTTGTTTCCTTTGGTATTTCCTGGCTAACTGGAAGTCTGTTTAAACTATTTCAAAGGGTTTTGATGTTTTTCTTTTTGTTGATGCTGCTTCCTATTTCATTTAGGGAAATGATGGAATTATGTTTTCTGAGAAAAACATTTTGCATTAGCAGAAGTAAGACCTACTTACAGAACTAGGGAATGATAAATGATCTATAAGCTGCAATTTATTTTATTTCACTGAATTTTATTTTCAGGTAACTACAATAACAGTGTTTGTGTTTTTTGCTTACTCTCAAGCAAAAAGCAAAACAACAAATATTCCTTGAATGGCCACAAAGTGAGTGCACAAATTCATTCCTTCAACTAAGTTTTTATTGAGCACATTCTCTGTGCTCAGGACTTCAACAGACACTTAGAATCAACTGTGAGCAAATGAAGGTAGTATCCCTGACCTCATTCATGTGTGTATTCTTTCGAATTAATCCTGGGAGCATGTTAAATATTCATTTTAGAGGGAGAGAGGTTTATTAATCATATATACAAAAACATATGTCATTAAAAACTGTAAGGATGCTTTTGAACAAAAATTTTAAGTACTATGAAATATTAAAAAGGGACACTAAGTCAGACTGCAGGTAGAGTGTCAAAAAAATCTCATGAAATTACAGTTAAGGTGAGATACAAGTGAAAAGTGTGGAGTTACTTGGAGCACATATAGTAAAATATTTTGGGGAAGACCTTCCCAGACAAAGTGAATACTATCAGGCACATTTTAATATTGTATGAATCAGGCAGGAGCTCAGTATATTGATGAGTAAAACCTGGCCCTCTTGGAGGTCATAAAGTAAAAGAATGTGTAGCAAAAGATGGAGAACTAAGTGGAGTTAAAAATTACCACTTACTGATTAGCTACTATATGCCAAGAACTGCTGTTAGCACTTAATATGTGTTAACACATAAACTCTCTCAATACCCCAAGTTTTATTCCCAGTTTGAAATGATTTGAACTGCCTCTGCATGTTTCTTTCTGAAGAAATAGAAACTTGGACAAAATTTATGAAAACATTGTTTTCAAATGTTGGACAGCAGGCAGCACAGGGCTGTATTCCTCCCGGCAAAGGCTGAACATAGGCGATCTCTACTAATGCCCCAATCTTCTGCCTTTACGCACTATCTGATTCAGCACAAGCTAGGAAAAGTTGGCAGAGCATGGTAGTCTTAATGAATGGAAGACCGAGAAATTGGCATTTAAGGGGATAGAGATAACTAAATTTCCCAGGGCAAGCTTCTACATAGATAGAAACTGTACAGAAAAAGTGCTCTAGAAACATGTACAGAAGTGCCCTCAAGTCCTTGAACACGAATCTGTTAACACAGAGGATGAGACTCAGCAAGGCCAGTAAACAAATAACTACTAAAAACCTGTGAGGTAGACAAGGCTAGAAGACACTGAGTTCTAAACAGTAAGAGTAACAAAACCTTGTTGGACATGGAGAGGCATTCAGTAGAGTTTAGAAGGGCTATGCTTTAAAAGTCAGTCTAAATTAGTCCTAGAATAAAGGTAAAATAAAAATAAATAACTTTTATAAAAAGAAATATACAAGAAAGTCATTGCTAGAAACTTGGATCTACACAATGGATTAAATAATGCTAGAATGGTATAGTATGTGGCTGGATTAAAAGGTTTCTCGTTTATTAGTATTTTAAGAAAATTGTTCAAAGGAAACCGAAACATAATATATTGTAAGGCTTATAAAATATGTCAAAGTAAAGTGTATGTTAGAGATATAAATGCTGATACATAAATAGAGTAATGCTATTTGAAGCCAGACTGTGACAACTGAAAGATACATATTGGAAGCTCCAGGGCAACTGCTGAAAAATAGGAAGAGTTATAGTTAACATGAAGCAGAGGAGACAAAATGAAATAATAAGGAATACCTAAGCCCTGGCTGGTGTGGCTCAGTTGATTGAACATTGCCTCATGAACCAAAAGGTCACCAGTGCGATTCCCAGTCAAGACACAGGCCCTGGTGGTGGGCTTGATCCCCAGTAGTGGACATGCAGGAGGCAGCCAATCAATGTGAGGCACATCAATGTTTCTCTCTCTATTTCCCTCTTCCTCTTTCTCTCTTTAAAATCAATACAAATATATTTTAAAATAAACTTAAGTAACTCAAAAAATAAAAACAGATAATGAAAAAAATGAGGCATATAGGAAGATCATAGACATAATTAACCTAAACATATCTAGACCTACTTTTTATCTAAATCGAATCACACTCCAGTTAAAAGACATAGTATGTCACTTTGGATAAAAATGTAAGACTGAACTGTATGCTACTTACCAGAAACTCACTTTAAATCTAAATATACAGGTTAAAAGCAAAAAGATAGAAAAAGAAAGAAACAGCACAATATAAAAAAATATAGTATAGAACAAGGAATCTTTCCGTAGATAAAATAAGATATTTCAGTATACTACTAAAAGGTGCAATTCGTCAGAAAAACATAACAATCCTAGCTGTGTATGTATCCTATAAAATATCTTGAATCTACATGAAGCAAATACGGACTAAACTGAAATTAGAAACTGACAAATCTGCATTATAGGTGGCAATTTCAACACTCCTCTCCCAGTAATTGATGGAACGAGGAGACAGAAAATCAGTAAGCATTTAGAGGACTTGAACAACATTATAATCCGACCTACCTAATGGTCATTGACAGAATGCTCTGCCCAACAGCTGAATGCACTTTTTTTCCCCCTGTTGCACGTGAACCATTTACTAAGGCAGACCATACCCTGGGCTACACAAGTCTCAGTGATTCACTTAACCTTCCTATGAAATATGTACTGTTTTTACTTGCTTTTTATAGATGAAGAACTGAGGGAAAGAAAAGTCAAATAAGTCAGTCAGTTGTTAAGAGGACGAGGTATTAGAACATGGTGCCATTTCAGAGCTCACGAGCTTTAAGTCATTTAAAAGGTTGCCCAGGCCACCATCTTAACTTCCTGGGAGGTTCATGACATCGACAGATGCAAGATACATTTTTTTAAAGGAAATAAAGTAGTGCAAAATCATTACAAAGTTTTGATAAGCTGGGCTGACTTGTAAGACTGTAAGGCATGTTTAGCTGATATGTTACTGCTTTATGCCTCTTGTTCCAGCACAATTATTAATAGTGTTCTTTGACTCACAAAAGTGTCTTGGTTTGGATTATAAATGCTGTGGTCTCAAATCCTTACTAAATGCAAGGCTAGTCACATGGGGGAAAGGAAAGGAGTATTAGAAGAGCCTGACCTGATAAGATTAACCCAGGGAAACTGGCAGCCCAGCTACTTGGGAGGAAGGGAAAGATGTTTGGCCTTCTTCCCCATGGAATGAGTTCTGGACAATTCTCCTTTGAAATATTCTTTCAGAGAGGAAGCAAGGAAGGCCAGAAAGGGGTAGTGAATTGATTGAGAGAGAAAATAAATGTATTCATTTGAATGAACTTTTTTTTAACATATATTTTTTATTGATTTCAGAGAAGAAGAGAGAGGGAGAGAGAGATAGAAAGATCAATGATGAGAGAGAATCATTGATCAGCTGCCTCCTGCACGTTCCCTACTGGGGATCGAGCCTGCAATCCAGGCGTGTGCCCTTGACTGAATTGAACCCAGAACCCTCCAGTCCACAGGCCGACGTTCTATCCATGAGCCAAACCAGCCAGGGCTGAATGAACTTTCAACAGAGATTCAACCATTGTCATCAACTCTGACCCTTTTAGACCTGATTCCTGGTCTTTTATGCTCAAGAAAGATAAAGAATAGGAAAACAGAAATGTGCCCTAATCTAGTTCTAGCTTTCATATCACTGGCTCCATCACAGGGCTTTAGTTTTTCCTCCTTTAATTTGTTGAGTAACTATCCATTATAACAAGATACACACTGCAATATAAGGCAGCAGCCTCTGAAATAAAACACAGCATGCTGGGATGTTTGAAGGCTAGCAAAATGATCAGCTTTGAATTAAATTTTTACAAGATTAATGCTCTGGAAAATAAAATTGCCTACTCTTGGAAAGGAATAAAAAAGTAACAACTTCAAAGGTGAATTGGAACTAGAAAATGAAAACTTTTAAAATAATAGTAAAATATTAAATTCCAAATCCATCTTTCTGGAGTACTAAATTGGTGCTGCATAGGCTAGAGTTGTATCGCCTTAACACTTAAGGGAACAGACAGTTTCGCTTCATTTGAGTTTTGCTGTAGATGACTTGACATTGTCTTATATAATGTAGCTTTCTTATATATTTTTTCATTCTTTAACAAAATGCTGCATAAATCAATGTCTTTTTTTCTATTAAAATCGTATTTAAAATTTGTAAAGACTATATGAATGTTTTTTACACACACATCAAACCCCAACACACTTTTTAACTCTTAAAATATTTTTTGAATTAAAATACTTTAAAGAATAGTTTTGATAAAACTTCATTTCTCTTGCCATCAGGACCTATATCCAATAAGAGTTGGGTTATTGCAGAAAGACTTTTCTCCATATGAAGAAGTGGCTTCACATTAAAAAAAATAATAAGAATTTTCTTTTATTGCTAAGCCTAATGGAACTATGGTAACATTTTATAACTCTCTGGTCATTAATTTGCAAATATTTCTTATAGCTGAAATTAATGACAGAAAACATAATTATAAATGCTTTCAATTTCTTCTTATTCTTCTGCTAGTTAATAGGAAAAAATTTGTCCTTGCTATACTTATTTCTTGACCTTCTTTACTTTTCCAGTAATTCTCAAGACATTTTATGTACATTAGGATGCGCTCTTGATGAGAAAGTCTTCTTTAAAATCATATTACTTTTATTCATTTTTGTCTGTAGGATTGTTTCTTTGAATTCAACTCTATGGCAGCCTGGAACATGGTGTGAGATGACTTTATACAGGTGACGGATAAGCAATTCTAATGTTTAAAATAAAATTGAGAATTTTTTTTCATGATTGTAATGCCCAACAGCATAAACATTTTTAAAACCACCATTACTTCTCTCTTCGGGAAATGTCATCTAGGTTTAACTACTTAACATTAGACTATCAATGTAGAATTCATTATCTGTAGACTTGGGGTGTCTCACAGATAAATTCCAGCTGCAAGCCACGATAACCAGTCTAGATTTAATGTATGACTTTGGTTGACAGGTGACTAATTTGAGCCTGAATTGACAGTAGTGACCCTCAACAGAAGCACATTGATATATTAGCAAATCCTTCTTGAAGTTAGTCTGAACTTCTCAATACTTCTTAGTCAAGGAAAATAAGCTACTCTAGAGGAGTGTTAAATAAAACAAACCATCAGGATAAGATCTCTTCAAAATATATATTGCATAAGGTTTCCTCGACCATTCAATGATAAAAATGGAAAACCTGAACTTTTTTGTTTGTTTGTTTTATTAATTCTCACCTGAGAATCGATTGCCTCCCACATGTGCCAGACCAAGGCAGGGATCCAGCCTGCAATTATGGCTGTGCCCTTGCCTGGAATTGAACCCACGACCCTTCAGTCCAAGGGCTGATGCTCTAACCATGGAGAAAACTGGCCAGGGCCCTGAAATATTTCTAAATCCATCCTGTTATAAAAATGAGAATGGGGTGAAAGAAAAAGGGAATGGTGGAGAGTAGAACTTAGGTAATCAATATATTGTTGTAAGTTCATTGTTGTTAAATCTTGGCTGGTATGAAAACAAGCATGTAAGAATATGTTAGCTGTGGTAATAATCCCCATAATAAAAATTAAATTGACAGATTGGGGTTGCATGATAATTCTTAGAATAATGTCCATATCTATATTTTCTAGCATGGATGTCAAAGGTTTTGTTTTCCTAATTTCCAGAGCAGAAAACTCCACCTGGGATACCAAATTCAAGCTGTGTTTTTTACACCTCTTACACAGATAACAGTCTACACAATTTTTCACTCAGATTTCATAGTCATTTGGCTCAGCACTTTTATAATTAGGGTAAGATCTTAAATGTAGAACAGGAGTATAAATGTATGTGTTAAAAAAGTTGTCATGTTTTAATTTGTCATTTTTTTCTTCCATATTAATATTCAT
>NW_006295198.1:698523-702156 GCF_000327345.1 Myotis davidii | reverse complement strand
AAACTAAAATACTACAGCATGTTATATGTACCCTTCAGCCAACTTCTTAGGTGTTAATAATTTAAACATAACCATTATACACCTAACAGAATTTGGAATATATTTTTCTTATAATCTCTTTGTTACTTAATCCATTTACTTTTTTTTGTTAATCTTCACCCAAGGATATTTTTCCATTGAATTTTAGAGAGAGTGAAGGGAAAGGGAGAGACACATTGATTAGTTGCCTCCTGCACATGCTTTGATAGGGACTGGGGATCAAGCCAGCAAGGGAGGATCATGCCCTTGACTGGAGTCAAACCTGGGACCCTTCAGTCCATGGGCTAATGCTCTATACACTGAGCTAAACAGACTGCAGCTTAATTCATTTACTTTTAATCTACATGTGTCTTTACATTTAAAGTAGGTTTTGTTTTTGATTCACCCTGCCGGCTGCTGGGGGCTTCTGGGGCGGGCGTACCTTGCCTTCCCGGGTGGCCTGCCTGCCCTGGATGGCGGCACGCTGGTGATCGGCACTGTCCGCCCTGCCTGCAGTATGCAAATTAGCCGCCATCTTTGTCAGTGGTTAATTTGCATATCGTGCTGATTAGCCAATGGGAGGCATAGCGAAGGTACAGTCAATTACCATGTTTCTTTATTATTAGATTAGATAATAAATTGCCCCCAAAACTTGGTGGCTATGAACAATACATTTTTTAAAATGTCATTCTTTGTGCTAATGAAGAATCTTAGCACAACTTAACTGAATCCTCCACTTTAAAGTCTATCAGAAGACTGCTTAACCAAATCCGGTGCTAACCAGGGCTACCGTCTCATAAAAAGCTGAACAGGGAAGAATCTGCTTCCAACGTCTTTTTGTTCTGGGGGCTTGCTTCTATTTTTTGCTGGTTGAAAAGAGGCCACCCTCACTTCCTTACCAGAATGGCCTCTCCAGAGCGACTCATCAGAGCAAACACAGAGGAGGAATAAGAGAGTGCTAGTAAGACGGAAGCTACAGTCTTTTACAACTTCATCTCAGAAATTAAACTTTTGTTATATTCTAATCATTATAAACCATCACTAGGTCCTGCCCACATACAAGTCAAAGGGATTTCACAGTGGTGAGAATACGAGAAGGCAGGGATCTTTCAAAAACTATTTTTTTCATTTTTAATATATGTTCGTTTATTCTTATTATTGTAAAGTGTAAACATGCCTGGACCCTTCAGTCCAAGGGCTGATGCTCTAACCATGGAGAAAACTGGCCAGGGCCCTGAAATATTTCTAAATCCATCCTGTTATAAAAATGAGAATGGGGTGAAAGAAAAAGGGAATGGTGGAGAGTAGAACTTAGGTAATCAATATATTGTTGTAAGTTCATTGTTGTTAAATCTTGGCTGGTATGAAAACAAGCATGTAAGAATATGTTAGCTGTGGTAATAATCCCCATAATAAAAATTAAATTGACAGATTGGGGTTGCATGATAATTCTTAGAATAATGTCCATATCTATATTTTCTAGCATGGATGTCAAAGGTTTTGTTTTCCTAATTTCCAGAGCAGAAAACTCCACCTGGGATACCAAATTCAAGCTGTGTTTTTTACACCTCTTACACAGATAACAGTCTACACAATTTTTCACTCAGATTTCATAGTCATTTGGCTCAGCACTTTTATAATTTGGGTAAGATCTTAAATGTAGAACAGGAGTATAAATGTATGTGTTAAAAAAGTTGTCATGTTTTAATTTGTCATTTTTTTATCTTCCATATTAATATTCTTCCTTATATGTTTGTAATATGATAGTGTAATAACTAAGGAATATATTGGCTAACTAAAAATTATTATGGATTACAATATGGAAAAAGATGTAGGTGGGTTCCGACTTACAGCAAAAATCACGTTATGTCCCACCATAGGAACGGATCTACCACGTAACCCGAGGACCTACTGTATATAAATCCTTGCCTACCTTCTGACAATTTTTTTCTGATAGATTCTTAAAATTAAAATTACTATATTAAGAGATGTACATTCTTTAAGACTTTAAAGCATGTTTCCAAATCATTTTCCAGAAAGGATGTATAGTTTATATCAAGTTATAAATAAAATTGGTCTTGTGACCACACTTAGCCTGTTTTCATTTTTTTTTTCCCAAAAAACTTTGACAAAAATAAGGGAATACTAGTAATGCAATTTTTAAACAATTACTATAGAAAATACTATATATATTGATCATCTAATGAACTGATTGGTTTTCATCTGTACCCTGTCGCTAATTTCCCTAACATTTGAACACTAGGTCATCAACCTTATTAAATGAGATGCTTTAAAATATTTATTAGTTACTTATTTCTACACGAGAGGCCTGGTACTTTATATTCGTGCACAGGTGCTGACTCTAGGCTGACCATCAATGGAAGCTTGAGTGTCTGGTGTGTAAGGGCAGGTCGCAGCTGACCTCTGGGCCCTGGGCAGCACATGGGCCCCCCGAACTCCACCTCCCCCCCTCCGGCTGAGTCATGGTGCCTAAGTCCCCATGTGGAGATGTGGTGAGCGCAGCTGGACTGCCCAGCAGTGCCGCAGGGAAGCCGCTCTCTCCTAGCTGGCCTTGCAGACTGGCTCCTGCGCGAACCCACTGGGAGCCCGACCGGCCCCTGTGGTCCTGGTGGCTGCAACCTGGCTCATCGGGAAGAGGCCATGTGGCTATGAGATGCCAGGGCTCGCATGCTGTGGGCTTTTATATTCGTGCACAGGTGCTGACTCTAGGCTGGCCATCGATGGAAGCTTGAGTGTCTGGTGTGGAAGGGAAGGTCGCAGCTGACCTCTGGGCCCACCATAGGAATGGATATCCCACATAACCAGAGGACCTACTGCATATAAATGCTTGCCTACCTTCTAACAAATTTTTTCTGATAGTTTCTTAAAATTAAAATTACTATATTAAAACCTGGCACCTGAGCATGGGGGCTTCCCCAGCGTGTGAGCCCTGGCATCTGGGGGAGCCTAGCAGGGAGGTGAGAGTGACATTGGTGGACACCCCGCATCCTCACCTCACCTCTGTCCCCGTCACCCCCACCCCCAGGTAGCTGTAAAGAGGTCACAGCCCCCAGCCCGGGTGCCGTGCTCCCATGGTTGCTGCCACGCACCCCCAGTTCCCCTCGCCGTCTGTGGGGCAATTGATATATTAAGAGATGTACATTCTTTAAGACTTTAAAGCATGTTGCTAAATCATTTTCCAGAAAAGAGGTATAGTTTATATCAAGTTATAAATAAAATTGGGCTTGTGACCACACTTAGCCTGTTTTCGATGATGGAATTATTTTTATCATTGATAGTTTGACAGCTAAAAACTATTATCTCCTTATATTTTTCATTTGCATGTATTTGATTATAAAGAGGCTAAACATTTTTTTATTTATCTTTATTGTTGAAAGTATTACAGATGTCCCCTTTTCTTTTCCCATCGACTCTCTCCACCCTACTCCTGCCTCCTCCACAGGCCTTCCTTATATATGCATATAAGTTCGTTAGTTAAACTTTTCTCCCACTCCATCCCCCCTCTGCAATACTCAGTGTGTTGCATGCTTCTATGTCTCCGGATCTATTTTGTCTGTTTATTTGGTTCATTAGATTCCACATACAAGTCAGATC
>NW_006295198.1:697343-698149 GCF_000327345.1 Myotis davidii | reverse complement strand
GGCAGCATTTTATTGCATGGAAATTATACCAGTCAATTTGATAGTCACTAATACAGTGTTTTTTAAAGATATAAACACAGACATCTATCTGTATATATATATATGGCTAAGTGACCAACTGTACATTTATCTGAACATACAGCTGGCCGACTGGCTGGTATATATGACACGCACTGGCAATTTAAAAATAAACGTTGACTTGTGCATGCATGATACATATAAAGCTCTCGCTGGCACCAATCTCATGGGACGCCAATCGCATGGGACGCCAATCGCATGCGACACCAGAATGTATCTGGAGACCAACTATTGGCACAATGTATTTCTGAAGCTGAAAGAAGCTGGCATCAGTCATCAACGACACGCACTGGCAATTTAAAAATAAACATTGATCGTGCATGCATGACACATATAAAGCTCTCGCTGGCACCAATCGCATGCGACACCAGAATGTACCTGGAGGCAGGCGCTGAAGTCCTTGTTGAAGTCTCCACTCCGGAGCCTCTGAGTCCGAGTCCTGGGAGGCTGTGCAGTGGAGGCGCCACATTCCTTTCAGTAGAAACTGAAGATTGATAGGGGCCTGCCGGCTGAGGGGAAGGACCAGGAGGTCTGCCTTGAGCCCATTCACCAATCCCCGGTCCCGCTTCACTGATTGCGCCGCCTGAACCCCCGGAGCAGGGCCCACCGGAGCCCTGCCTGCTGGGGCTGCACACAGGGCGGGGCCTCCGCGATCACCGCGCCCGCCTGAGCCCCCCGCCCAGGGGTCACATGAGGGCCTGGAAGGTGGCTCCTGCTGTCCCGCCATG
>NW_006295198.1:691689-694006 GCF_000327345.1 Myotis davidii | reverse complement strand
GCTCTCCCACATTTATGCATCAATTTTAAATCAGTATGTTAACCAAGGTCGGGCAAAAGTAGGTTCATAGTTGTTTGTATAGAAAATAATACAATAATTAATAAATAAGAATACAAGAATAAGTCTGTGTTTTACATACAACTGTAAATCTACTTTTGCCCCACCCTGTATGTATAGCACAGAGTACAAAGGGACTAAAAATGAATTTAGAGTCAGAAGTTGATAGTAGTAATTGTAATAATTATATATATATAAAAGGCTAAGTGACCATCCATCCGACTGACCAACCAGTACATGTGACGTGCACTGGCAATTTAAAAATAAACTTTGACTCACGCATGTGCAATACACATAAAGTTCTCGCTGGTACCAATCTAGACAAAAAATATTCCTACCTGAACCCATTTTCAGACATGGTGAGTTATATGTTGCTTTTTCTCAAGTTCAAAAAGCGTGTGACATTAAAGTTGTAAATGCTTCATCACAAGGGAAATTAGTCAAGCACTCTGAAAGTGTTTTTACTCTTAATGTGGTGTATATTAGAGATATTAGAATAAGTTTAATCAATTTATCAGTTATTGTTTTTATCAATGTTGTTTTTGTATCATGTTTTTATATCATGTCTTTGTTGCTTTTAGATCATGTTATTGTTTATTTATTAATCAATTTATACATTATTTTCATATACATTTTACTAATTTTCTTTTATCCCTGATGTTTCTCTTATAGAGAAAGGGTGAATAGCGATATTAAAATATTTTCTATTTCAATTTTATAATATTACTAGAGGCCCACTGCACGAGATTCATACACTCAGAGGGCGAGGGGGGAAGGAGTCCCTTAGCCTGGCCTGTGCCCTCTCACAGTCTGAGAACCCTCAGGGAATAGCCAGCAGTCGGACATCCCTCTCGCAGTTTGTGACCCCTCGCTCCTTACTGCCCATCTGCTCGCTGCTCCTTACCGCTGGGCTTGCTGTTCCTTAGCGCTGCCACAGAGGCGGGAGAGGCTCCCACCACCACTGCTGTGCTTGCCAGCCATGAGCCTGGCTTCTGGCTGAGCAGCGCTCCCCCTGTGGGAGTGTACTGACCACCAGGGGGCAGCTCCTGTGTTGAGTGTCTGCCCTTTGGTGGTCAGTGTGCATCATATGAACTGGTTGTTCTGGTCATTCTGCCTTAATAGTCACTTAGGCTTTTATTATATAGATGTTATATTTACTATTTTGACATGTAATTTTTGGCAGTAACGTAATTACTGCACGAATCTTCTAATTAATTTCCTTTTATTGTGCACGGATTTGTGCACCAGGTCACTAGTTTTCTTATAATATGGGAGGTAGATAGGTGATTATGGGGGTTTTCCACTAAATGATGTATTATATGTATCATGCAAGTAGGAAATTTCTCATATTACTAACATACCCGTAATCATTTGCTCAGAGTGCCAAGGTTTCAGAATTTCCAGGGGTTTTCTACTTTCCAGTTATAGCTATGTTCTAGATTTTCACCCTTACATTTTAGGACATTTAAGCATTTGTTTTTAAAAAGTGATAATATCCATCCTCTATATCCAACACCTTATTTCCCTCTCACCCATTTATTCACATGCAACACACATACTTACATATATTCAGCTGAATGTGCCGCTTGTTAAGAAAGTCCTTTATCAGACTATCTCCTTATATATAACTGTTTAATGGAAGCACATTGCAAATTACTACTTACAGCTGTAATTGCCTTTGATTCCTCTTTAGGGCTTGCCCAAGGCTGCCAACTGAGCAGAGGAATATAAACTTTTGGATTTGCATCTATTTCTTGCTTCATTAACTTCATTAAGTTCCAAACTGATGAATTTTTAGAATTAAAATGCCAGATCGGCAGTGACCTGGAGCCTGGGGCTGGCAGGGTGGCTGAGAGGACTTGGAGAAACTTGGAGGGTAGGGAAATGTTCTATATTTTGATTATAACATTAGTTATGTAGGAGTAAACATCTCTCAGTATTTATCACACTGTAAATGGCAGCATTTTATTGCATGGAAATTATACCAGTCAATTTGATAGTCACTAATACAGTGTTTTTTAAAGATATAAACACAGACATCTATCTGTATATATATATATGGCTAAGTGACCAACTGTACATTTATCTGAACATACAGCTGGCCGACTGGCTGGTATATATGACACGCACTGGCAATTTAAAAATAAACATTGATCGTGCATGCATGACACATATAAAGCTCTCGCTGGCACCAATCGCATGCGACACCAGAATGTACCTGGAGACCAACTATTGGCACACTGTACCTCTGAAGCTGCAA
>NW_006295198.1:690552-691451 GCF_000327345.1 Myotis davidii | reverse complement strand
ACAACAGCAAACTACCATTGCAGATCCTTGAAAAGACACTGAAAGTGCCATGGCTGTGACTCCGTGGTTAGAGTATCAGCCCCACACCAAAGGGTTGCAGGTTCGATCCCCAGCCCCATTCAGGGTGGGTGTGGGGGGCAGCCAATCAATGTCTCTCTCTCACATCAATGTTTCTCTCTCTCTCCTTCCCCCCTCTCTCTCCCTTCCACTTTTCCTGAAAATCAATAGAAAAAAATATTCTCAGCTGAGGATTAACAAAAAAATAAAAGAATACTGAATGTTAGGTATTAATATCAGTTTCATAGGTGTGGATATTTGAGGTTAACAAAAGATAAAAATTGCCTACTTTGACACTTCTAAACAATAGTAGATAAATCCTTTCCATTACTTCATGTTGTCTGTCATAAACACACTCACTGACAGTGGTAGTCACTGTTTAACACATTATATTCTGTAGCTGTAGTAACGTGGAAAATCCAGTCCCTGTAATTCCTTCCTGAAAATTGTGTGGAACTTGTGTTTTCTGTTTATTTATTTATATCATCAGGAATATACGTTTTTAAAAAATACAAATTTAACTCTACTACTATGTGGACATATTCAAAGAAAGTGAAACATTATGAACAAAATATAGGAAATTTTGCATTGACAAAAAAGATAAACCAAATAGTGGGTAGTACACTGAGGCTCCTGTCACCTGACTCCAAAGCTCAACAAAACTCATGTAAGCAGGAGTGGACTCATTTAGGCTGAGATCACACATCCCAGCTCCAACACTTCTACTGGCATCATTATGACTTTATAAATGCAGAGTCAATTTTTACTAAGAGAAGAGATTAAGCCCATGAGATTTTGAGTGAAACAAACATGAGGCAAATCTCAGTTTTGCCAATAGTCAT
>NW_006295198.1:689360-690391 GCF_000327345.1 Myotis davidii | reverse complement strand
TTTTTTTTTGCATTTAAACCTTTTAATTGTATTTTTTGAATTCTAATTCTAAATTGTGTTTGTCAAGTCTTAATTAGATTGATGTCATAGGGATATAGGAATTAGCTGAACAGTAACAGGACTGAATAAGATGGTTTTCTTCAAAATTAATTGAAAAAAGGCTTCACATATCTGGTATGCAAATGTAGACTTCCTATACTGGCTAACTAAAGACCAAGGAATGGTGTACATAGGTAACTATTGCTTTATACAGGAAGACCAAATCTGGGCACCTCAAAGAGAGACCTTTCTTTTTTCTTACATGTATAGACTGTGTAGGATTTGTATGGAATCTCATTTAATAAGAGAAGATTTTACTTTGCTGTTTACTTGTAACAGAGATAAATGGTGGCCAGAGGGAAAAGCAAAGTATGTGATCAATCTTAATACCTATGTTGTTTTCCTGAGAGAATAATAACAGGAACAAAATAAAAAAAATAAATAAAAAAGAACAAAACACAGACTATACTTTACTTTGAGAGAATAAGAGAAAAGTTGATGTAGTTTCTATTAATGATGATGATGATGATGATAATGATAACAGTAATAATAAAACAATGTACAGCATGGTAATTATAGTTAATGATACTCTATTGTATATTTGAAAGTTGCAAAAAGAGTAAATCTTTAAAGTTCTCATTATAAGAAAAAAAAGTGACTATGTTAAAAATAACAACAGCAAACTACCATTGCAGATCCTTGAAAAGACACTGAAAGTGCCATGGCTGTGACTCAGTGGTTAGAGTATCAGCCCCACACCAAAGGGTTGCAGGTTCGATCCCCAGCCCCATTCAGGGTGGGTGTGGGGGGCAGCCAATCAATGTCTCTCTCTCACATCAATGTTTCTCTCTCTCTCCTTCCCCCCTCTCTCTCCCTTCCACTTTTCCTGAAAATCAATAGAAAAAAATATTCTCAGCTGAGGATTAACAAAAAAATAAAAGAATACTGAATGTTAGGTATTAATATCAGTTTCATAGGTGTGTATTTGAGGT
>NW_006295198.1:679345-689136 GCF_000327345.1 Myotis davidii | reverse complement strand
GATTAAGCCCATGAGATTTTGAGTGAAACAAACCTGAGGCAAATCTCAGTTTTGCCAATAGTCACGTTATTTATTTTTTAAAATATATTTTATTGATTTTTTACAGAGAGAAGGAGAGAGGGATAGAGAGTTAGAAACATTGACGAGAGAGAAACATCGATCAGCTGCCTCTTGCACACCCCCTACTGGGAATGTGTCCGCAACCAAGGTACATGGCCTTGACTGGAATCGATCCTGGGATCCTTGAGTCTGCAGGCCGCCGCTCTATCTGCTGAGCCAAACCGGTTAGGGCATGTAATTTATATTTAACTTCACGATAATCTATTTTTTTATATAGAGGTTAACTAGTATGGATTTCAGTGTTATCATGTACAGTAAAGAGTTAATATGCTCCATAAATAGACATTATATTATTACATTTGCATTTACTGTATTATCATCCTCGACCTTGATGTCTGAAAGAGCACTACCAAAAACAATTTAAAAATAAATTAAAAAAAGTAAAAGAGCATCATCAATATGACTAGTTAAGATTGCTTCTCTATGGCTCTTATTCATTTACTCAATTATACTTATTGAGGTTGGATCATTTGCCCGGTCCATGTTGGCCACTGAGATGGAAGGGAAATAAAATATGCACTCTTCCTTCAGCCTCAATTCCTAACATCCCTACTCTCGAACTGCCCAATGGCTTGAAATATAGCTAGGGCTTATTAAGAGGCCAGACTATCCAAGGACCTGTAGGTAAAAGGCTGTTATTTCTTATATTTTGAAAATTTTAAAAGGAGGATGGACATGATCTTATATAAAAATCACTCTGGCTACTAAAAATGAGGTGTGGGGAGAGTGTCTGTGAACACAGACTTCAGTTAGGACTCCAAGGCAGTAGTCCAAGGCAGAAATTACAGTTGATTTGGCAAAGTCACTGGCAGTTGAGATAGAGAGATAGGATGGACTTGAGATATAGAACAGAGGCAACACTGATAGATCTGACAGATTAGATAGGTGAGGGCAGGCAGATGGAGAAAAGCAAGGATACACTGAAACTAATTTGGGGAAGAGGAACTAAGCTTAGATGAGCTTTAGTTGGGAAAACCAAGAGATTAGCTTTGGACATGATGAATTTGTAATGTTTATGATATATCCAAGCACAGATGTCAGTTAGGTTTAGACTAGACGAAAATAGCATCTCTAAGAAAAATTTACATGAAGATATACATTAAATAGCTTTTATCAGGCAGATGAGTCAAAATTCAGTAAATAAAGGGAAATGACACCAAGCTGTGAAAACATTCAACACATCAAGGTCAGTAAAGAGGGTACTGCATGAACATTACCCAGTAGAGTCCCTTGTGCATTTTTAAATGCAAATAAAAGTTATTTTAATAGCAATGATGAAATAAAATTGTATTTGTGCTTATCTCAGATACCTATACAAAATGAATGTTATGCTAAACTGTGTCAATGGAAGAAACATCCAAACCTATAGAGAATTTTTATGAATTAAATTGAGCCAAAATGATGACATATGCCAGGGTGAAAGATCTAAACTGATGACATATGCTAGAGACCAAGATCTAAAACGCTCCAGAGAAGGACAGTTTTGTAAGTTCTTTCATGCATTTGAAATTGAGGAGGGAGTGTGGGGGAGATTACACGGAGGTGGGAGAAAGCAAGGCTGGGTGTAGATTACAGGATAGTTAACAATATTACGAACTCTTTTGAGGAGGCCATGCCTTTGTATTACTTCTGCCATTTCCACGGTGCGTTAACCTAGATACAGAAGAACACGGATAAGGCCGGCTTGAGAACTTCCCACTAAAGAAGCCATTGGCCTGGGTTATGACTACCCACCATGACCTACCCAGTTAGTAAATTATGATCACCCTGTGGGGTTAGTTTCTATGGAACCCTTTTTGTTTCCATTTGTTTGTTAGTTTGTTTATTTGTTTTTGTCCACAAAATGAGGCCACTAAGTTATGGTTATGTTTGTATTTAAATGTCTCCATTGATCTATAATTACATTTTTACTTATGTTAATTTTTCCAAGTTAATTTTCCAGAGATGGCATTAGTAACTTGTACTTTGTACTACTTTCACTGCATAAACTACAATAGAGAGTCAAATACCTTTCTTTGTGATCTAGCTGAGCAAGAAGAATGGCAGACAACACTGCAATTATAAGAAATACAAGGAGTGACCTTCTGTTTCATTCTTCTAGCCTTCTGATTTTGGGTGCTCTGACACTTTCATTTGGAATGTAAATCTGCTTTACAACAAAAGGGGCTTTGATTAAATCCTGCAAGTTCTTCGGTGAAATTTCAGCCAACTTTCAAGGTCTTCAGAACATTTTCACATTACTTAGTCTCTCAGCTGTCTTCAGCCTTATTAAAAGCAAAGACTCTATGAATTATGCATTTTTTGGATGGGGCACTCTATGTCATTTTTGTACCTGCTTTAAGTCTAGATGGATTTCCCTAATGTTTCTTTCTTTTTTTTTAAAGATGAAAAGTATGTAGAAGATTTATTTTTTGCTTAGTCTATGAAGGAAGAAAAGTAATTGATATTCAGTATTGCATTTATGCCCTTAATTTCTGGATCTAATCATCATTGCCATATTTGTTTAAAGATATTTCTGTCATATTTTAAATCTCATGACTGACAGGGACACTTGGATATAACAAAATTTTGTGATGCTGAATACAGATGACATGTAGCACTTGCTCAGGGGTCTTAGGACACAGATGTCTAAGCTATTATCTTTGGCCAAATCCTCACTTATTTTGCCGAAAGCAAACTATCAATTAAATGGAGTTAGAATTTTCTGCAGTATAACATTCACATTCTGACTCACTGAATGCATCAACATTAACATTTTGGGTTTGTCTGTATTTTCCCTTTGAATGAGCTAGGCATCCTGTCAGTCATTTAAGAAATATATATAAATATATACCCATCTTTTAAAACTAACACAACTTTTTCATACATCCCTGAATTTGTTTTAGTCCACCCTTAAATAAACTGTTAAAATTTAAAACTAAAAACCTTGTACTGATACAATTTCAATTGTAGAGAAAGCAAAGAATGGTAGAAAGAATCTCATTACTGAAGCCACACTGAACTGGTTTTATGCTTTGGCTTTGCATAATTAGATTGGTAAACTCTGGCAAGTTTTTTAAATGTATATTTTTATTGTTACTGCTTTTTAGTCTGTTTCTGTATATTTAATAAAATGAGAATAATAAACTGTTTATAAAATTATTTGAAAGCATTTGATGAAATAGAAAGTATTGTTTCATCTGGCACAAAGTAGATCCTTAGTAAATGACAGTTGTTTTTTTTTTGTTTTTTTTTTATTACAGAAGTTTGGATGTCATGGCAGCTGAGGTAGATGCTCTAGACTAGTTGACTCATTTTTTCATCCCAATCCCTTTCAAGAATGGACTATAACCCAAATGGCATGGCTCAGTGGTTGAGCACTGACTTATGAACCAGGGGGTCACAGTTAAATTCCTAGTTAGGACTCATACCTGGTTTGTGTGCTCAGTCTCCAGTGGTGGGTGTGCAGGAGTCAGCCCATCAATGATTCTATAATCATTGATGTTTCTATCTCTCTTTCTCCCTTCTCTGAAATCAATAAAAATAACATAAAATAAAATCCTATCTAATAAAAGAGAAACATGGTAATTAGCCATAACTTCGCTACCCTTCCCATTGGTTAATCAGGGTGATATGCAAATTAACTGCCAACCAAGATGGCAGCCAGCAGCCAGGCATCTGACACAAACAGTAGGCTTGCTTGCTCCAGTGATGGAGGAAGCCAAGATTCCACACCTGGCGCTGCTGGGCTCTGAGCTGCTCTCTAAGAAACATTGTTACAAATATAGAAGCTAAACAAACCCCAGAAACCTGCTTTCAGCCTGCGAGGATCTCAGAGCTGGAGTCACAATGAAGTTTCAAATACAGAAGGTAAACAAAGCCAGGAAACCTGCTTTCAGCAGCCGAGGTCTCACAGCTAAAGCTGGTTCTCAGCTCGAGTGACAGCCATAGAAGGTACTCTTCCACTCTCCTTAAAAATCAATGGAAAATTATCCTCAGGTGAGGATTAACAATAACAACAACAATAAAAATGGGGGGAGAGGGCGGGATGAGGAGTTAGCCAAAGGAAAGAAAGAACGGCTCTGTGTGTGACAGGGGGAGGGGCCACAACCTCCCTATTTGCCTTGCTATGTTTGTGAAGAGGGAAGCTGCACCAACCCCCTGATCAGCCCTGCTCTGTGTGTGATGGGGTGGAGCCGCAACCTCCCCATCGACCCTGCCCTGAGTGTGACGGGGGGAGTGCCCAAACCCCCCAATTGGCCCTACCCTGAGTGTGACTGAGGGTGACAACCTCCTGATTGGCCCTGCTCTGTGCGTGACATGAGGGAGCTCCCCAACCCCCTAATAGGCCCTGCTTTTTGTGTGACAGGGTACAGAGCCCCAACCCCCCTGATAGGCCCTGCTCTGTGCGTGACATGAGGGAGCTCCCCAACCCCCTAATAGGCCCTGCTTTTTGTGTGACAGGGTACAGAGCCCCAACCCCCCTGATAGGCCCTGCTCTGTGCGTGACAGGGGTCAGCGCCCCAACCCTCTGGTCGGCCAGCTCTGTATGTGACAGTGGTGGCACCACAACTCCCTGATCCACCCTGCTCTGTGCATGACAGGGGGTGGTGCTGCAACCTCCCCATCGACCCTGCCTTGAGTGTGACAGGGGGCGGTGCCCCAACTCCCCAATCGGCCCTGCTCTGAGCCTGACCAGGAGCTGTGGGGCAGGCACCTAGGGATTGGGCCTGCCCTCTGCCATCCGGGAGCAGGCCTAAGCCAGCAGGTCGTTATCTCCCGAGGGGTCCCAGACTAAGAGGGCACAAATGGGTCTAAGGGACATCCCTCCCTCACCCCCCACGCTCCAGTGCACAAATTTTTGTGCACCGGGCCTCTAGTCTTGTATAATAAAAGAGAAATATGCAAATTAACTGTCCCTCTGCTAGGCTCAAGCCACGCCCTCAAAACCATGCCCACAAGGCAATCAGGAGCGAGTATGCAAATTAACCCAACTAAGATGGTGGCAACCAGGGAGCTGGAGGGAGTACTAGACTTGGGTTGCCCCTGGTGATGGAGGAAGCCAAGCTTCCTGCCTACCCTGGCTGGCCCTGGGCTCTGCTCAAGGGTACAAAGTTTCAATTATAGAAGATAAATAAGTACCAGAAAAAGAAAAAAGGAAAATAAAAAGGAGAGACTGGGGCTTGGGTCACCGGGGGGGCATGGCCAGCCTGAAAATGGCCATCAGCCCCTCCGCCAGCCTGGCCACACCCCATGGGGTGAAGGTCCCAACTGGGGGGCTTGACCAGCCTGAAAATGGCCCTCAGCCCCTCACCCAGGCTGGCCAGGCACCCCAGAGGGACCCCCACCCTGATCTGAGACACCCTTCAGGCCAGCTGGCCCCGGGCAGGAGCAGCGAGCGAAGGTCCGCGTGGTGAGTGAAGAGCAAAGAGGGGGAGCCCCCAGGCCAGCGCACGCAGGGCCAGGGGCTTAGCTAAGGCTTAGCACATACTCCCCGGTGGCCCCACAGCAGGGCATCCTGGTAGCCTCCTGACAGGAGGGCGGCTGGGAGAGCCGAGTGGGGCAGGGGCTGCAGGGAGCCATGGAGGGGCAGGGCAGCCAGAGCCAAGTTCCCAGGGTCTGAGGAGGGTGCTTTACAGGAGCCTGGACTGCAAAAAAGGAAGAAGAAGCAGCCATGGGGAGGTCTTCCAATCTCCCTTCACGGATACCCTACCGCAGCCCCCTTACCCCCAGGGTGATGGGGAGGCTGACCACACAGGAGAAGACCCAGCCTTGGGGTAGCTGCAGCCATATCTCCGACTCCCAATCTCTTCCCCTGCCACCCTCGCCAGGGGCGCCCACAACAATAGCATGCCTGCAACAACCCGTCAGTGCCCCCGAGGCCCTGAGGCCTGTGGCCTGCCACTGCTGGGCCCCCTCTGCTGGGGCCAGGCACACCTCTCCTCCCTACAACTCCAGACCTAGGTGGAGGCAGGCCTAAGCGGCCCCTCAGAGTCAGACTCATTCCCCACCACACCCCCTTCCTGACAGCAGTGGCGCCATCTCCACAGCAGAAGTGCACTGAACCTTGCCAGGGGTGCGGCTAAACCTGCCCTCCTAGCCCACCTGTCCCCACCCTGGCCCAGCCCCTGCCCTGCTCCAGGAGATTGGAGCCCCGCCCTGAGCACATACAGCTGTGAAAAGGCCATGTACAATTTAAAGAATGGTGCCAAGTGGGGAGGTTTGACAGTTACTCCCCCTTCAGCCTTGCCACCCCCCTAACTCCTCCCTAGCACTCCTCCCTCCCCCTCGCCAGCACCTCCAGGAATGACCACCGCTACAGGGCTGCTGGCCAGAGC
The DNA here is from genome assembly GCF_000327345.1 of Myotis davidii. Classification (NCBI taxonomy): domain Eukaryota; kingdom Metazoa; phylum Chordata; class Mammalia; order Chiroptera; family Vespertilionidae; genus Myotis; species Myotis davidii. The sequence continues at coordinate 682,699 of NW_006295198.1, read as the reverse complement.
CTGCCCCTCTGAGTCCTGTGGAACCCTCTGCAAAGCTTCCATAGCTACAGTCCCAGGAAACAATCATGCCTTCCTCCCCAAATCAGCACCTGCTACCTGAGAGGGTACCTGTGGGCTTAAGAATAACAATCCCTTCCTGTTTAGACATCACTTACTTGATGAAACATTTCTAGGTTTATTAGCTCAGAATCTCCTGATGACAACACAGTGAGGTAGACGAGAATACAATTCCCATGGTATGTGCGTATGCAGAAATGAAGCTCAGAGAGGAAAAGTGTCAAGCACAGTGGATCCCAAGGTGCAGCACATGCCCAGTGAGGGGGGTGGGGGCAATTTGATTGTAAGTGGGGACAATTCCAGAATGAGTTAACACTGAATTTTTTGCATTTCTAGAAGAAGAAATAAAATTGTATCAGCCGTATTTAGCTGTTGTGAGGATGGAAACAGTTAATGTACATAATATGCTTAGAACAGTACCTGCCACAAAATAAGTGTTAAGAGTAATTTTTGGCTATTACCTATAAAATAAAGGGTAATATGCAAATTGACCCTAACAGCAGAGCGACTGGGAATGACTGGTCACTATGACACACACTGACCACCAGGGGGCAGACGCTCAATTCAGGAGATGCCCCCTGGCAGTCAATGCGCTCCCACAGGGGAAGCTCTGCTCAGCCACAAGGCAGGCTGCCAGCTGCCAGCACAACAGTGATGGTGGGAGGCTCTCTCGCCTCCTCAGCAGTGCTAAGAATGTCCAACTGTAGCTTAGGCCTGCTCCCCTCTGACAAGTAGACATCCTCCAAGGGCTCCTGGGCTGCCAGAGGGATGTCTGACTGCCAGCTTAGGCCCGATCTCCAGGGAGCAGGCATAAGCCAGCAGGTGGACATCCCCTGAGGGGTCCCAGACTGTGAGAGGAAACAGGCCAGGCTGAGGGATGCCCCCGAGTGCACAAATTTTTGTGCACTTGGCCTCTAGTAAATAATAAAATAACTCACAATAATGAGTTATATATGATGAAAAATAAAATTCCTAATTTATTTAAGCCACTGTTTTTTGTTTATTTGTTTTGAGATAGGGCTGGTCTGTTACTTTAGTTAAGCTTTATGATTAGAAAAGTTAGTCTCAGGGACTAGAATTTATCATGTGAAACTAATTAAAGGAGTGAATGGTGAGTTAAATATTAAGAATCAGATATTGCATAATAGAAGCAATATCTTCTATACTTGTTGTAGGATAGTAAAATATTTGGTATTCAGTCACCTAATGTATCTTTGAAAGCAAGCCCCCTCCAAGGGGAATTGAAAAAAAAATGAAAATATTGAGGTAGCTAGCTTCTCTAGGTCAATGCCTTCAGTACTATAGGCCCAGACATTCAAATTCTGTGTGTGTGTGTGTGTGTGTGTGTGTGTGTGTGTGTGTTTTAATTTATTGATTTGAGGGAGAGGGAGAGTAAGTGAGAGAGAAAGAAGGAGAAAGAGAGAGAGAAGCATCAATTTGTTGTTCCACTTACTTATTCATTTATTGGTTGCTTCTTATATGTGTCCTGACCAGGTATCAAGTCTACATTCATGGTGTATGATGACTATTCTCTAAACAACTGAGCTATCCAACCAGGGCCAGAAATTCAAATTCTTATTCTCTTTTTCTATATAGATATCCAATTAACCTGGCACCATCTATAATAATAAAAGTATAATATGCTAATTAGACTGGACAGCCAAACAACCTTCCCGATGTCCTTCCAGACAACCTTCTGGATGAAGCCAGGACTGCAAGGACCAAGGCAATCCACCACGGGTGTGAGGGCCGAGCCCCTTGCATGAATTTCGTGCATTGGGCCTCTAGTTTATTAATAAGATCACCATTTCCCCATTATATCCTAGTGTCACCTTAAGTTAAATCAAGTGACTGCATAGATGGGTTGGCTCTGTATTCTCTCTTCTGTCCCATTGTCTTCTATATGCATCTAAACGTTAACAGCATAGTCTTAAATATTGTATCTTTTTTTCTTTTTCCCCCCATTGACCCTCTCTAGCCTGCCCTGCCCTGCCCCTCACCCCAAGTCCTTACCACCCCATTATCTGTGCCATGGCCATGCATATATGCATACAAGGTTCTTAGTTTATTACTTCTCAACAACCACCCTTGTATAATCTTTTAATATTGTTAAATTATTATTGGACTTATCCATTTCCACATGAACATTAAATTCACATTGTTAATTTCTATAATTTATTTATTTATATTGGAGGAGAAATTTGTTTAAAATGTGTTTTTATTGATTTTTTTTAGAAAGAGAGGAAAGGAGATAGTGAGATAGAAACATCAATGATGAGAGAGAATCATTGATTGGCTGCCCACTGATGCCCCACACTGGAGATTGAGCATGAAACCCAAGCATATGCCCTGACCAGGAATCAAATCATGACCTCCTCCTGGTTCATAGGTTGATGCTCAACCACTGAGCCAGGCTGACCAGGCTCTGGGAAATTTTTGACTGAAATTACAGTGAATCTAGTTTACCTTGAAAGAACTGATGTCATTCAAATATTGATTCTTCCAAACTGAAGAAAAAAAACAACTCCCAAATTTATTGAAATATTTTAAAATATCTCTCAACAATATTTTATAGTTTTATCTGTATAGTTCTTGCTCATCTTCCATTACATTTATTCCTAAGTACATATTTCAGGGTTCTTGCAGCAATATTTAATTGCATAATTTCTCAAATTTCACTTTCTAATTGCTCCTACCACATAGAAATATAGCTGCCTTCTCTATATTGATCTTGTATCCAATTCATTTTCTAATCCTAATAATTTGTCTTTAGATGCTTTTGGATTTTGTCAGTGTATAATAATAACTTTAGTAAATGACCATGTATACTTCTTCTTTTACATGCTAATAACTTTACATCTTTCTGTTGCCTTATTGCTGCCTAGTACCTCTGGGAGTGTTGAAAAGCATATTAATAGTGAACATTTTTGCTCTAGCTGTTTTTGCTCATGGTGAGAACGTCAGCCCTGCTGACAGACTTCGATTCTGGGTCAAGGACACATATACCTCAGATACAGACTCTATCCCCGGTCCTGGTGGGGCATGTGCAGGGGGCATGCAATGGATGTGTTTCTCTCACCTAAATGTTTCTCTCTCTCTCTCCCCTTCCTCCTGCCTTTCCACTCTCTCTAAAAATCAACGGAAAAATATCCTTGGGTGAGGATTTTAAAAATATAGTGGACATTTTTATTCACTTATGATCTTAGGGGGAAATTTTAGCAGAGAAAAAATAATTTTCCCTGTATCCCTCTAGTTTCCTGGTTGAGACCCCTCTTTAATGAAAGACAGATTAACAGA
>NW_006295198.1:677099-678901 GCF_000327345.1 Myotis davidii | reverse complement strand
ATTGCCCCTCCGCCCACCTCCCCTCCACCTCCTACGTCTTCTGTCTTTAGCTGAGGATGGCATTTAGAGTAGTGGCTGGGCCATTTTAAGGAGTTACTCAGTTTTCCTGGGTCTCTCCCAGGTAGACAGGAGATTTTGCCATTTAACTTCGCTATCACATAGTTCAGATATGATGTTGGTGACTTAAAACAAAATGTTGGTTGATCCCACTTCTTTAAGGTAGCTCCAGTCGATGATTGTGAGTCACATAGTGTACTTGTTATTGCTTTTGTTGTCTTAATAAATCCTGAAGATTAAGGTTCTCTCACTTGCTTTCAAACAGACCCGTTGGTTCTTCCTCTTATCCTTTAGTTTTGTCTAATTTAATGGCTATTTTGCTGATTACTTCTCTGCAGTTTCTATTTCTCCCACTGTTACTGGAGGGGAAAGGGACTCATCTCGGCCAGTTGCTCATAGAAGTGGGGCTCTTGGGGTACTACTAAAAGAAACATTTCCAGAGGCACTCACTAGAGGACGAGGAAAGCTTTATTTCCATGGAATTACACCCCTGGGTGTTCAAAGTCCCATCTCCCTTAGTCCAGTCATAGAAGGAGGGTAGCTAGGGCTTCGGTAGAGCTAAAATCGGAGCCAGTGTCCAGTTTCCATTCTACGTTAGGGCCTGGTCCAATCCAGCACCAGGCTAGCTTAATTTGTGTGTCCAGCTGCAGTCTCTTACTCCATTGCATGAGGGGTCCACATAGCTGAGGGACATAGGGGCAAATGCAAGAAAGCCAAGAATCGCAAGAATCATGAGACAAGCATGCCAAGAGCGAGGAGCAACAAGAGAGCCAAGAGTGAGCCCAGAGCACAAGAGAGCCCAGAATCACAAGCCAAGTGCCAGTTGCTAAGAGCAACAAGGGAGAGAATTTCTTTGTTTAGGAGATTACGTATTCCCAAATTTTCACGAGCTTGCAGTGGCCATGCCCATTGTGACCAATGATTTCTGTTCCTAGGCATGATTGGCAGACAAGTACCTTCCCTCTATCACTGAACCTTACTGGACATGCATCTGTCTTCCCTTTGTTGGATTCCTTCACCCAATGTTTTGTAGGGAATAGACTGGTAGTTCCCTGGGGAGTGCAAAGTTGCATCTTCCTGGTGAAGCTTCCCAAATGACATGTCTATATTGTCTGGCATCCCCACTTTGCTCCTTTCCTATGATTAATAACTAGCTAATTACAGCAGTATGACCATGTTCTTTTTTTCACTTAATTATTTGAGTGATTGAACCATTTTCTCTTAAATTCATTTTTAAAGTTCTGTCAGTTAGTCTCTCACACCTTTAATGATGTTGACTATAGCAAGTAGTAAGGTTTATTTCAAATTTTAACTTCTCTCTCAATCTTTCTTTCTCTCCTGCTAAAAATCTGCGAGAATGAGAACTGAAACGACAATGTGATAAAAATTTTGATTCTCTCTTTTGTTACTACTGATGGGGAACACATTTTTTCCATCCTGCCTAAAAAAAAATTTTTTTAAAGACCTGTTCCAGGAAGGGAGATATCATCACATATAACCATAGTTTAATATGATTTATTATGTGATACACAGGAAGAAACCTAGCAAGGAACATTAGATCAAAGTTCTTTCTGTCCCATTGTTAAAGATGGCCCACCAAATATTTATTTACAAAACATTTGCTTCTCCATCTCTATGTGAATGCCTTTCTCCCTTTTGAAGTTCAAACCACTCCGCCCCCTCACCCCACATTTCTCTTTAGCTCATGATGGCATATAAGCATCAATTTCTAGACTTGTCCTTGG
>NW_006295198.1:666774-668351 GCF_000327345.1 Myotis davidii | reverse complement strand
ATTTTGGGGAGTTACTCAGTGTTCCTGGGTCTCTCCCAGGTAGACAGGAGATTTTGCCATTTAACTTCGCTATCACATAGTTCAGATATGATGTTGGTGACTTAAAACAAAATGTTGGTTGATCCCACTTCTTTAAGGTAACTCCAGTTGATGATTTTGAGTCACATAGTGTACTTGTTGTTGCTTTTGTTGTCTTAATAAATCCCGAAGGTTAAGGTTCTCTGACTTGCTTTCAAACAGACCCGTTGGTTCTTTCTCTTATCCTTTAGTTTTGTCTAATTTAATGGCTATTTTGCTGATTACTTCTCTGCAGTTTCTATTACTCCCACTGTTACTGGAGGGGAGAGGGACTCATCTCGCCCAGTTGCTCATAGAAGTGGGGCTCTTGGGGTACTACTAAAAGAAACATTTCCAGAGGCACCCACTAGAGGATGAGGAAAGCTTTATTTCCATGGAATTACACCCCTGGGTGTTCAAAGTCCCATCTCCCTTAGTCCAGTCATAGAAGGAGGGTAGCTAGGGCTTCGGTAGAGCTAAAATCGGAGCCAGTGTCTACCTTCCCTCTATCACTGAACCTTACTGGACATGCATCTGTCTTCCCTTTGTTGGATTCCTTCACCCAATGTTTTGTAGGGAATAGACTGGTAGTTCCCTGGGGAGTGCAAAGTTGCATCTTCCTGGTGAAGCTTCCCAAATGACATGTCTATATTGTCTGGCCTCCCCACTTTGCTCCTTTCCTATGATTAATAACTAGCTAATTACAGCAGTATGACCATGTTCTTTTTTTCACTTAATTATTTGAGTGATTGAACCATTTTCTCTTAAATTCATTTTTAAAGTTCTGTCAGTTAGTCTCTCACACCTTTAATGATGTTGACTATAGCAAGTAGTAAGGTTTATTTCAAATTTTAACTTCTCTCTCAATCTTTCTTTCTCTCCTGCTAAAAATCTGCGAGAATGAGAACTGAAACGACAATGTGATAAAAATTTTGATTCTCTCTTTTGTTACTACTGATGGGGAACACATTTTTTCCATCCTGCCTAAAAAAAAATTTTTTTAAAGACCTGTTCCAGGAAGGGAGATATCATCACATATAACCATAGTTTAATATGATTTATTATGTGATACACAGGAAGAAACCTAGCAAGGAACATTAGATCAAAGTTCTTTCTGTCCCATTGTTAAAGATGGCCCACCAAATATTTATTTACAAAACATTTGCTTCTCCATCTCTATGTGAATGCCTTTCTCCCTTTTGAAGTTCAAACCACTCCGCCCCCTCACCCCACATTTCTCTTTAGCTCATGATGGCATATAAGCATCAATTTCTAGACTTGTCCTTGGACCCCCTATTCTTATGGAACCTATGTATCTATATACTAAACTAAATGTGGTTATTTTCTCTTGTTAATCTGTTTCTTGTCAATTTGATTATTAGACCAGTCAATAAAACTGAGAGGGAAAAGGGGGATAATTTTTATTTTTTCTATCACTGGTAACTTTGCTGAACCTAGTAACTAAAAATCAATCACAAAAGACATGATTTAGTGAATATATAAAAATATGGATGATGGAG
>NW_006295198.1:651985-666692 GCF_000327345.1 Myotis davidii | reverse complement strand
AGGCAATAACATGGATACACACACACACACACACACACACACACACACATACAAAGTATATAGAGGTTAGCCCTAGCCTATTTGGCTCAGTGAATAGAGTGTCGGCCTGTGAACTGAAAGGTCCCAGGTTCGATTCCAGTCAAGGGCACGTGCCTGGGTTGTGGGCTCGATCCCCAGTGGGGGGCTTGCAGGAGGCAGCTGATCAATGATTCTCTCTCATCATTGATGTTTCAATCTATCCCTCTCCCTTCCTCTCTGAAATCAATAAAAATATATATTTTTTAAAAACCCACAAATGTATTATTAAAAAAATAGACTAAATTAAAATGTTCTAAAGCCAAATGTGTTTTTTTAAATTTTTGCATCATTTCTAATTTATTTGACATGTATAATTTATGACTCAAACTTGTAATTTTCTCATATGAGTGCATAATGCTGAGATTCTTTATATCAGCTGAAATACATTAAGACCTTTGTAAGACAAAACTTAAGATAATGTATCTGGAAACTCTCATGCCATTTCTGATTTAATTTAAAAATAGCAACAAGCTATAGGATATGATGTTAGGAAGAATAAGCCTCTGTTTAGCCTATAGATACTGTATTTATTCAATGTTGAGGATTGTAGAAACAAAGAAATATCATGCCTTATAATTGAAATTCCTGTTGGGGTTATTGAAGTAAGAATATCCAAACCTTTAGAGCATTTTATAAGATTTTGTTTGAGCCAAACTGATGATATGCTGGGAAGCAAGATCTCAAATGCCTCAGAGAATGCCAGTTTTGCAGTTTCTTTTATATATGTGGAATTAAGAAAGGAACATAAGAAAGATTACATAAGGTTGGAGAAAGCAAGGCAGAGAAATCTCTATGGTTGGATTACAAGATAGTTAACAAGGTTTCATTTGGCTTGAGGGTAGTTACCCCTCCCAAAGGCATCTGAAAAACATTACTGTGGTGCCAGAAGCTGGTCCATCCTTGCTGCTTGACACAGTTGCTGCAGGGAAGAAACATCTGCACAGCATATGTTTCAAGGGACCTGGTGTGTATGGAATACTGTTCTTAATATGTTTGCTCCCCCTCTTAGTGCTATGTGTTTTAACCAGGGCCACCTCTCCGAGAAAGGTTGTTTCCCCAGGTGGGGATTTTTCCCTGGAGTTAGGGATTAACAGGACTAAAGAAGGGAATAAATCAGTAAAACCCCTTAACTAAGTACCAGGCGGGTAGTTAATCACCTTAACTACGAACAATCATGCTTAAATTACACAATCTTTACTTAGGATAATCTCCTTCAGTTACTTCCTTGTAGCTTAACAGAACAGTAAAGTAGCGACCTTGGGATGGATAACAAACGCCCTAACCTTTGGAATAGAATGGATAGGATTAAAATCAAATGGTATAAATACAGATGTAACAGGAGAATAAAGAAAGAACCTGGCTAGAGAACCTGTCTGGAGAACCTGTCTGGAGAACCTGGCTAGAGAATCTGGCTTTGCTGATCATCTGAATGCTGCCTCCGTGTCCTTCCTTCTACACCAACTCTGTCCACACCTTTGGGATCCCCTGGACCCACTGGGGCTGGACCCCAACACTGTGGCATTTCATAGGTGTGTTAATCTAGATGCACAAGACCAATGGACAGGGCTTGCTCAAGACCAAGATAAAACTTTTACTAAAGAAGGTATGAGCTTGGACATGACTACCCACCATGATATGTCCAGTTAAGGATTTAGGACCCAGTCATCCTGTGAGGTTACTTCCGATCACCAAACTTGTCAGAATCATTACAGAGCTCCTTTTGTTCACAGGGCATATCTACTTCAAGCTTCAATCTGATGTACATATTCCTTCTATGTGGTGGAGGCAACCCTCTGACCAACAAAGGTGCATCTTTTCCCGTAGCATGAAGTAGATACTGGGAGAAAGCTATTCAGCTAAGCATATGCTTAGGATGGGGCAAAAGTAGGTTTACAGTGATGAGTATGTAAAATGATGGTTATTCTTATATTATTATTTAATTATTGTATTACTTTCCATAGGAACCACTGTAAACATACTTTTGCCCCTCCTTGTATGTTTAGCCCTCTTCTGAATAGGCAGAGACACCTGATTAAGACTGGTTAATGAAATGTGAGCAAAAATGAGTATCTCTTCTTCAGCAAGATAGTCATGTATCCTATGTGTCTTTCTCATGCTTTCCCCCAACACACCATGGTAAACATGTCGATCCCCAAACGCTAGGGGTATAAACCCTTGTGTGAGCTTGGAGGAAAGCTGTCTAACAAAGCACATTAGTTTAGGTGGACACACTTTGTAAGAACTTTGTGGGCCACAGCTGCCTCACTTGCTCTCCTTCTCCTTTAAGACTTTTAAAAATATAAAAATGATTTTTAGCTGTGAGTCCTACCAAAACAGGCTGTGTGACAGACAGGCCTGTGGGCCCAAGTGAGCCAACCCGATATTAAGCCACTGAAACTTGGAGGTTTTGTAACTGCAGTGAGCACTGGAGCAGAGCTTGGTTGCAAACTTCATCCTCAGGCCTAATCTGGTCTGTAGCCTATTTGTATAAATGAAATTTTATCAGCACAAAGCCACACCCCTCACTTCTATATCCTCTGTTTTTGTCCTATAAAGGCATTATTGAGCAGTTACAACAGAGACATACTGCAAGCTTAGACTAAAATATTTACTATCTGTGCCTTCGCAGAAAAATCTTGCTAACCCCCTTTCTATAACTTTGATAATAGTTTTCCTGTCTCTAAAAGTGCTTCTTCATTAAATGGCGGTCACAACTCTCAAGGCAGCTCATTTTCCAGCTTGATAGAAATTTCTCCTTCACATTAAGCCAAAATTGCTTTCCTTGTAACATCTACCCGTTGATCCTAGTTTTTCCCCTGTAACCTCACAGCATACGGTATTTCCTCTTCTTCAGAGCAGCCTCTCCAACATTGGGGAACTTCTGAGAAGAAAATGAGTTACAGTGAGATATAAGATTTTTTTACTACAAAGAGAAGCCATTTGCTCGCTTTTCCTCATAATAATTCCCCAGAGTACATGTTAGAGCCTAAAAAGGAAATACTGAGTTCAAATTGACCTCTAAAGTGATTCTTCATGAATAAAATCAGATTAAAAAAATAAAATAATGTTCTGTTTTCTGTTTCTCCTCTGGGTGATACTGAAAATATCCCCTTTTGTTTGATGACATTTAGGATGAGATTGTACAATGATGTGTAATGATTGTTTTCAGTAGTAGGACTGTGGGGTCAGACTGACCTAAAGTCCAAATATGACTTTATCAGATAAACTGTGTAAATCCAGGCAAGTTCCTTGGGTCCACTCTGCCCCTTTCCGGGTTTGTAAAATGGGAAAATTATTGCTCAGAAATACTACCTAATAGGTCTATCGTGAGTATTAAAAGACATAATACATGTGTAATGCTCTGTGCTATCCTAGACACATTAGGAGCATTGAGAAAATGCTATTTATTATGGTGCCAAAACATACTTTCAGTTCTTTTATACGCACTCGGAAGTATCATATTGCCTGAAAGCATGGTGCATAGACTTTTTTCAAAACCCGCTCTCAAGGAAATGTTTTTATTGATTTTAGAGAGAGACGAAGGGGGAGAGAGAGAGAAACATTGATGTGAGAGAGAAACATCGGTCAGTTGCTTCCCATACAAGGAATTGAATCTGTAACCTAGGTGTGTGCTCTGACTGAGAATCGAACCCACAACTCCTTGGTATACAGGGCAATGCTTCAACTGAGCCAGCCAGCCAGGGCTGGAATTTGAAAATTTGTGTTGAATTCAGTTAACAATTAACTTCTATTAAAATGGTCCTAACTCTTTTGTGCAATTCTTAGTGATTTTTCACAAGTTCTACAATATAATTTTATATTTCCTGGAACATACTTAAATATTATTTTAATGTAACTATTGTAAATTTTAACTTGTCTTGAAGATACAGTATAGTTCTTATACAGACCATCTCCCATTTGCTGCCTTTATTATTTATTAGGCTAAAAGGAGAATCAGATTTCTACAATGAATGAGATCTTAGTCTAATGACACTTCATCCAAGGCATGAATAGCTTCAACAAAGTTTATTGAGAGCATCTGCTCTGTGCTTCATTCTTTCCTGGAATATTCATTCTAGTGGAGGAGGAAAATAATCAAAGTTAAAAATAAATAAGTGCAATGTAGTAATGAGATCAGGGTTAGTTTTCCAAAAACAATCGAAGGAGTTACCCTTTAGTTCTAAGGCTCAGCTCAAACGCTACCTCCTCAGAGACAAAGATGAAAGGGAAGAGCGCTTCAGGCCAAGGAACTACAAATAATAATGAGATCATTGGGGGACAGTGGCATCAAGTGGCAAGGCATTACCTTGGCTTGGCTTAAAATAACATATTCTAACTGGCCTGGTCAACAGAAAATTCTTACTCTAAGAAAATGTCTCTTTTACTGCCTCCACTTGTTTCTACTTTAGTTATTTGAAACTGTGCAATAATATTTGTCTTCTTTAGTACTAAACTTCCTCAATTCCTTTCAACACTGTAAGGTAGTATAATAGGAAGTGTACTGGCTTTGTTGTTAGATAAACACCAGCTCTAATATAATTTAGTTAGCTGTGTGGTCTCAGGGCACCTTTCCCAGCTCTAATATATATTAACAATGTGCTCTCAGGAGAATTACATAATCTATCTCAGCTCCACTTCTCTCTCTTGTGCAATAAGGAAAATCACGCCCAGTTCCCAGGAACATTGTGAGGGTTAAGTAAGAAAACTATAAAGTGAAAAGACAGCACCAGGTCCACAGCACATGTAAAATGAAAGGTGGCTGTAACGGCAGCCATTACATTCTATCACCCTGGCTTTATAGCAGCTCTCCCGGGTGTCAGTGTTCCTTTGAGAGTGTTGCTCCCAGAATTCAATGCAGAGCCCCAGGTGGGGTGCACTGAGAACATCAGTTAAGTACTGCTGCGGTTTTTGTTCTTGACACTTTACTTTTATAAGTGAAGCCTATTATGATTTAAGTACATGATACTTATATTGACCTTGCTGTAGACAAAATGTCTGTCTTGTTTGCATATGTCTGTCTATTTTCTCCTTTTCTGAATTCAGAGTTAAATTTCTGAAACTTAGATGGCAGGCAGTGTACCACAGAGAATAAAATACCATCTTTGTGTCCAGATCTGGCTTTGAATGCAGGCTGTAACCTATCTGAACTGGAACACGTTGTTAAAAAATTCCTAGCATCTTTCTAATTTGTTGACTGTGGATATTAATAACTATGCAAAGGTTTTTGTAAAGATTAAATGAGATAATATATTTTTAATTATTAAATTTGTTGGGGTGACATTTGTTAATAAAATTATATCAGTTTCAAGTGTACAATTCTATAATACATCATCTGTATATTATGTTGTGTGATTACTACCCAAAGTCAAATTTCCTGTCACTATGTATTTAAAGTGTTAGCATAAAGTCTAAGAGATAATAATAAATCAATAAATGGTAACTATCATTGATATTCTAATAAACTATATTTTGTTAGTTTAATCATTACTCTAGTTTTTAAAATCCTTATTCTGATACACACACACACACACACACACACACATAAAAGAGAAACATGCAAATTAAACATCACTCTGTCACTCGGCTACACCCACCAGCCAATCAGAGCAACTATGCAAATTAACCAACAAAGATGGTGGTTAATTTGCATACGCAGGCATGGAACAAAGACTGAACACAACTGAAGATGGCAGTGGCAATGGAGCTGGAGTGAGCATGAGGCTTGGGTTGCTCCCAGCTATGGAAGAAGCCAAGCTTCCCGCCGGACCTGGACTCTACTCAAGGAGTGACTGGGGGCTTGGGTCACCGGGGGCGACTGAGGCTTCCAGCCCACCCTGGGCTCCACTCAAGGAGGGGCTGGGGGCCTGGGCCACCCCCGGCGACCCAGGCTTCCAGCCATCCCTGGCCTCTGCTCGAGGAGCTGGAAAAAAAACAAAAAAGGAAGGGCTTGGAGCTGCTGGAGTGTTTGAGTTAGACATAATTTTATGAATGTTGTATTACATTTATGACCACATGATTGATGCAGTTTTTACAGGACAAGGCTTAATGTGGTGCTCTAGTAAAATCCATACAATATCTCTCCATATGCAAACTAATCTACTATCAGATACTGCTAAGCAATACTATTAGATTTTAATGTGATTTATGTCAGTACTTAGAATTTCAATAATGACTCTGTTGACAAGTATGAGGCTTCCAGATCAGATAAATTAGATGAGCAACACATTCCAGTTGCACTCAATGAGGTAATTATAACTTTTATAAATATGTAAAAGAATCAGTTGAAGTAAAGAAATCAAATGAGGCTAATATAAATAATATAAATGTCATTAAGCAATAGAGATTCCTAAATTTTACCCCACTCCACTAGCTTTCCAAAATTCTACTTTTAGGTAAAAAATCTATACTAATAAAAGGGTAATGTGCTAATTAGACTGGGTCAACCAGCCATCTTCGGGATGTTCGACTTCCTTCTGGACAAAGCCATGGTGGTGGGGGCTGAGGCAGAGGCAGTTAGGGGCAATCAGGCTGGCAGGGGAGGGCAGCTGGGGGCGAGATCAGGCAGGCAGGGTAGGGCAGTAGGGGCGAGCAAGCAGGCAGACAAGAAGAGAGGTTAGGGGTGATCAGACAAGCAGGCAGAGGGGTTAGGGGCAATCAGGCAGGCAGACAGAGGCAGTTAGGAGCAATCAGGCAGGCAGGCAAGTGAGTGGTGAGGAGCCAGCAGTCCCAGATTGTGAGAGGGATGTCTGACTGCCAGTTTAGGCCCAATCACACAGGGCCTAACCTGGCAGTTGGACATCCCCCAAGAGGTCCCCAATTGGAGAGGATGCAGGCTGGGCTGAGGGATCCTCCCCACCCTCGTGCATGGATTTCGTGCACTGGGCCACTAGTAGAAAAATGAATATTGAGAGAGCACAGTGTATATTCTTTGTCTTTAAATGGAAAAAAAATATTGTCACATTGATTCTTTGCTACATAATTTTTCTTCCTTGTAGAGATTCTTAGGAGACAGTAAATGTAAATTTATGTTAAAATTAATTTTACAAAAGACTTTGATCAATAATAATATGCATTCTTATTTTAATTTTAAAATACAGTATGTCATCAGATTAGTAATTATGTTTTAAAAGGGGAAATTTCTTTGAAGAAGATGTTTATTTCAAAATCTACATGGTTTAATTTATAATCTTTTTTGTATTACCATTATGTGATATATAAAAAATCTTTATTTTCTTCTTTAAAACTTCAAAAAAATGAACAATATTGAAAACTTAAATTTAAACCTAAATTTAAAATTAGGTAGGTTTAATGTGATTAAATAAATAGTGCATAATGATTTCTAAAGATGTTAATAGCATTAGTGGGCATGCAAATTCATTGTATAGCTTATTAATGTCAATATTGGCATTCTTATCTAATTAGACAATGTATAAATATATGGCTTGGAGAGAGATAAATCTTCTTTCTCTTGAAGAAAATGCTAAAGAACTCCATCAAAACTAATTTTGGTTGAGTTGTATCTCATTGAATGATTTTTAACAAAATGTATTAGAAAATGAAATCACACAGTGTATTTAAAAGGCCAACAAGAATGCATATAATCTTTATTGATTTTATATTATATTGGCTTCATTTTAAAATAATTTACTTATCTGAGTTAAACAGATTTCAATTTTGACTTTAATTCATTGAGTGCCTTAAAATGTATTACAATGAACTGTTGGAACTCTGTGGGCTATGGGTAAAATATGGCTTACGGTAATATTTGGTAGTTGTAGTAAATGGACTCCCTTGAATCTGTAAAATTAAGAGCTGAGTCTAGTTCACTGTTGTAACTCTGCTCACACAAAGATTTGAGTGTGTCTAGGTATACCATAAAGATTTTTTTGAACAACTACCAGTATACGAATGAATAAATGAATGAATGAATGTTAGCAAATACATTCAGAAAAATATTGACAGTAATAAAGGTAGTCTTAATTTTTCTGGGGACAGTCTAAAAATACACATATATTTATAAATACATACACATTTTTAAGATTGAGAATCTGTTTTGTGAGGTTCCAATCAAAACTGGTCAGGTAGGAGTTTCCTGAACCTCCAATGGGCACACCAAATCTATAGCTACCCATGAAGCAATGCCTCTGAAAGAAATATAGAATCTAGCTGAGTGACACCTACACTTAAATGAATGAGAAATACCCCCATCAAAATACCTGCACTGTGTCCAGCCCATGTGTCTCAGTGGTTGAGCATCAACCCATGAACCAGGAGATCACCGTTCAGTTCCTGGTGGGGACACATCCCCAGAAGGGGGCGTGCAGAAGGCAGCGGAAAGAACTTACAACTCTCAGCTTCTCCCTGAGGCACAAAGGGTTTAAATGCAACATTTCACATCCCAACCTTTAAGACTTCTACCTGAGAGATGAGACCCAAAACTCATACTGCTGGAACCTAACTGGGCTTGCATCCACAAGACCCATAGGACTGGTAAACAAAGAAACAGTTCTTAACAGACTTGTGAGGGACTTTGGTTCTCTTCTGGGGGCTCACTCAACAAAGAGGGAGCAGACAGAAACATCGTCTCACAGTTTCTCCCTGAAGATGCCCATTTGCATAGTTTAAAAGCTGCTACCTGAGAGTCAGGCTTCTAACTTAGCACACATTTAGTTGCCAACCGCCATCCTTCCTGGAGACCAAGGAAGACCGTGGTGCCATCTCCACGTTCACCAATGTCTCCCTGGAAGGAACTGGTGCACATGTCTGGTGCCACAGCTTTTGCAGCTGCTGCCAGGGGATGCACCCGTTGATCACCAGGTTTTGGTGTCCCGTGGGGACTGCATTTGTAGGTCCAACAACAAAGACAAAAACAAGCATACAAAAAATCAATTCTTAACCAGGTATACCCCCAGAGCACAGAGCAAAGAACAGTCAGGAAAGCCCATTGCCCAGTCTTTCCCTGAAAGTGGCCTAATGAATCCTTTAATAGCTGCCACCTCAGAGTCCAACTTCTGATCAGCTTTCACGCAGGTGCTGACTGAGATCCTCCCCTTTGGAACACTGTTCACAGCTTCAACTGGAACATTAACAATAAAACAGGCTGCTTGGACAACTGCGAAGGTTTGAGAAAAAAACAAGAGCTAGGGCAGAATTGAATGATAAGGTTCTTTCCTACACGAGGCTACTTTATCAAGATTTGGAGAGGTGGTTGTTTTATCTAATGTGCAGAAACCAACACACACACACCCACACACATTAAGAATGGCCCCAGCTGGTGTGGCCCAGTTGGTTCAGTGCATGAGGCACTGAAAGTTTGCTGGCTTGATTGCCCTCAGGGCACATGCCCCAGATTGCATGCCCCATCCCCTATTCCCAATAGGGGGTGTGCAGGAAGCAGCTGATCAATGCTTCACTTTGGCATGTATTGGTGTTTCTCCCTCTCCTTCTCTCTTCCTCTTTTTCTAAAAATCAATACAAATATTTTTTTTTTAAGTGGCAAAGAAAGACAAGTACTTATATGTGGAATTGAAAACAAGCAAATGAACTGAGAGACTTGATTGCTCAGTTGAGAACTGAGAAAAAGAGGTTAAAGTGATCAAAAGGTACAAATTTTCAGTTATCAGAAACTTAGTTCTGGAATGAAATGTACAGCACAATGACTGTAGTTAACAATATTGCATCGCATGCTATTTGAAAGTTGATAAGAAATTAAATCTTAAAAGCTCTTATCACCAGAAGTAAATTGTGTAGCTATTTGGGATGATGGATGTTAGCTAAACTTATGTGGCAACCATTTAACAGCATACTACATATACCAAATCATTATATTGTACACATTAAACTAATCCAATGTCATTGCAATTATATCTCAATAAAACGGGAAAATCAGCTTTGTTTCTGATTTTCATTGACACTAAAAATATTCTCAAAAACAAATAATTGAGGGTAAAGGGAAAAATGAGTGGGAATATAACAAAGTTAGTTAATGTTAAATCACAAGAATTTAACAACATGACATCTTGCAAAGATTTTAATTCTTGATGCCTCCCTACAGTCAACACAATGAGAAACACTTATACCTGATTCACAGTGTCTTTAGAACAAATTGTTCAAGGGAAGCTGAAATTTTCCTGAAACTTAGACCAGAGAGAAATTTTCCCCTGAAAGAAGATTCTCTGGCCTGAAACATGCCCATTCTGGATAGAATAAGATGTTTTCATAGAGTCATTTCTCACGGTGAACATGACATAGCCACTATGACAAATATAATTTACTGAAAATTTGGTTTAGATACGTTATGAGTTATACCCTTATCTGTGATAAGTGAAATCTTCTAAAGTGCTGGTTTTCACATGGTGTTCCGCAGATTCCTGGAGATCCTTGAAGTACCCTAGAAATTTCCTTCAGAGACATGAGGCATGGGGCTGATTGAAGTGGAAGCAATACAGGGGAGAACTGCATGGGTTTTGTGAAAAATTTAAGAAATGCTTTCACTCCAGTAAAAAAATATTTGGATGATCATTGATTTACAGAAATGTTAGACAGCCTAATGTTTAAAGAATCATTTCTAAATGTTTACAGAAATCACATTTTTCATATAAAATAAGGAGCAAAAAGTTTAAAGTTGTTGAATATGATAAGGTCAGATAGGTTATAGTGCCATTTCAGAACAGTCATATGTTTTGTCAATCAGTTTTATAGTAAACAAAGTTATTGTCCTCTTAGAAAAACCAATGCTTTTAACTGAAACAAACACAGTCCAAATTGATGGGGTGACATTTTTCATAACTGAAGTCATATGCTGAGAGCGAAAAGGAATAGATTACAAAGAACCTATAAATTTTTTAAAAGGGAGACCAGTGACCAATCATTTATTAATATTTTATAAGCAAAAGCTATTTTGTGAACTGAGAAATTGAGAGAACAAAGGTATGCTTTTGAAGTATTTGTTAATGCAACTTTCTTTTGAACTGAAACTGCAGATAAAAATGTCAATGTGAAAGAGAACAGAAAAAAATAGTTAACCAGAAAGCAGCTTGATAGCAAAGATTTATGAAATATAAATATGTGTTTGTATTTATATGTGTATATACATGCATATATGTGCATAGACGTATACATAAGACATTTTATTTTTAAAGTAGTACATATTCATCCCCAAATTTAAAAACATAAAGAAGGTAATAAGAGTAATCTATGGAGCCCTGGCTGGTGTGGCTCAGCAGTTAGAGCATTAACCTGCACACTGGAGGGTCTTGGGTTCAATTTCCGGTCAAGGGCACATACAGAGTTTTCGGGTTTGCTCCTTAGCCCTGGTGGGGGCATATGTCTCTCTCACATCGATGTTTTTCTCACTCTCTCTCTCCCCCTCGCTCCTTGTCACTCTCTCTAAAAATCAGTGGAAAAAATATCCTCAGGAGAGGATTTTAAAAAAAGAAACAAGAGACCGGCAGGTGTGGCTCAGTGAACCAGGAGGTCACGGTTCAATTCCCAGTCAGGGCACATGCCCGGGTCGTGGGCTCAATCCCCAGTGTGGGCAGTGCAGGAGGCAGCGGACCCATGATTCTCTCACCATTGATGTGTCTATCTCTCTCCCTCTCCCTTCCTCTCTGAAAGAAATAAAAATATATCCTTTTAAAAAGGAAGAAGAATCTATGGATTTCATCAAGATAGATGTTTATTTTTACTTGCACTGTTACAATCCTGATTTTCCTATGTATATATGTGTTTCATAGAGTTGAAATTATATTTTTGATTTATTTTTAAAACAATGTTATGAAGATTTTCTTTTACAGTAAACATTTATGAACATAATTTTAATGCTGTATAGTGTACTATTCCATGGCCATGACATAATTCACTGCATTATTCTCGTTTTGTAGAATTAACCTTCTTATATTGTATGTATGTATGTATGTATGTATGCATTTATTTCTTTTTAAGGAATAGTTTATTGATTTTTAGCGAGAGGAAAGAAGTAGAGAGAAACATCGATGTGAGAGCATAACATCTATTGGCTGCCTCCTGCACACCCTCCACAGGGGATCAAGCCCACAGTCTAGGCATGTGACCTGACCAGGAATCAAACCAATGACCTTTCAGTGCACAGGATGACACCCAACCAACTGAGCCACACGGGCCAGCGTGAGCTTTTTCCATTTTTAAATGTTTAAGTTTTATTTTTAATATTTGTAGGCATTTTTATGTTCTTTGTTGTTTTCTTATAATTTCTTTCGAAAGATAAGAATAATAGAATAAAATCATAAACATTTGTAAGTCAATTGTATATATCATTCGGGTCAATTCTAGGAAGCTGTGGGCATTTATGACACACCTGTTGTGCTTCAGAACTCTGATCTCAGCGCATGCTCAACAGCATGAGTGTTATCTATGCTAATCTGAACACTTTACAAAAGGTTTTTTAAGTTTGCATCTGTATGTTTACAAGTAAGATTGAACACATTTTTAATTATATCATTCAGTTCTCTCTTTTGTGAATTACATACTAATTTACCCAGTCATCTATTCAAGACTTAAGGTTTTACCTCATTAGAAATTCATGATTGTTTTAAATAGTAATTTTAAAATTAAAGCAAAGGATTTTTTAAATGAATTGAGAAAATATGTTAAAGGTGCCACTTTGAATTAGGTTTAAAAGAAATATAATAATGAAGTTTATTCATCTAGACATTGTGACTTTTATATCTTCCACATTTTTATAATCTAACTCTTGGATAAAAGGATATTTGAGGTTTTTTTTCCTATTATCTTCCAAGTTCAATAACAACGGTCTAAAATATAGAGAATAACGGCCCCAGCCAGTTTGGCTCAGTGGATTGAGTGTAAGCCTGTGGACTGAAGAGTCCTGGGTTTGATTCTGGTCAAGGCCACATACCTCGGCTGCAGCTTGATCCCTGGCCCTGGTCAGGGCATGTGCAGGAAGCAACCAATTGATGTGTCTCTCTCACATCGATGTTTCTCTCTGTCTATCCCCCTCCCTTCCACTCTCTCTAAAAATCAATGGAAAAATATTCTCAGGTGAGGATTAACAACAACAAAAAAACAAATAAAACAAATATAAAATATAGAGAACAATAAATATATTTAACGTGATCATAATTTTTGTGAAATGTACTGAACTCTACATATTTATGTTCAAATTTTTAAAATCTACTAGTTTTAACTTCCTGTACTTGTCTCTTCTTACTTCAGGAAAATGATGCATCATGAATTGTGCCTTTCCCTAGGTGAGGTGTGATTTATTCAGTTACAATAATTGGTTTCATAGAATAAAATAGAAGCACAATTAAGGTTATGCCTCTATCAAGAAAGTCTATAGCTATAGAATAAAACATGGAAGCAGTTACCCAATAACTTGGCATGAATATCAAAATAGTCTTCTTCTTCAGGATAGAGTCAGTATTAAGAAACATGTTCTGCCCTAACCGGTTTGGCTCAGTGGATGGAGAGTCGGCCTGTGGACTGAGGGGTCCCGGATTTGATTCCGACCAAGGGCATGTACCTTGCTTGCGGGCACATCCCCAGTGAGGAGTGTGCAAGAGACAGCTGATCGATGTTTCTCTCTCATTGATGTTTCTAACTCTCTATCCCTCTCCCTTCCTCTCTGTGGAAAATCAATAAAATAGATTTAAAAAAAAAGAAACATGTTCTATCTTCAAGCATATAATGTCCATGAGGAGCATCTGGGGATAAGATAAATAAAAAAGTATCCACAATTTAATAAATAATCGATTTCTTGTATCATTGAAGATAAAAAAAGTCAAAATAATTTTTTAAAATTATTGAATGCATAGTATATAATTCAGTGGCTAAAAGCAGGGTTCAAAATCAATAATCTACTTAGACTTATTGCTTTTACCTGCTTCCCCCTGCAGAAATTATACATGCACATGAGTTTATTTTCTACAAATGAGGTAATAGTAAAAACCCAAGGCATATGTTTCAGGGTTTCAAGTCATTTGGAAGAGGGCATCCATGCTGTCATTTATAAATTCAGTTAATTTTTCCAAGATGATCCCATCACTATCTTTATTAGACATTTATAACTTACTTTGTTTTATATGTGAAATACACTGAGGAGCTAGATTATTATGACCACCTCACGTTTGTAGGCAAATTAGCTGTAATTTCGCGCTGAAGTTGCTAGAGGGCCAGACCATTATAAATAGGGAAGCAGGTTGTTTACCACGACAGTAGAGATGATTTTTTTTTCTTTTTTCTGAAGCTATGGGTAAACAATGCAATTTAACAGCCTTTAAACGTGGGATGATTATTGGCGCTCAGAGCCATGGAGCTAGTATCAGCAAAACAGCCGAAGGCCTGTTCTAACACCTTTGCTGTCTGCAGTTACCAAGATAAAACATCTCCAATTCGCACAGGAACACAAGGATTGGATTGTCGAGCATTGGAAAAAAGTCATGGTGTCTGATGAATCACATTTCCAGTTGCATCATGCAGATGGCAGAGTGAGAATTTGGCGGAAACAGCATGAAAGCATGAAACCCCACATGCATGAGTACAACCCTTCAAGTTGGTTTGGGGCATGTTTTCCTGGCATGATTTGGGCCCTTCAATTCATGTGGAACAACGTCTGAATAGACCAACATAC
>NW_006295198.1:643336-651861 GCF_000327345.1 Myotis davidii | reverse complement strand
GCCCAACGAAGTACTGATGGGGTGGTCATAATAATCTGGCCACTCAGTGTGTGTGTGTGTGTGTGTGTGTGTGTGTGTGTGTGTGTGTGTGTTTATTAAGATAATCTCGTAAATGTTATACACTCCCTGAGACCAGAACTTTTTTTTCTCTCCAGGGCAGAGTCCTGTAGGATGTTCACTGAACCTAGCAGATGAACACAGAGTAGTACTAACAGTGGGCTCGTGTGGATTAATAAAGCTCTTGCCACAGATGAGAGGCCTTAGCTCTCAGTAGCATTTCTAGAGCTGGGGGTAGATGGTTCTACCAATTCTCTATCAACTCTTAAAGTACTAATAAAACATGGTAGTTTGAGGAAAAAAGGGGGCCATATTACTTTATATTCTCTGAGGATTTCCAACATATATTTTATGGCAGTTTTCTCTGTAGAGCTATATCTACCTATAGCATTGCTTTGAAATGTAAACTTTAGATTGATATTATGTCTAATGCACCTTAATTTGTTTCAAGTGAAACTGAACCTTTGAAAGAATAGCTTACCAAAGAAAAAGATTAATTATAGTAGCAATAAAAAAAAAAACCCTGCTACCTTCTTAATCAGTGAATCACTTGTCTTGATTATTTTAATGAGGCTCTCTTAATTTACATAACTTTTTCCTTCCAGCAGTCAGTCCAATTACCTTGTTTTCTTGTTTTATGACTTGCTAATAGGCACATCATTTATAATCCATGAAATCAGCTCCCCTATTCAATTTCATTTGTTCTTGTCTCCATCTCCCTTTTCCTTAAATGCCATTTGGAAATCAGGTTTGTTTAATGGAACTGTTGCTTTCCTAACAGTTGTGACACATTAAAATTCTCCATCAATAAAAGCTGAGGACTCTGTGTTAGTCCTGCAATTTGTAAAATTGATTTAATTTTAGTTGTTTTAGAAATTAATAGAACACTAAAGTTAAGGCTATAGCCTTGCATTTATAATGTTGTATTTACCTGGAAGAAAAAAAAAGCTTAAGAGTTAATGTCCTGATAAAAATATACTATGTTGGTAAAAGAAAGGATATTCTAATTTCCAAGACCAAGCTAGCTCTGTGTGGTGTACGTATGTACGTAGATAAACTCCCCACATCAAGATCAATCACACCCTGGGCTGCAGAGACTGATTGAGAAGCTAATTTAACAAATGAATAGAGCAAACTAGTCAATGAAAGGACCTGAGAGTGGAATTTCCTAGGGTGAGTTCATTCACTATCCCTCGGACAAGAGCTGGCCTGAGAAATAGATCATGATCACTGTAAATGTATTTATAGGAGGGGTTGTGCATGTATGCTGGGAAATAAAATTCCATTATTAACAGCACAAACTTTCATACCCATTGCTACTTTTCTCCCTAAACTCCTACATTTGAAGAAATAACTTTCTATTTGATTATTATCCATAGCAGATACTAAATAAATGTATTATTC
This sequence comes from Myotis davidii, assembly GCF_000327345.1. NCBI lineage: Eukaryota > Metazoa > Chordata > Mammalia > Chiroptera > Vespertilionidae > Myotis > Myotis davidii. Next base: position 650,400 of record NW_006295198.1, on the reverse strand, counting down.
AGCAAATGCATTTAATTTGCATCCTAATATTCTCCAAAGTAAAAATTATTGGTTTTCTTTCCCATTTTTAATACTTGGTTTGGCTTATGCATCCCAAGGAAAATATATTACTGGAGAAGTGTAATACAAATGTTTTCCTTCTTCAAATTCTACTTTACTGAAGAAAGAGAGGGGAAAAGGCCTGAATAAAACATAAATAAATCATATTTTCACAAAGGAATGCCCCAATTAGACTGATGGCAGGGCTTAATGAAACTCAGACTTGTACAAGAAGCTAGGGTCTCAAAAATGTTTGTCTTCTCACACGGGATGTAAAGTACAATAAAGGGAATATAGTCAATTATATTGTAATGACTTCATGGTGTTAGGTGGCTATTAGAATTATCAGGGAGATGATTTTATAATTTATATAAATGTCTAACCACTATGCTGTACACCTGAAATTAATACAAAATAATATTGAGGGTCAACTATAATCAAGAAAAAAAAGCTGGTCTTTTTTTTTTCACAACCCATTTATGACAGATACATCATCAGAAGGGAAATAGAGAATAAGGACTACATCAAGTTTAATCATTGAATATGTAGCAATTAAGTAAATCATATGCTAACAGAATATACTATTTAAAAATGTGTTTTTTTTTGTTATAAGTTTTATGGGAGCACCATCTTTGTCTAACCCCTGAGGCTAAAACAAATTGTTCAACATAGTATTCAAATACATTGTTCATTTTTTCAAAGTAGAAAGAAAAAAAGTTCCATCATGTGAGACACAGCACGAAGACGGCTGCCTGTGAGCTCAAACAAAACACCAGACCTGCTGCACCTTGACCTTGGATTTTCCAAGATCCAGAACTGTGAGAAATAAACGTTTACTGTTTAAGTGTGTGTGTGTGTGTGTGTGTGTGTGTGTGTGTAGTTTTTTGTTTCGATGATTGCTTGTAATTCTGCATTAATTTCTAAAATTAAGCAACTCTAAACATGAAAGTCAATTTTATTTGGATCTTTCTTTCCCCAACACTTGAGCCAGTTGTGCCATCAGATAGAGGACAGCCAGGGTTTTGTCGATAAGGTAGACGTTCTAATGACAAGGAGATCTGGCTATTGGCTGCCAGGTGTGCATACGTCCAGATTGCTACATTACTGCATCTTTTATTAGTTTCTCACAGACTTTATGTTTCAACTGTCTCCAAATTTTTCTTTTATTCTCATAGATTTATGGAAGAATGCAAATAGGTCAGGGGCTGTATGGGTGTATGCCATGTCTGTGGGAATTGCATTAAGCTATAGCAAAATATAAATGTGTCTGATATATTTAATAGAACAAATGCTCTTTCATGAATCCAGTTTCACTTTTGAGAAAGTGCCTAGAGTTGTTTTAAGATATCTTTGTTTTCCTTACTCACAACATGGTGTTCATTTCAAATCAGAGGCTTACTTGCTGGGTGGTCTTGGGCAGTAACCTATGATCTCTGAGCTTTAAATTTTCCATATGTAAAATAGAAAAGAACACCCATCTTACAAGATTGCCTTGAGGGTTATAGAAAATCTACACTTGGCAAAACGCACAATACCAAAGAATTGCTTTACAAATGACACTTTTCATTATTATTTGTGGTGTTTTAAAATGAAAACCTTTCACATATTAGTCACCTACTATCAGGGTCACCTTATCCACCCAAACTTTACTTGTTAGCAAGCAGCATAGTGATTAAGCATGCAGTCTCTGACTTACATGGTAAATGTAAGCTTCTTTTATTTCCCACCTGTAAAATGAGAATGCCCTCATTTTTACCATCTTATATGGTGGTTGCAGAGAATAATGAAATAAAATAATAATCAATAAAAACAGTTCCTAAAAATATAGTCCCTGCTAGGATGGACCCATAGAAGAATAGAAGATCAAGTGCCTTATCCGTCTTGTTTACCACTTTATCGCCACCATCTAATGGTGCCTGGTGCATAATGGCAATTCAGTGAGTGATAATTTGATGGTGGAAGGAGTAGTGCCTCTCACACATACACAGCCATTATCTGTGTTATCATTCTTCACACATGCTTTCCTCCAGGTCTGAGTGCTCTCCTCACCATCATCAGCACACTCACTTCCCCGCTTTCTGCTCTTACCTATGAGGAGCATATAGGTAAGAAATAAAAATAAAAGTTTTTTTTTTCTTTCTCTCCATCCAAAATAACCAGACTTCTTAAAGAAATAAGCCTTATAAATCCCATAATCTCTCCATTGTGTTTTGACCTTTGCTGGTGTTCACTTTTGACATTGTGTATTTTATCAGCTAACCTTGCCTTAGTTTGACACCAGAAGTACTTGTGCTGGGAGGTGGAAAGAATGGATTGCCTCACTTTGCACCAATCATAATGTATTCATTGGTTCTGGTTTTAGTTTTCTGTTGCTGCTGTAAGAAATTAGCACAAATTTAGAGGCTGAAAACAAAATGAAGTTTTAATCTTACAGTCCTGAATTTTAGAATTCTGAAAGGCATTGGGTGAGATCACTGAGCTAAAATAAAAGTGTCCATAGGGCTATGTTCCTTTCTGGAGGCACTGGGTAGGGAATCAATTTTCTTGCCTTTCTAGGGGCTGCCAGCAATCCTTGGCCAGTGGTTTCTTCCAATTTTAAACCTAAGAATGGCTGGTTTCTCACATCTCATCACTGTGATGCTATTTTTCTCTGTCATGTTTTAGGACACATGTGATTATTTTGGGCTCACAGGATGATCCAGGATAGTCTCTGTAATATAAGTTCAGTTGACCATATTATCTGCTACCCTAATTTTAAAGTCTTTTCCATGTAACCTAATCTATTCTCAGGTTCTGAGAATGAGGACATGGGCATTTCTGATAGCCCATCATTCTGCCCACCAGAATGGTGGTTCACTCTGAAGATTCTCTTTTACAGTCAGCTAGGAAACCTGGGTGGAAGCTCAGCTCTGCCACATCTCGGCCACTAGTTTGTTCATCAGTTGGAGATAATTTGGGCTTCTGAATCCTAGCACTTAAATAATTCAGTCACACATCTCACAGTTGAGATCTGACTCATTTCATTGACCAAGGCCTCACCTAGTAGCCAATTTCTTGCAATGGTTTCACTACTTTATTTCTCTCAGTATAAGTCTGTACCTAATATCTTCCAGACTAACCACTACCTTGTTCTAAAGTTCTCTCCCTAGAGCCAGATAGAGTTCGGCCTTTACTCTCTGAAATGTGCTTGGGACTCCAATTTGTGTGACTTCATGTATGACTGTTTCCAGACGCTCAGTCACCTGGTTTTCTTGTATCGATCAGGACACTACGAATACCATGTGCTCAGATTTTCTGAAGTCAACCACGTGCTTTGACAAACATCTTCTTTATCACTGTGTCCTGAATTTCGCATCAGGCCGTCACAGGAATTTTGCACTACGGTCCCTACAACATTCTGATGGACAAGTGGAGACTTAGGTAATTCATCACTGCCCAGATGAGCCACCACTCCTTTTTTGTTGGAGAGTAAGAGGCATCTTTCAGTCTCTCACTTAAACAGAATGTTTCTCTTTTTGTCCATGAGCACATCTACCTCCTCGAGCTTAAAATATATTCCTTTGATTCTGCCTCATAAACAAATTTCCACAGGCTCTCTCTTTCCACAGGAGTAGAAAGGAGTGCTGGGAAAGCAAGGGAGGAGCCTGGTCCACAAAAAATTTAATAAAGCATCCGCTCATTGTCAGGGTTGTACAGGTTCCGGGTCCACCCCTGCATGACCCTGAGAGTGAATGTCTCCTTAAATTTTGTTTACTAGAAATAAAAATAAAAGCCCACACTAGCCCAGGCCTGGTGTGTCACCTTCAGATTTATTGGAAACTATTATTAAATCTCCACTCATCATTTGTGATTGCAGGAGAAGATAAAGAAGAGCTACACTGTGTCTCACAAAATAAGGAGTGATCCCTTATTCTCCAAATGGGAACATGATCTGTCAACCTTGATGTTCTCCCATTGGGATTCATCAGTTCCAGCTTTTTTCCTCATGGCCCATCATCCTCAACTTCTCCTACCATGAGCTGTTACCATCAGCTTTTCCCACCACAAGCCCTCAATCTTGACTTCTCCTTCATGCGTTTTCAACACCAACTTCTCCTACCATGACCTCTTGCCCCCAGCTTCTTTCACCATGAGCTCTACTTTTTTCTACTAAACAATTTCTGCATTTTATTTAGAGAAGTTCCTTACAAACAGTGAAATTATGTTGTATTAACTCATTTTTTTAAGGAAGGATTTGAGATTTCAAGGATAAGAAAAAACGTTCACCATTTGTAATTCCCCCAGCAATTGTAAAGAGTCCTAGGAAGCAGTTCTTTGCATACCTTCCTCAATCTAGATGACTTCTTCAATCTATATATATAAAAGGCTAATATGCAAAGTGTCCCCTCAGGAGTTCGACCAGACCAGGAATTTGATCATGCGCTATGCATGATGACCACCAGGGGGCAGTGTGGAATGAAGGAAAGCCCCAGCCAGCAGCCGGCAGCTGGGGAAGGGAGGTCCTCAGCCAGCAGCAGGAAGGCCCCTATCATCCCTGATTGCAGGCTAGGCCTAGGAATCCTACCCATGTATGAATTTCATGCACCACGCCTCTAGTTCTGTTATAATAAAGCTCCCTCCTAAGGGTCTCTGCTGTATTAGATTTCTAGTTTCATCCATTTTTTATGTCCCTTTTCATTCTTTTCCTGACATTAATTGACTTTAATGACACTCTTTGAACATCTGTGCTTATAAAATTATTGGGACAGAGACCAAAATGCTTCCTGCCTATGAGATTTTCTCCAGGGTCATGATATGCTAAATTTTACATTAGTTTCTTTTTCACTGGGATAAAATTAGATACTTTTAGTTAGGTCAAGTGGTAGGATAAGGAGAATAGCCTATTTTTTTAAATTTCAGGACCATTTTAAAGATTTTTATCATCATGGAAATATTTCAATTATTGGCTATTTTCATCTCATCTAAATTCTTCAAATTTGCTTTCTCTCATTTTGGGATTCTTAAGTTTATCTTTTTTTTAACTTTAAAATTAAATGTCATATGTTAACCACATATTAACCTATAAAAATGGTAAGCTATCTTTATGAGTAAAAGCAAGATTGATTCTTAATACATCTAATACCCTTTTTCTTTTTCTTGCTTGTGTAGTTTGAATGTTGATCTTTGTGCTCATGAAGTGGCTTGACCTGGTTTCATAAACTTATTTTTCTGGTCTTGTCAGTTTTTAAATAACATCAAAGCAACAAAATCTTCCTTAGGAATCTAGGGAAAAAAGGCACGCATCATAGTCTTACTTCAAAATTAATTCCTGGGGCATTATTTCAGCTTCAAAAAAAAAAAAAAAAAGAAAGAAAAGAAAAAGAAACAGCAATTCTCTTGTTTAAAAAAAAAGATATCTTGCATGTTCAGAAGACATGCTTCTAAAAATGGTCTTGGATTAAGGAAATAAACTGTATTTGACAGTTAATCACTTTAAAGGTTTTCTCTTTGTGGTGCTATTTCAAGTGTTTTGGGAGGAAGACTCAATTAAATGTTAGTTTATATTTAACACTTTGCCTCTGTCAGAGTTCAGTCAGGGAAGCATGGCTACTGCGTATGAAGGGAATAGGCGGCTCAGGAGAGGAATGAGACATTGCACAGATGGGAGGAGCAGCTGGAAAGTGAAGCAGAGTGGCGAATTGAAGGAAGAAAGGGTCGCTGGCCCATTCTCCTGGGAAACCAGTGCAAGTGAATAAATCAACTTCCAGAAAATCTAAGGAGTCATGTCTACCAGCTGCTGAAGGGGACTGACAAAATGTGAGCTCCTGCTGAGGTCTTTGAACTTGTTGCTTCTACACAATCTGCCTCTGAGGCTCCTCCGCCAAGCATCTAATATGAGCCTGGGGTCACTGCTGACCACCAGGAGGGGGAGACACAGATAAGAAAGGTCCCACTGGGTGCCTCTGCATTGCATCTGACCACAAAGACCCTACAAGAATAATGACTCCTTTCCCTCTTCTGTAGACGGCAACTTCAGCATTCACCATGGTCCAGCGTTTAACATACCGTCAGAGGCTGTCCTACAACACAGCCCCTAACAAAACTAGGCTGTCCTGAACCCCTGGTGATAGAATTGTTCCCAAGAAGGTCGAGAAAGCACCAAAATCTGCATGTGACATGTGCCCAGGCCGACTTCATGGAGTTCATGCTGAGACCTAAGTTTCTAGTGAGGTTGTCTAAAACGAAAACATGTCAGCAGGGCCTATGGTGGACCCATCTGTGCGAAATGTGTCTGTGCCAGGATCAAGCATGTTTTCCTTATTGAGGAGCAGAAAATCATTGTGACAGCATTGAGGGCACAAGCACACAGAAAGCCAAATAAAATTTTCAAATGCTTTTTTGAGTAATAAAAGCTGAAGAAGAAAGAAAGAAGGAGGAGGAGGAGGAGGAGGAGGAGGAGAAGGATTGCTGCTTCATTTCTACCTTCCAAATCTTACCCAAATTCATCTGTTGGCCAACTGTAACCTAGAAACCCAAGGGAAAGTGGGTCCAGGGAAACATGGTCCCTACTCTAACTGGTTAAAATAGGACCTCCAGCATGTTCCTCCCTATCACTCCCTAGTGCTTGTTGACTAGAGAGTGTACCCATGAGGGGCTGTAACCACAGGCATTGCTGTGAGTTGACTGGAATGGCATAAGAGAAGTGGAACTTGTGAATAGTTTTAGAAACAAAAGTAAATTGCACAGGTTAGTTTGGCTCAGTAGTTTGGAGCATCGGCCTATACAACCAAAGGTTGCTGCTTCAATTCCTTGTCAGGGCACATATTCAGCTTGCAGGTTCCATCCCCAGTTGGAGTATGTGTGGGGGCAACCAATCACTCTTTCTTCTTCTTCTTCTTCTCCTTCTTCTTCTTCTTCTTCTTCTTCTTCTTCTTCTTCTTCTTCTTCTTCTTCTTCTTCTTCTTCTTCTCCTCCTTCTTCTCTCTCTCTCCCTCTCTCTCTCTCTCTCTCTCTCTCTACACACTCTGCCTGTCAGCAGCCCCCCC